>NW_025813484.1:2474621-2959621 GCF_021976095.1 Xenia sp. Carnegie-2017 | reverse complement strand
AGTATGAAGTATACACAAAAAATGCAAATGTTGAAGTAAGAGTTTCTATACGGCTGTTTTTCTTTCAAACTTTCAAATGAGATGAATATCTAGTAAGGTTGGTGTATCTTTGAATGTTCTAAGATATAACTGGTGTGGAAACAAGTGAACAGCATCCATTTGTGATGTCTACAAGATGATATGAATGATTTCATTGATTTGACAACAGTACAAAGTTTATAATCTTGCTAAAACTTACAAAATATATTCTTCGTCCTTCAAATATACGCTATGAAAAGTGAAAGCAGAAAATTGGCAAATGGGGCGATGTTACCGTAAAGTCAAATAGTTGTCTGCGTGGTATTGGCCTTTTGGGTATATTTCTAAATGAACTTAAATCAGATATTGTGGTCTTCTGTTTACGTTTTTTAAGAAACCTCCTCATTAGTATTGTGTGGTGCGAGCTTTCTGTTGTATTATATTTTCCTTACTCATGTCAGAAAGTACAAATAATGACATTAACTTAAATGAAACGGACTTAGAAAAGTCAACCGTGGAAAATTTCGATATCAGTTCCGACAAATTGTCAAATGATCAAAGTGTCGACGCTATGGTCTGCGATAGCGAAAGAGAAAATTTCTGCAAGAGTCAAGAAACATCGCCTTGTGAGAGGGATGAAAGTATAAAAAACGAGAGAAGTTTAAAGGATGAACTTGAGAAGATTAAACTAGATTACGAAGATTGTCGACAAAGAGAAAATGACTTGAATGAAGAACTACGAAAGGTCGACTTTCAAACCGTGAAAGTTGCTGAATTGGAAATACTAAACGAAGAACTCAGAGAGCAGTTAAATGAAACGTTAAAAGAGTGCTGTACTCTAAGAGAGGATTTAACGAAGTAAGCCGTTAATTTTTCACTTTTTTTAATACCTACACCACATATTTCAAATGTTGACATCATATTAGTATGTTAATGTGGTATGTGGTAATTGAAGTGTTTGGAATGTTATTGCATTTGTAAGTTTCTTTAAATGAAACAGTTAAAGCCTTAAGGGCAATTGGTCTTTCAATGAATCACCAATTGTTTGCTCTTGAATTCAGGCTCTTTCTTAGCTTTCTTTATAATTAGATTGTTGTTTAAATTAAGTATTTCAAAGTATTTAATTCCATTTAATGTAACTCTGTGTGTTTTTATAGAACCAAGCAAGAAAAAAATGATTTAATAAATCAGGTTTCCACACCACCAGATGGCAAAGAAGATAAAAGTTGTTTCCTACAAGACCAAATAAAATCTTTGGAAGAGCAAAATGTAGAATATGAAAAGGAACTCAATGAAACCAAAGATAAACTTCATTCTCATGATCTAGCTGCAAAGAAAGCTATATCCACTCTGAAGAAGGAACTTACTCTTAGAATTGACCAGGTCACAAAGATGTATGAAGATTGTCTCCGGGAACGTGATGGCTTAAACATGAAGGTTTCACAACTCACAGAAGAGAAGCAAGAAATAGTAAAGATGCAAGATACGATGAACACGAAAATATCCGACATGGAAAAGGTTTTTGAAATATTTTTTCTGTTTATATAGTTATTTCCTTGTAAATGTAGTCCATAAATGGAGACATGGGGAATAACAGACTTCACTAAAGTGCAAGCATCTCTTTTTAACATTTGAGAATTTGTATAACCTACACTGTAGAATTCATCTAGCAAAAAGTCTAACCCTAACCCTAACCCTAACCCTAACCCTAACCCTAACCTACATTGTAGCATTCATCTAGCAAAAAGTCTAACCCTAACCTAACCCTAACTCTAACCCTAACCCTAACCCTAACCTACACTGTAGCATTCATCTAGCAAAAAGTCAATTAAACTTTGATGGGGAAAATTTGGCATCCAAAGCTAACAATGCGACTCTTTAATTGTTTATGACTTTTACTGGTAAAACATTATTTTCTTACTGATCACAATCTTCTATTTCACCAACCATTAATAATCTCATGGTACACACAACCATGTTGTTTGTTTGTGGAATGTTGAAACTTGCCTTGCAATCACTTCACCCGAATATGTTGGCATTGCATATTCAATTCATAATATATTCCTTTGAGATTCAATTTGATTGCTAACTATTTCCAACACATGTAATGTAGGAAAATGAAAGACTTCAGCAACAGATAAAGAAAATCAACAATGACTACAAGTCAAGTCAAGCAACGCTATTGGCACAGGAAAGAGAGATAATTGCCAAACAAAAGGAGGTGGAAAAATCTCAAGAAGATGTCAGCTCGCACACAGTTAAAATGAAGTGGTCACAAAACAAACTGAAGGCTGAGTTAGATTCGCATAAGGTATCTTATGACTTTGACAAATGGGAAATTCACAACATGATTATAAAATGACCGTGCATGTCTTTTTTCTTTGAGGAAACAAAAGTGAAGTTGGCACAGACATTGCAAAAGTTAAAGGAGGCTAAAGAAGAAGGAGAACAGATACGGGCTGATTGTCAAGCTATGATAAAGCAATATCAGGTTTTTATTCACTTCTAAATTCTTGTTTATAATTTCCAAGAAAGTGTAAAGTACTTCTGAACATCATATTAACATATTGATATTTAAATGTTCAAACCTAATATACTTCAAGCCTGATGAAAGTGGTGGACACTTTATGAAATATTGGGGGGGGTGCTCATCCTCAATGCATGAGTTTCTCGAGAAATCCCAGGCATGCCTTTTTGTACTTTTAAAATTTGATCTCCAGAATTTTTTAAAGATTTTTTATAACAAGGCTTAGTATGTCTGCTGGTTTGTGTACAGTACAAAAGTCTATCAAATAGTTATTATTTAATATCACAGTTATGTTATGTAGGTGTGATTTGAGGGATTTGACACAAGATTTTCATTCTTTCAAAATTATTGTGGGACTCAAGCCCCCAGCCCCCTCGCTCCCACCTTATGTTCGCCACTGCCTGACCACTTGAGCTTCCAGTTAATATGAAGTATGTTCAATTTCTCATGGATTTGGTGGTGTACTTTCAGTTAGTTTAGTTATTTAGGTTTACTGAAACTCTATTGAAAAAGTAATCAGAGTAAGCCAATTGAAAGCATATATTTCTATCGTCAGGAGTCTGAAGAAATGAGGTCAAACTCATTAGATCAAGAACTAAAGCAAAAAGAATCAGAATTACAGAAGCACACGCAATCAATTGCAAACCATGATGAGGTAAAAAAGAACCATGATAAAAATTTTTTCTTAATGATTAGTAAGTTAGCTGACGTCTTTGTCTTGTGCTTGTTTGAAACAGAACAATAAGAATCTCTTGCAAGAACTAAATCGAAAGAAAGATGAGTGTAAAAATTTGAGCGAGGAGAACAATCAACTGAACACTAAGGTAGGCTTAGTATTTCTCTTGCAAACATCGAGAAAATGAATTCTGTCGTGTGCAATGGTCGTGTGTGTTATTGCAATGAAGTGAATGATTTCAAGCTTTGAGTAACATTGCATGTTCGTAGATGTTGCTGGTCAATGCAGTCGTGATATAAGGACTGTTGGTTTTGGTGTTGACTGACGTTATAAAATCCATAGTGGTAGTCATCTTTAGAGTCAAGACCTAAGGTTCTTCGAAAGCTTTTCACCGTGAAGATGACTACTGCCAAGGATGTCGAAACGTCTGTCGGTACTAACACCAACAGTCCGTCACAAGACTTGCTCTAACCTGGACAATCAAACATGTAGGAAATGTGTTAGTTGTTGAATTTTGTTCGTGTATTATTTTGTTTAGATCAAAGGTTTGGACGATAAAGTTGCCAAATATGCTTTGGCAATATCGACTTACGAGAAAACCGTCGCTAATCAAAGAAAAGAGATTGACAATCAGATATCAAAAATAGAGGAGTTGGAGAAAATGCGAAGTCGCCTTTACAAGTAATGGAATTAGCTATACATAGATGATGTGAAACAGAAAAAGACTTTTGCTGAGATGTTATTATTTTGTTTTAAAAAATTTTTGCCGTTTTAGTCGTTGTGTTACCTAATTTTTCATTCGTATGAATTTTTCAGTTCAGAAGAATGCAACCAGGAGCTGAAAAGCGAAAAGGAAAAATTGACGACTACCGTCAACGAACTGAAATCTGAAATGGATTTAGTTTATGCCAAGGAATCCGATCTGCTCGGTTATATCGAGAAATTGACCGCGACGTGCACAAAGTTGCAGTCCACTATCTCTGATACTGAATCTCAGGTATATTTATATATATATATGATATGTATTTTAGCAATGGAGTCATGCAAGGGCCATCAATGCTCATTTGACTGGGGGGGGGGGTTGCAAATTTTTCAAGGGAGGTGCATCGTTATCCTAGCTAAAGTTGCATGGGCCTCGGGCTATTGTGGATTTTTAGGCTTACAGATGATTGAAATTGAAATTCTTACTGGCTTTTTCAAAAAATTTTGTATGTTTTTTTGCTAATGCGCGTTTAGTAATTTATCTCAATTTTAATGTTTCAATGAAAATTAATCTTATGGTACAATTTCATAGTCTCTGAAACTGTTGTATTAATCGTCTATAGTACGTAGTATCATGTTAGAATGTTTCTTGATGGTGATAGAGAATTTTTTGGGGGGTGAACCCCCTGCACTCCCAAGAAAAACCGCCCCTGAGGCCATGGAACTAGAAATAGAATAGAAATTCTATCTTTGAAACTACTTACATACTTTTTTTAAATTTTGTGAATGTAATGTGTTTATAGGGAAGAATGTACTTCTTATTCTCTGTCACCCATAGCACGGAATCATTCGTAGCGTTAGCCAACGCATAGTGAAAATATTAAATGCACGAGCAAGGTTGTTTTATTTTTGTTACGATAGTGAAACTTTGCAATCTTAGAAGCAATGTTTTATTTCGTTGATTGTCCAGTTCAAATTGCAAATTTTTTTCCCTTTGAGCCATCTTTGAAACGTTCATAAAAATTTCTATCCTGTGAAGAGCTCCATTCGTACAGCTGGTCCCAGATCTTTTGGATACGAGCAGTAGATTCGACCATTACTTGAAATGCGAGCATTAGTTTACTTTTATACTGCTTTATTTAGAATGAGGAATTGAAGAAAGAAAACGAAGAGCTTAAAGCGAATGTTGACGATCTCAAGGCAGAAAACAACAGCTTGGTTGGTTTGCATGTTTAGTTTCCAAAGCACTTCAATTGTGTTCTGTAACACCCGGCGAGAAGTCAATGTCTTTTTCATTCTTAGAATATGTCACTTAAAAGTGAAACGGAAGCTAAAGTTATGTTGGAATCGGACTTGCTACACAAATTAGAGGAGAAAACAAAAACAGGTAAACGTGTGTCAAAAAGCGTTTTCACATGATATCATAGCCGCCATATTGGTGAAGCGATTGAAATGACCTTTGATGTTCTTTTGTTTGCTACACCAACATGGCTGTTTCATCCATTGTCATGTTGATAGCTATCTGGCCCGAGTAGAAAGTGATAGGTTGAATGTTTCCTAGCAAAGAAACCTTTTAGCGAGGATATATTTTATACTATCTTTGTTTTCATTTAAAAATTCTTGTCCTGTCAACAAACCGTTGATTGCTGTAAGCTGTCTATTTTGATAGAGTCGCCCCATTCCTAAGCGGCCACATGCGAGTTTATTCCGTTTGAATTCAAGCAATATCTAGGTTCCTCTACGTCGTTTCATTTAGTGCAAGAATTAGCTACCAATTTGGAGGATGTCAGAAATGAACTTAAAGTTGCCAAGAAGAAAAATTCAGCCCATATAAAGGTATTTTACGAAGAGGAGATTCAGAGTATGCCACAACACGGTCGTTTATACCTTTGAATAAAGCTATTTCATTCCATATTATATAATCATTTCATTTTTAATTTTTTTCTACAATCGCTTTACATAACTGTAGGATATAACAAGACAACTGCAACAATCAAAAAGGTGAGACCTAAATGTAGCTGTTTTGTTGTTTTTCACCTTGAATTCAAACCTTGAACTATGCTACACGCAATTCATGAAAATTTTCTACCAATCTTTTGAAAATTCGCGTTTTTGGATTTCGGATCTTACTTTAGTTAATCGTTATAATTTCATGATTTTCTTGACATGAAAACCGCCATCTCCTTTTGCTTGCGGTCAATTTTCAATTGAAATATCTATATATTCCCATAGAAAAATCGATTTATTGGAAAAGAATTCAAATAAAGAGCGCATGGACAGCGGTTCGCGGACCTCCTCAAGTAGCTCGCTTGATAAAGTCGATGGTCCAGCACAACAGTCTATTAATGGTTCGAATAACTATCAGACGAATCCTGCAATTTTAGAGATGAATAATGGAAGGGTATGCTCTTTATTAATTTACAAATTAAGCGTAACTGAAAGAAGTAAACTCGTTTGCGAATTTAACCATGTGTTTGAGATTCGTCACGGAATTTATTGCATTCCAAACTTATTTAAAGATATCATTTGTTCATCCTTGTGTTTTAGGTACCCCAGTGTCCTTCAGAGGACTTGGTAGGTCCATAATAATATTTCTAACTTTTGTTTGTTGTACATCCTGTCGTTATTTTTTTTTCATGCTACTTTTTCTTCAACATACAGATGTCTACTGTCGTGGAAGTGAAAACGAAGTCGCCATCATCCAGCAAAGTCAACAATTCGGATCTTGATCACGAAAAATCTATCATGTTAGAAAGAATATGTCAGCTTCAAAGAACGCATGCAAAGAACAGCGAGAAGATTGATTTCTTGGAAGAACACAATCAAACTTTGGTTGAGGAAATTACCAAACAGAAGAGGTAGGTTGGATTATAACTTCTCTTTTTGGGTCGTCATTATTCAGGGTCATCACAGCGTGTTTTGCTTTTCAATATGATTTTCCTTTTCACTACATCTTCTTTTATCACCCCATGTTCCTCATTCATCTCTTACGTTACTGCCATGTTCCTCATTCATCCCTCATGTCATTCCCATGTTCCTCGTTCATCTCTTACGTTACTCCCATGTTCCTCATTTTCCCTTATGTCATTCCCATGTTTTTCATTCATCCCTCATCAGATCCGTCCAACTCTTACATCTACTGTTTCTCATCCCTAGCAATGCCATTTACAACATCCGACCCCTCTCATAATCCTCCTTTCTTATCATTACATGTCCATTTTTATAGGAGGGAGGGGAGGGGGAATAAGTAATTTTAGAAAAAATCTTGATGTGACGCTTTTTGTTTGTACAGACTTATTCAATATTACCTGCTGAAGGAGGACAGCGGTCATTTTACATCATCTGATTACGATGAGAAAAAGGTTTGTGTTGAGTAATAATTAAAAAACTAGACAATGAAAAGTAATGAATGAAAACAGCACTTGAAACTATTAATTCTTTGACTGTTGAAACTAGTGGAGAAGCGCACTCGAATTTTTACTCCCGCTATGCAATTTGAAAAGATAATTTTATTTATTGTTTTCTCATTTAATGATCACAAAAATAGTTGAAAATTGCAGGATCAAAAAAATCAAGCAGTCTTCGTCACTATAGCAACAGCTACTACAAATGGAACTAGGAAAACTTCCGCCATTCAAGAAACAACTTTAACAATCCACACAGACATCAAATATAGCAACACCAACCACAACTACATCTGCTTTTCAAAAACAGGCTTGCCAGTGTAAACTATTTAACATAGCTTTTAGTTAGGTATTATTTTTTGGTAGTGGGTTGTAATAACATTGTCACGGCAACTCCATTGTAAAAAAAATACAATTGTAATGATATTTCAGGCAAAATTAGCCAAGAATCGTGGCGTGATGTCATCTGTGTATTCGTCAAAGCCTACAGACTCCACAATGACCTTGGAATTATCTTTACAAATCAGTACAAAACTACAGGCGCTTCTTGAAGACACTATTTTAAAGAACATAACTTTAAAAGTAAGTTCCAAATTTTCCCCTTGACCATTTTCCCAACTTGTTTTCCATTTTGTTTAAATTGCTTATGAAAAATCTATCAAACATGAAACAGTCTCTGGCATTGCAGTATACTTTGAAAATTACTTTCAAAATAGCAACGCAAAGTAGGTTTTTAGGCTTGCAGTAGTAGTGTCAGGAAGAAATGTGTTTCGTGAAATTGCATTAGCTAGTGACTCAAACTATTGTGTTAGGTTTATAGTTAGTTATTGTAACTGCTTATCGTGGTAAATCTATAAATGACATAAGTAAATAAGTTTGACCACGAGAATTAGATAATTTATTGCATGGAGACCAATTCCAAATTACTCACATTGATAGCTCAATGTGGGAGTTAACAATTCTAAGATATCTGGTCACCAGTCCTCGTCAGTAGTTTAGAAATAGTTGATTATGACATTAAACCTTTACCGCTTTATTTCTAGGAAAGTATAGAAACGCTTGGCGACGAAGTTGCAAGATTAAGTACAGCTTTGTGCGAAAAACAAAGTGAGAACTCAACGTGAATTGTTGATTTAAACAGGAATTCGATGATTTTGATGATATGGTCTTGGTATAACAGATGAAAAATTATCAGTCGTAATATTAATGTCAATCAACTCAAACCATTCAACTTGTCGAAGGGGTTAAATTCACCTGTTAATCGTTTACGATGGGCCTAAATCGTAAACTTTCGTTTCTGTGCACTAAAGTGACTAAACAGACAATCTGAATTCATAACTGACTGGACGAATATTTTGTTTTAGTTTTAGTTTTTCTTCATCACATCATGATGTGAATGTACTGTGGAAACATTTAATTCACTTTATACGTAAATCAACATGTGTATATATCAAAATGTAAGCCAATTTGTGTGGGTTGGCCAGTTGATCTTGAAGTGTATTTTAGTAAAATGGCAGCACGTTTTTTAACCAATCAGATGGCGCAGTTAGATGTGCAAATTTTTAAAATTTACGGCGGTTGAAATTAGTAACTTTGAAATCAATAGAAGTCGGTCGGTCGTTCATTATTTTGAAACAATTTGGCATTTAAATTTCAAGTTTTTTAGCCAACCTGGAGGAAGCTTTTGTGTTTACTGATTTAAGAAATACTTAAAGAAGGGAAATGAACCAAGATTATCCAAATATCGTGGTAATAAAACGTACTGGAGCTGATGGCCCAAAATTTCCTCTGCGTCGAAACATGTATTTATTTGGAAGGTTGTGGCAGTTGAAGTTGTCTTTGTCATTCCTATTGTTCCTTAGCTGCAAGGAGTTGTAGTTTTGCTTTTGTAAAGAATGTGTATGGTGTCCTTTTTAATTCGAGAATAATGTTCGTTTTTAGGGATATTGGATGTGATTTACGTGTGCAATTACCTGGTGTCGCCTTGCAACATGCCAAGATATTTCGTTCAGAAAATGACGAGGCAAGTTGTTAGATATAATGATACACATTAATGTTTTAATATACTTTGTTGTTTATGATACATCGTTAAAGAAAAAGGAAGTCCATTATTTTGGGAGAGGATAATGTTATAAACTGATCTGTGACGATTTTTCTCACCCAAGATTTTCCATGATAAAAGATCTGTCGTTTATTTCAAATTTTAACAAAGCATACATTTGTGGATAAAGCATACATATATGGATAAAGCATACATATAGGGTGACTGCTTCCACTGGACAATGTATTTACTATGTACAAAGAAATCCAAGATGTTATTGTACCAATGTTGAAAAATGCTGTTTGATAGTGCTGGTTCTTTACAACAAACAAACAAACAAACAACATTTGTATACCGGCCAGTATTAATCCCCACCAGGGGGGTTGACCGGTCCATGAACTTTTCTACGCCAAACGTCTCTATCGCGCCATATCTCTCGTTATACCCATCGCCTTCATATCACTGTTCACAGCATCCATCCATCTCTTTCTCGGTCTACCTTGTTTGCGGACTCCATCAACATTCATATGCAACGTTCTACGAATTTCAGCACTTTCTTCCCTCCTTTCCACATGCCCAAACACCTCAAACGCTGGCGCCTTACCCAATTCTCGATACACTCAACACCAACTCTTTCTCTAATCTCTTCACTTCGAATCCTATCCATCAACGTTACACCACACATCATCCTAAGCATTCTCTTTTCCGTCAACGCCAATCTTCTCAGGTCCTCTGCTTTCGGCGCCCAACACTCTGCTCCATATCCCAAAACACTTCATGGTTCTTTACATGTTCATAATAAAAAATGGGGACAGAGAAAATGTCTTGCATTAATGATGTTTATGTGTATATTTTCTAAGCCAATGACAACCCACTTTTATAATGATAACATTATGGTAATGTGCGGGGAGGGGGGAGGGCATCATTTAGAGATGGGCTTTTTATTGGATGGAGGTTTCTAATACAAACTCATGCTTCATAGGGAAGGGCATTTGTTTTATAGTGAGTGCTAATTGGCAAGTTGGATCATTAAAGTTTCAAATGCAAATCCCAAGCCTATAAAAGCATAATTCTAAAGTCTGTATTTTTATTCAATAGTTTTTCTTGGAAAATTTAACTGAAAAAAAAACTATCATCAATGGAAGTGAAGTTAAAGAGTCTGTAGCATTAAGTAACGAAGACATATTTACAATTGCTGAACGATCTTTTCGTTTTGAATTTAAGAGACCTTCAAGAAAGGTAACCTATTTCTTTATTGTATATTCTGTGAACCTCTTCCTATAAACCTTAGTCTTATAAAAAGTCCCAAGCCCTTTTTTATGGGCATACATGGGAGGGCTTTTATACAGGGGGCAAATAAGTTCTTATGCAGGTGGGTTTTTGAATGGAATTATTCAAGTGTCATGATTGTGATGGGCTGATGATCTGGTCAGCTTATACAATAGGGGGAGGGGTTATGAAGAGGGGCTGGTGCAGGGGTGAGGCTGATGCAGGGGGCTTACAGCATTACCTTGAAGAGTGATGAAAATTGTCGTAATTGGTAAATTGTATTGGGTATTGCCATACATTGTATAAAATAGTCGTGTTTTTGATTTAGAGTTTTGGACAATCAAAAAGATTGTCAACAAGCAAGCCACTTACCTCGACATCACCCCTACGTGAGGCAAATGAAAAGAAAATCAAGAACAGTCCACGTCATCCTGTTGTCCATGGCTCGTCGTTACGCGAGAGTGTGGACAAGTTACGAAGATCGTCTGTTCCACTACTTGAAACGGACGAACCTCCACAAACTGAGTCATGTGCATTACGAACCACGAACACTCCACAGTCGACAAAAAAGATTAACAAGCGTGTCTCGTTTGGCCCAAATTTGAGTCCTGAGCAATTCGACAAATCGCTTCCGGTGTCAACACCCATCAAGAAAGGTGCAACACCTCAGCGTTTGTCCGCACCGTTGTCTAAACCATGTCTAAGTCCTGGGAGGAAAAGAAACAGTGTTGTGGCAAGCTCTTTTGTCTCAAAACTTGAAGAAGTTGTTGAAGAAGAAGAAAGCAAAAAAAGGTTAGTGAAATAGTTTCAGTTGTTATCTATTTAAAAATGCGTGTATCAACCAGTATCAACTGGTGTCAACCGACATGGTAGTTTACACACATAATAACGTGTATTTTACGGTGGTTTACACACACACGTATTTTACGGTGGCGTATTTTACACGCGGTTTTACGGTATATTTTACGGTGGTTTACACACGATATATTTTACGGTGGTTTACACACATGATATATTTTACGGTGGTTTACACACATGATATATTTTACGGTGGTTTACACACATTATCACGCGTATTTTACGGTGGTTTACACACATTATCACGCGTATTTTACGGTGGTTTACATTATCACATTATCACACGTATTTTATGGTGGTTTACACATTATCACGCGTATTATTTACGTATTTTACGTTGGTTTACACACATTATCATATTTTACGGTGGTTTACACACATTATCACGCGTATTTTACGGTGGTTTACACACATTATCACCCGTATTTTACGGTGACTTACACACATGATATATTTTACGGTGGTTTACACACATTATCACGCGTGTTTTATGGTGGTTTACACACATTATCACGCGTATTTTACGGTGACTTACACACATGATATATTTTACGGTGGTTTACACACATTATCACGCGCATTTTACGGTGGTTTACACACATTATCACGCGTATTTTACGACGTACGTTATTCTTGTGGCTCACAAAGTTGACACCCCCTATAGAAAACGTTTTCTCATAAAATTTCCATCAACACTTCTATACCGAGGCTTTCGTTGATTGTTAGAATAAAACTTTGCATTGATATGTTTGGTAAAATTCCTTTACGTTATGCAGTGATATGTGTGAATTGAAAATCCCAAGCTCCGTTAATGAAGTTGTTGATGTTATACAACCCAAGATGACGAGCACATCAACAACAGAAAATGTCGAAAAGAATCGTGCCGATTGCAAGAAAATGGCAACACCTCTGAGGGAGGCCATAAGAAAAGGATTTCGCTTGAAAGAGACAAAGAAGAAGTTGATGACTCCGTTGAGACGGGAAATCGCAGCTGGTAAAATTCTTCGAGCTTCCATAAACCGACCCATTTCACCAGCGCGAAAAGCGATTGAAACTCGCCCCAAGCCACGAAACACCAGAAGAAGAATGTCGACTCCAGTCCGCAAGGGTATCGAAGCTGGACTTACCCTCAAAAGAACGAAAAAGGTTATGACTCGGGACTTGCAAAATGATATAAAGAAAGGCATACAGCTACGACAAACAAAGAAAATCATGCCAAAGCCTTTACAGGAAGAAATCAAATCAGGAAGGCAATTCCTAAAGACTACGAGAACAGTGGAAACTACTGAGAAGGGTTATGATCAGAAAGTCGAGAATACGTTGTATCCCAAGATGCCCGTTGAGCTTCAAGCAGCAATAATCGAGGGTGTTCAACTTCGTGTCACTAGAAGAAGATTGCGAATTTTGCTACAAAATGAAATCAAATCTGGCATCGAGTTGTCAAAGACAAAGCAGAGTTTGAAGACTCCTATACGCAAAGAAATTGAATCTGGTGTTCATTTGAGAAAGACAAAGAGACGAATGGGGACCATGCTGCAAGATGAGATCAAATCTGGCATTGAACTATCTAAGACAAAGCAGAGTTTAAAGACTCCTATACGCAAAGAAATTGAATCTGGTGTTCATTTGAGAAAGACAAAGAGACGAATGGGGACCATGCTACAAGATGAGATCAAATCTGGCATTGAACTATCTAAGACAAAGCAGAGTTTAAAGACTCCTATACGCAAAGAAATTGAATCTGGTGTTCATTTGAGAAAGACAAAGAGACGAATAGGTACCATGCTGCAAGATGAGATCAGATCTGGCATTGAACTATCTAAGACAAAGCAGAGTTTAAAGACTCCTATACGCAAAGAAATTGAATCTGGTGTTCATTTGAGAAAGACAAAGAGACGAATGGGGACCATGCTGCAAGATGAGATCAAATCTGGCATTGAACTATCTAAGACAAAGCAGAGTTTAAAGACTCCTATACGCAAAGAAATTGAATCTGGTGTTCATTTGAGAAAGACAAAGAGACGAATGGGGACCATGCTGCAAGATGAGATCAAATCTGGCATTGAACTATCTAAGACAAAGCAAAGTTTAAAGACTCCTATACGCAAAGAAATTGAATCTGGTGTTCATTTGAGAAAGACAAAGAGACGAATGGGACCATGCTGCAAGATGAGATCAAATCTGGCATTGAACTATCTAAGACAAAGCAGAGTTTAAAGACTCCTATACGCAAAGAAATTGAATCTGGTGTTCATTTGAGAAAGACAAAGAGACGAATGGGGACCATGCTGCAAGATGAGATCAAATCTGGCATTGAACTATCTAAGACAAAGCAGAGTTTAAAGACTCCTATACGCAAAGAAATTGAATCTGGTGTTCATTTGAGAAAGACAAAGAGACGAATGGGGACCATGCTGCAAGATGAGATCAAATCTGGCATTGAACTATCTAAGACAAAGCAGAGTTTAAAGACTCCTATACGCAAAGAAATTGAATTTGGTGTTCATTTGAGAAAGACAAAGAGACGAATGGGGACCATGATGCAAGATGAGATCAAATCTGGCATTGAACTATCTAAGACAAAGCAGAGTTTAAAGACTCCTATACGCAAAGAAATTGAATCTGGTGCTCATTTGAGAAAGACAAAGAGACGAATGGGGACCATGCTGCAAGATGAGATCAAATCTGGCATTGAACTATCTAAGACAAAGCAGAGTTTAAAGACTCCTATACGCAAAGAAATTGAATCTGGTGTTCATTTGAGAAAGACAAAGAGACGAATGGGGACCATGCTACAAGATGAGATCAAATCTGGCATCGAGCAGTCAAAGAAAAAGGAGAAATCTAATGCACTAAAGAGGAAGTCAACCGACTTAGTTGCATCTTTCAAAACTCCAAAACGTCGTAATTCCTGTGTTTCAGTTGATGCAACTCAATCATCTCTGAAGAAAATGAAGACACCATCAAAAACAGCACGTCGATCTGGATTTATTCCGAGATCAAGATCCAAGCGGTCAATTTCACGCTTGGACTCGATAAAGCAGCCAAGTTATGCAGACATACTGAAACGACCGAAGCTTACAGGAAAACGAAGACTTTCTACAAGAAAGACAAATGCTTTCAAATTTGAAGCAGATCCACAGGTATATAATTATACAGAATGCTTGAGGGAAATTTAATTTGATAAAAGCTTTCAGTTATGATATGTTGCAAAATTAGATTCAACATGATTTTTATTGGGGGGGGAGGGGGAGGCTCTCCAGTTGTCAAAAGGTGTCCGACTGTCAGTCATTTGCATAGCATCATCGGTCTCAACCCAAAATATATAGAATCGACGAACTTTGCCTTGATATTTTATAAGAAAATTATCTAGCATAATTTAGCTCAAATGTTTTTTCTAGGTGCCTTCAAAAACTATAGCAAAGAAATCTCGCGGTGTTAGAGCTACATGTAAAGGTAACTTTTACTTGAAATCTAAATTTTTTCTTGGATGTTAATAATTTGGTCAAATTATTTTTCCCATTGTATCTTCCGTAGAAAAGTACAAACAACGTGTTCTAAGAATCAAGTTGCAAAGAAGGCGTTTGACGGCAAGACAAATGGTGACTGGAATGTTGTCGTAAACAAAAGAAAAATATTAAAGATAAAAAGACAACGAGCAGGTTGGTAGACTCCATTGCTGATTTTTCCATGTTTTTCATACATGGGCTTCATAAATTTCAATTTTTCGTTCAGTTCAAAGACTAACTTAAGTTTTGGCTTTCATTCTAAAAGCAAACCCCGTCTTGTTTAAAGGGGAATGGCAACCAATTTTTTTTTTAATTACCAACAAGTATGTAAGATATTTAATAGAGAATGAATTTTATTTGACATCGTAATTCTCTATAGAACTCTCCTTAAATCACTTTGAATATAAATAAATTTGAAGGAAGGAAGCCATCTTTAATTTAAAAGCAAGCTATTATGGAAATATGCTTAACGTCACAACAGGGCATTAATTGTGTTAGGAACCTAGAAAAAGTGAATTTTTTTGTCGGGATTTTTTTCAGTGCTGCTATTAAAGCAATAAACCGGACAATACATGGCTATATGTTGACATATATAAACAAGACTTGTATTTGCCGTGGAACGCTTAACTTGTTGTGACGTCATTTTGCTAAAACACGAAGAAATTAGCATAATAAAAATCTTTACCAGATGGCGACGAACACGCTATGATTTAAATAAAAAAAGAGACGAATCTTTCCACACAAAAGACAGCGATGACAAATTTTTGGTGTTTTTTTCATATTTAGGGGTAATGTACTATAATAATTATAAGAAATATATTGCCATTTCCCTTTAACCAAACCTTTTGCACTCATTTCTTTGTCTAGTCAAACAGCAGGAAGAAGTTAACTTGGTTGGAGTCGATTCACTTTTCAAAACACCAAAGGCAACTCGCAGCGTAGTCAATCTTGATGATGAAAAGGATAACAAGTCTGTTGAAAGTTTCATTGGAAATTCGCCACTACCATCGAAAGACAATTTGCTGTTTGGTGTTGCAAACAATCTTGATGATGAAAAGGATAACAAGTCTGTTGAAAGTTTCGTAGGAAATTCGCCACTATCATCGAAAGACAATTTGCTGTTTGGTGTTGCAAACAATCTTGATGATGAAAAGGATAACAAGTCTGTTGAAAGTTTCATTGGAAATTCGCCACTACCATCGAAAGACAATTTGCTGTTTGGTGTTGCAAACAATCTTGATGATGAAAAGGATAACAAGTCTGTTGAAAGTTTCATTGGAAATTCGCCACTACCATCGAAAGACAATTTGCTGTTTGGTGTTGCAAACAATCTTGATGATGAAAAGGATAACAAGTCTGTTGAAAGTTTCATAGGAAATTCGCCACTACCATCGAAAGATAATTCGCTCTTTGGTGTTGCAAAGCTCCTAAAATCACCAGAATCTCCCAAAAATCGTGAACCGTGCATTCAAGGTGTTGCGGAACTTTTTGAGGACGGGAAAAGACGAAAAAGGAGTTCTTCAATGGGAAACACGAAGCTCCATTCCGACGACTCCATATTGTATGGAGTTGCAAAGCTGATGAAGACACCTAAAATTAGGAGATACAGCGAACCAAATTTAGATGGCGTTTCGGAACTGTTTCAAGAAAGCAAAATCGCTCGACGTCCGCTTGAGAAAAGACAGAAGGAGTGTGATGATTCAATCTTGTATGGTGTGGCTAAATTGATGAAAACACCGAAGATGAAGAAGAGTGAGCCAAATTATGAAGGAGTTCCAGAATTGTTCGAGATCGAAGAAATGGTCTCGCCCATTACTGTCACAAAAACACCGTCCTTGAGAAGACCGTCTGACCAATTCAGTGCTGTAGCTCCTTTGTCTACGAAGAAGACTCCGTCTCTTCGAATGAAAGATACAGTGAAGGAGTTTGCCTTCCCGCTTCGATTGTCGAGCACGCCTTCCTTCCGTGATAACAAGTGCCCGCAAACGATCGCAATAGCCGAAACAGTCAACATAGCTTCTTCATTGAGACAAACTGGCCAAGATTTAGTTGATGAAAGTGCTGATGTTTCTGTGAGAAACCCTTCCTTGAAAAACGATGCATCATCGCTTGTACAAGTTGAATTCTCATCTGTTGGTGGTGTTTCAACAAACGATTCTAATGCAGTTTCAGAAACGACAACAATCAAACGACGAGCTACCAGGAAACAATACAAAACTAAAGCTGTTGCTGTAGCCGATCAAGCTTCTTCCACCGAGGCAACTACCACGGCACTGGAACAAGTTGAATGTCTTACTCCCAAACGCAGGACAACAAGATCTTCAAAACGAAAAGCTGAGTTAACTTGTCTTCCAGAGAAGAAACGTCCGCGTCGTGCTGTTTTTGTGAATTCCAGCAACACAGAGCAATCTTTTGATGCTGTTGCTCAATCAGTTACCTGCAATGATGCCATTTCTCATTCATCTTTGTCAAGGAAATCTAAAAGAACGAGATGTGTAGCAAACAAGGAACCCACACACCACGTGACATGCAACACGAGGTCCACTCGTAGTAAAGATATTTGTCTTGTGGTTAAGGCAGAGGATTCTACTTGTGGAGTGAGGAAAGAGAACGCTATTCATGAGGATGTTGTGACCGCGGATGTAACCAAAACTCGATCCAGAAAACAAATTAAAAAGAATGCTGAAGATTCAGTCGACAACATAGCGACGACCATTGGAACAAGGAGACGAAAGGTTAACAAAACAAACTCCGAAAATGAAGTGGCTTTCCAGGTTGAAGAAACAGGCGAAGTTACAGCATCTGCTATTGATAAAAAGAGAGCTCTCCGAAATATTGACAAGCAACCATCGAAAGTCGGTGGAAAACGCGAGAAAAAACCGACAGTTGCTTTGAAGATGCCAATCTGTCGTAATGAAAGCAAGAACGTTGTTGGAGTACCCGATACACCTCCGCCATTTACGTTCACCAAAACTAAACTGGATCCTATCATCGAGGTGCCCACACCATCGTCTCTTTTACGTCCAAGTGTGGAGGCTGAAGTATGTTTTGGTGGAGCTCGATCAACAAGAAACCCTCGCATAGCTGATGTCAACAATGTTTCATCTGTCACCTGCGAAAACGAAGGTGAAGAACATGTTTCTCCGTATCTGAGAGGTAAAGGCAAAAAAGTAGCTCCGTTGACTCGCGCCACACGGAGTATAAAGGTTTTAAATGCCGATGAAAATTTACAAGGTGCTAATTGTCAAAAGAAAGAGAAAGTCACTGATGATCATACTTCAAGTAACGGAATAAGATCAGAAAGAAGAAGCACTCGGAGGAATCCACAGCAGTCAAAAACTATCGCGGAAGAAATCACCGTCAGCAATGCAAGAACGAATCGTAGAAATAAATTACCTGAAACAGATTTGGAGATTATCGAAGAAACTGTTGTGACTTATACGAGGACAAGAAGGAAACGAGCTTGCAAGCAAGAAAACTTGCAAGAAAACATTGAAGTAGTACGAGAGGTGAAGATGTTACACGATGAAAGTAGTACTGACGATAAAGGTTTTGACCAAAATAGGATCACTCGTACATCACGAAAGAAAAAGGCTCAAGAAATTGAAGATGAACCGCACAAAGTAAAGAAACAGCGCAAAGACAACAAAAGTAGTGAAAATATTCTCAGTGTTGTAATAACGCGAGCGTCACAAAAGAGGCGAGCAGTTGAAAACGATGATAAAACACTTGACGATAAAACCATGAAGCAAATGTGCAGTAGTCGAAGAACCAGAACAGCGGAAAAGAATATGAAAAACGAACCAGGTACGATGCGAGTAACTCGAAGTCGTAGATGTGGGAAATAATATTTAGAGAACAATTTGACTTTATAGTCTAGCAATAACATAGTTTGCTTAATTGAACTTTTTTATATACTGCAAGGAACTTTTACATATGCTCCTTTTCATTTAATCTTTGCTTTGTTCATATCAATTCATTATATATCTTAATACTTATTCGGACATGATTATTTCAGGGTTGTAAGATCACATTTTACACAAAATATTCGTAACGTTTCAATGTAAATATATACTTTTTTTTGCATTTTGTCTACTTTTGTGTCTACCTTTGTGTCCACCTTTGTGTCTACCTTTATGTTTACCTTTGCGTCTACCTTTGTGTCATCTACCTTTAACATCATTCCTATAAGGCATGTAGTTAGCATTTTTATCCCAATGTTGTGATACGCTCAACTTCTACAGATCTGATGAAGCCCTTTGCCAAACTCGTGGTCGAGGTAATGTCATGCAAATTTTGGCATTGAGCTTATTTACCATGCAATTAAAGAGACATTTCATGATTTAATTGGGATCAATTCTTTATCCATGATGTAAACTTGCAAACCAAGACTTTAAATAACATTTGAACATCAATTCATACATTATAGCACATATATTCAGCGTTATTTCAAGTAAATAATGAAGCTCTGAATCTAAATAAATAAGCGGTTAATATGTATTCCTTATGCCTATCAAACCATCCTACCTTGTGTAACAGGAAATTATGCACTCGTCTTCGACGGTCGTCAACGTCTTCTACGAGAACTGTACTGAGTTTGTAAACGACTTTTTCGAAACAAATAGTAGTGTTTAGACAAGTTTAGCTCGCTGAGATGACATAAATCTCATTATTTCGGAATACAATGCAATATTTCACACAATACTTACAAAACTCGGTTAACAGCAATTAATTTTAAACGAGTCGCGGGAAGGAGTCGAAAAAGAGCGAAGCAAATTTAAAACAACCCATGATGTATTGGTCAAAAATGATCACGTGCTATAATACTACGAAGCGTTCCAAAAAGAACAGACACTTTAAGGGAAGCTAAGCAGCTAATCTTAAAAAATCAACGAAACAGAGTAAAGAAAATGCAGATTAAGTATACACATGAAATATCACAGGAATTAAAACAGAAAATCCCGAAAAATGCCTATTGCATGGACAATAGTGAATAATTTAAGACAATTTATGAATCTTTGAAATTCAAATTTTAGCAAATCCAAATGGTAGCACTACATTTAAAATGGCGGACAAATGATCGACATTTGAAAGTTAAGTTGTGCAAACTTTTCTGTTCCTGTTTTTTGCACGAATATGCCTTTGACAAGAAGCTCCACTGCAGCGCTTAGAAAATCTTTGAGCCAATCTCGGCGTAGCGATGAGATCAACAACGGGTCTGATTCAAGTGTGAAATATATTTGGCAGGTTCGAAGAGCAAAAGGAAATACTTTTAGTATTTTATCTACTCACGTTGCGTGTAACCTAATTATAGTTAGGAGAATAGCTATTACATATCCGTGTTTTCTTTTATTTAGCGTTCCGAAGCTCATCGACAATTCAATCCATCAGAGATGAGCAGAGCAAAAAATCAAAGGTTTTGTTTCTTTATCTTTATTTAGTCATAAGTGCGACAATGCTGCGGCCTAGTGGTGGTACTGGCCTCATTGTTATTATGCTATGTAGGTTGTTCAGCAGACCTCAAGATGTTTCTTCTGAAGCTGATGAAGGTGAAACTGATGTTCTTGATGTAAGTCTTACTCAAGATTGATTACTGTTTGAACAATTGCACGGATTTCTCGTGAAGTGCTTTTCATGTTCCCATGGAATTGCTTAGGTGGACAAAGAAAAAGGCAGAGAAACAAAACTCAACATAAAAAAATGTATCCTTTCTCTCTTTGTGTGCATTGAATGTGTGCTTGTGTGTTGCATATTTGGATTTGCTGAAAGAGATCTCTTAACAAATGCATTGTAGCTTTAAAAATGTTAGACGATGCAGTTGCAACTCCAAGACGCCTGGGATCACCTTCCCTTCGACCAATCAGTACTCCAACATCAGTCCTTCAAGGAAACCAGCCTCCATTGCATGCTCTAAAACATAGCTTATGTAAGGATTGAGACAGATTGAAGTTTGTTTGTTGACAATTTTTTGCTTTTCCTATTTTTCTTCATCTTAAAATTTCTCTCTTTGTTTTTCGTTCAATGTTCTATGATTTTTTGTTTGTCATTCTCCTGTCATTTGTCTTGTTTTTCTTATTTTTTCAATCTCCTCAGACGTTTCTTCTTCTCTATTCAACATTCTTAATCTCCCTTTTTGTTGTCCATCAAGATGACCTCTCTTTGCCAAACTTGCTTTTGTTTTGAATATGTTTGAAAACAAGAGTCCTGTCATTTAAAATTAGAGAATTGTAAGCAACAATGTCAAATAATTTTTTTTCTATTTTTGTAGACACTTCAAGTCAGTCGTCTTTAGCTGATGGTAGTTTAGATTTTCAGGTGTTTATGCTTAAAGAAACATATCTATTTACACAGCTTTTTTCAATCCCACCATATGCTTGTATATATACATATTTTATTTAATATCATTATTGAAAGTAGATACAAAAGTTTTGTAGCTTTGATCTGCATTATGTTTTTCATAGAACACTGCGCCTTTTAACATGTTTGGAACAACACCCAGGCATTCCAGACTGGCTCAGGTAGAAAGGAAAATTGATAAAATTGATATAAATGGATTAGTCTCTTCTTGCTTTTAATAATATTTCCCAAGTAGACAATGCAGCCAAACATTGCAAATGTAGTCAAATTTTGTCGACTGTCGTTGAATGTAGTCAGGTGTAGTTGAATGTAGTCTGGTGTAGTTGAATGTAGTCAGGTGTAGTTGAATGTAGTCAGGTGTAGTTGATTGTAGTCTGGTGTAGTTGAATGTAGTCAGGTGTAGTTGAATGTAGTCTGGTGTAGTTAAATGTAGTCAGGTGTAGTTGAATGTAGTCAGGTGTAGTTAAATGTAGTCAGGTGTAGTTGAATGTAGTCAGGTGTAGTTGAATGTAGTCAGGTGTAGTTGAATGTAGTCAGGTGTAGTTGAATGTAGTCAGGTGTAGTTGAATGTAGTCAGGTGTAGTTGAATGTAGTCAGGTGTAGTTGAATGTAGTCAGGTGTAGTTGAATGTAGTCAGGTGTAGTTGAATGTAGTCAGGTGTAGTTGAATGTAGTCAGGTGTAGTTGAATGTAGTCAGGTGTAGTTGATTGTAGTCTGGTGTAGTTGAATGTAGTCAGGTGTAGTTGCATGTAGTCAGGTGTAGTTGAATGTAGTCAGGTGTAGTTGAATGTAGTCAGGTGTAGTTGAATGTAGTCAGGTGTAGTTGAATGTAGTCAGGTGTAGTTGAATGTAGTCAGGTGTAGTTGATTGTAGTCTGGTGTAGTTGAATGTAGTCAGGTGTAGTTGCATGTAGTCAGGTGTAGTTGAATGTAGTCAGGTGTAGTTGAATGTAGTCAGGTGTAGTTGAATGTAGTCAGGTGTAGTTGAATGTAGTCAGGTGTAGTTGATTGTAGTCTGGTGTAGTTGAATGTAGTCAGGTGTGGTTGCATGTAGTCAGGTGTAGTTGAATGTAGTCAGGTGTAGTTGAATGTAGTCAGGTGTAGTTGAATGTAGTCAGGTGTAGTTGAATGTAGTCAGGTGTAGTTGAATGTAGTCAGGTGTAGTTGAATGTAGTCAGGTGTAGTTGAATGTAGTCAGGTGTAGTTGAATGTAGTCAGGTGTAGTTGATTGTAGTCTGGTGTAGTTGAATGTAGTCAGGTGTAGTTGCATGTAGTCAGGTGTAGTTGAATGTAGTCAGGTGTAGTTGAATGTAGTCAGGTGTAGTTGAATGTAGTCAGGTGTAGTTGAATGTAGTCAGGTGTAGTTGATTGTAGTCTGGTGTAGTTGAATGTAGTCAGGTGTAGTTGCATGTAGTCAGGTGTAGTTGAATGTAGTCAGGTGTAGTTGAATGTAGTCAGGTGTAGTTGAATGTAGTCAGGTGTAGTTGAATGTAGTCAGGTGTAGTTGATTGTAGTCTGGTGTAGTTGAATGTAGTCAGGTGTAATTGCATGTAGTCAGGTTTAGTTGAATGTATGATAAATATGAAAAAAGTATACAGAGAGTTGAGCATTATAAGATGTTTCTGTTGTGTTAAATTGTGCTAACTTTTTTGTTTTTTTTTGCTACTTGGTCCATTTATATAAAACTTTTAATATGGCCATGGTTGTAAATAAAATTATACACCCATCGCCATATTAAAAGTTTTATGTTGGGAAATTATATTTCTACTAAGAATAAACCTGTTTTATAAATAAATTAGAATGATTTGAATCGATTAAAATCGACATATTTTTGTTTACAGGAAAGCATATCATTGTTGAATGACAGTGGCCTCAGCAAACCTGTTACTCCCACTGGACGATATTTTGTAGATGTAATATATCAAGAAAGGAGTCATGTATTGTCTTTCTATAAATATTGGATATAAATGAAGATGAACATGTTGTTTTTATGTAGGATTTAGATGATAAAAATATGGACTTGTCGAAATCAACATTTGCAGATATGGATACTGTGAAATCAAGTAAATATTTCTATTCATGCTGGCAATAGAAGTCTTATATCAATAATTTCTAATTAGCAGCGATTTTAAAAAACACTTGAGAAAAACGACGATTTTTTTGAGAGCAAACATGTTTCGACATTATCAGAATGCCATCTTCAGTGCAGAATGATTAGTGTTAAGTAATATGATACATAATATGATATGAATAAATTAATTACAATGAGTATTAAGTATTAAGAACTATAACATAAGTTCTAAAAATAAGTATTAAGAACTATAACATAAGTTCTAAAAATAAGTATTAAGAACTATAACATAAGTTCTAAAAATAAGTATTAAGAATTTATAACAAAAATGTTATTATAAAGTAAAAATAGTGTTGTAGTGGTGAACTTGGATATTTAAATCGGGATTAGTTTTATTAATGTGTAGAGCTTCCTTGATTTTGAGTGAGAAAGTGGATTGATCAGTGTCGATGATTTTAAAACAGGAAGGTGAGAATTTGTTTTTACATGAAGGAGAGGCTTGAAGATGTTTGTAGATAGTGGAGTTTTTGTCTGTGTGAGTATGTTCCTTTATCCTGGTAGATAATTGAAGATGGCATTCTGATAATGTCGAAACATGTTTGCTCTCAAAAAAATCGTCGTTTTTCTCAAGTGTTTCTTATATCAATATTAGGAGTGTCTCGTTCTTTTGTTGAACCCAAAACTTTTACTGAGAAAGGAATGGCACTTGCGGTCATATTCTAAAAGCAGGCTCACTGAGTACAACGCAGAAATTTTGTTCTCGCTGATAAAAATGGTAACTCATTTTTCCATTGATGGCAAGATTTTTTCAAAAATATCCCTAATCAACCCATCATATGAGATGATTTAGAAATCACACTCTGTGTGAGTATGAGTGAGATTTTAGAATACAGAGAGTGTTAGAGCATTCTACTTAGTGCAGACACAAAATTGATGTGTGTTTAGACTTTAGAGCGCCAAAAACGCATCACGTGATCAACTCATTTGAAGTTTATTTATAGACTTCGACGACCTTCTCGAAGGTTTTGCAAAAACGCTCACTACCCTGACACATTCATCTCAAGTTTTCCAACTGATAGAAGAATATGAAAGAGTGAGTTTAGTTCTTAAGAACTACGTTTGAAAGATGCAATCTTGTTTCATGATGTACATGTCACGTTTTGAACATTCTTTTACATAGATTTGCGACGAAACTGCCTCTTCCATATACAGTTTTGCTCGGAAAAGCACTCCGGGCAGACCAAGGTCGGTTTATCCATAGAAAAAAGTGCTCTTTTAGGAAACTTGAATTGTTGTGATTTGTGAAAGAGCCTGATGTCATGGCTCATGTTGCATGACGTCATGGGACATAAGTGTATGACGTCACTACATTACACCATTAGTGCTTTAACACATTTTCTTCCACAGATTTTCCAAACGTATAAAACATTTGGATGTGACGAATCAAGAAAAATATACGTGGCGGTTAATCTTGTATTTGTTTAGGTGAGGGTTTCAATCTTGCCCTTTTCGAAAGATTTCCTTTAGAATCAAAATGCGTTTTATTGTTATTAACGGCTTGAGTATATGTGGTCAATTGAATACGAAGTTAAGGTGGAAATATATCAAGTTGGTATATATGATCTTGGGGATATTTACTGCTGGTGTTTTAATGATGTCTTAGTAAATTCATTGACTAGTCTATCGCTTAATGATATGATGCCCGACATATTTTAAGGTGTTTTGCGTTGTCTTTTGAGGGTTTGCATCTGTTGGTTACATTCCCTTAGTCCTCATCGAACAAGTTAAATGCTCATGTTTCAAATGAATATTTCTTTTGAAGGAAATGAATATTTCTTTTACAGGAAATGAATATTTCTTTTGCAGGGATAGACTGGAGGCAGCTGAGGATTATGATGTTGATTTGGTGTCGGAGACGATGACTGGAGATATCGTTAGTGATGAGTAAAATCTTTAAATGTTTGTAGATGTAGGTCGTCCAGGTTGGTATAGTCCTGAGAAGGACTGTTTTTGTTGTTGTTGACTGACGTTTCGACAACCTTAGCAGTAGTCATCTTCTTACGTCATTGTATTGTGTGTACAGGAAATGTGTGGGTGTCAATTGTCGAAACGTCAGTCAACAACAACAAAAACAGAACCTTCTCAGGACTATACCAACCTGGACGATCTACATCTACAAACATGTAACGATACTCCCGGGTTTAAACCATTTACTTGAGTAAAATCTTTATTGAGTTGATTTCCCTTTTAATCTACGTACTCAAGTTTATAAAATGGACAGAAAAAAAGAGTGAGAAAAATTATTACATACTTGCACAACGTACGCTGTGATCGCCATGACTTCATGTCGTTCATCGGTTTAAAAAACGAGGCAATTGGTTTTCATTTAAGGGGTGCGGGGTGGAGTTTGTTAAATTCTCGAGAGAAAGTGAATAATTAAATCACCATTTATCCTAGTGTGCATCGTTGTAGGTCAGAAATAAAAGCGAGAAAGAAATAGTAATTGAGCTTTTCAAAAGAGAAGCGACCACTCGACGTAACCAGGTTCGGATAGAACCATTTTTTAGCTGATTTCAAGATATTATCATGCTTACGGCAGTGTGCAAATTGCATTCGTTTTTCTCGTGTTTTTAGCTGGTCATTGATTGGTTAGAGAAAAATAGTGAGGATTGGTTGGAGAATTTTATTGAATCGGAAAACGTGGAATATTTTGGAAACTTTTATAATTGGTAAACTTTTTCTCTGCCCATGATGAGGCATGCATATTTAACCACAATGCGCTGCGAGGTGTACTTTTTTGTAGCTTTTGTTTTTGGATGCTTGTTCTTTTGAAGGGAAAATACTCTTCACTTTCTGGAACAGAATGGATTGTCGACGACACCAAGACGTCCAATCGTCACTGAAATGGTGATCAAATTAAATTGTTACTTTGTCCGCGTTGCTCAAGTGCACGTTTTAATCCACCCGGTGGGGAAATTCCCCTTAAGGCTCGATGTGGAATAAGCTTTGTTTCTTCGTGGATAGTGTGTAGGGAACTGGCTCTGCCGAAACCTTTATAGGGGGATCTGACTCTACCAAAATCTGTAGTGTTCTCTTTTACTTGTGTTTTGAATGTATTTGCTATTGGTGTGACAGTTTTTAGACAAATGTCTATTAGTATACATGAATTGATGTGGTATGTGTATTCAAGAATTCTTTTGTGAATGATTTTGCTTTTTCTTTTTAGGATCCTGACGCACCCGCAAGGCAGAACAGGCCAATAGCGGATCTTGATATTGTGAGTGAATTTCGTCTTCACTCACTTTCCATGCAGCCTTTTGCAGGGGTTGATTTACTTTGGGAGGGTGCAAAAGCTTTGTTAGAGGGAGTATTCATGAGGGTGCCGATTTCCCAGCGAAATATAAAAATGAAAAGGAATTAGGCCAAAGGAATTTTAAAAAGTGTCAAAATTCAACATACATCTGACATGACACGCTGACATGCAGAAAGTAGACGATGAAATGCAATCTAAACTGGAGCACACTCCTTAAAAATCATCCAGGATCCATGTCTGGCTATTTGTTCTATGATTCTTTTACAGGAAGACGAGAAGAGATTGTTGAAGCACTTGTTTGCATACATCCGTGCTGGAAAGCTTCAACAGGTCTTGTAGAAACTGCTTGTTGCATACACAGAAATTTATGCGCTGTTTATCGCTCACGTGGGATTCGTAAAATAGAATCAAACTGTCGGCTGAATGAGCGAGTTCACTGTCAAGTTGACTACATTGTTTTGTCGAGTTCTTTCATCTTTCTTAAATTGCAATTGCAGTATTGCTCCTCGATAAATATATTTTTCTTCTAGGCTCAAGAACTTTGTATTAAATGTGGTCAGGCTTGGCGGGCTGCCACTATGGAAGGATGGAAATTGTATCACAACTCAAATTCTCTCAACGAAGGTATGTAAATCGATGTGTGTATCGAAGAATTGATGGCACCTGGAAAGAGATCTAAACATATGCGGATATGTTCCAGTGTCGTTGATTCGAAAGTACTTGTTTTGTTTTTGTGTGACATGGCTGTGATTATCAAGCACTCACAACGGTGTAACTGGTCTGTGTAGTTAGCGCTAAATCTCGTTTGATATTGGACATTTTTTATCATTGTGAGTGATGTGATAGACATTCTCTATCCGACGACATAAACAATCATACAAATCATTACGAATTTCCACTACACTAGACTGTATTTCCTTTATGTTCCCTTGTGTCTTCATCCATCAGAGATTTATTATTCGACAACTTCTACTTCTTAGACTGGAAGAACGGGAAATTTCAATCCGTCGAGGGGAACCCCAATCGTGACATTTGGAAAAATTGCTGTTGGAATTTAAGCGAGCAGGTACAATGTAGCAAGTACAATATGGTTCGTTTTTCATGTACTCCCCATCCCTACTCCCCCCCCCAGTTTCCCTCTCTTTTCGTGAGATATCACTGAAAGCGATTATGTCATGTGATATGCTGAGTTGAATTTATCAATTTAGGATTGTTACGATTCTTACGAAAGAGCAATTTATTCAGCACTAGGTGGAAATTTACAGCAGGTTGGTAGGTTTGACAGTTTCATATAACTGTTATCAAAGATTGTTGGTCATTTGCCATCAAAAGTAGTTATTTGTATTGATCAACTAATCTCCCAATACCAATGTTTCAAGCTAGACAGAGGTATCAAACTTAAAGGGCTTAGAAAAAAAATTTACTACTTTTAAAACTACAGCAGACTTCGTATAACAGTTTATGCGTATCTCTTTACATCGTCAAGATACTAAAGTTATGTTTTGTTTAAAATGTGCCATTTTGTTCGACCAGTGACGTCATGTTGCATAATCAGAATTTTAATTACCAAGTATATTTGATGAAATTCAACTTCAACCGTGCAAAGATACCTTCGTTAAGTAGTTTTTTACGATATTAAAGCCTTTCCCCAATACTTCAATGCGTCAAGTTAGGTAGAGAAATCACTTGTTATGTGTTATTGCAAAGTGCGAGCTACACTAACAAATAATGATTTTGTACATCTGTTGCAGCTGTTGCCTGTTTGTATCTCATGGGAGGACTGTCTATGGGCGTATTTTAAAGTTATGGTCGATGTTCGAGTTGAACAGGTTTGTAATCAATCGTCAACATTTATTTTCTTTCATTGTTCCTGTTTGTCCATTGTTTGTCCACTCCACCATTCCATTGTCCACTCACCATTCCATTGTCCACTCCATTCCATTCCACTCCATTCATTGTCCACTCCATCCACTCCATCCTCCACCACGTTCATTGTCCTCACTCCATTCTTCCATCCGTCCATTGTCACTCACTTACCACCTCCATTGTCACTCCCACCACGACCATTGTCCTCCACTTCATTGTCCACTTCTTCCATTCCATTGTCCTCCATTCATTCCATCCATTCCATTCTTGTCCATTCCATTGTCCATTCCATTCCTCCATTCCATTGTCCTCCATTCCTTCCATTCATTGTCCACCATTCCATCCATTCCTTCCATTGTCCATTGTCCACTTCCATCCATTCCATTCCATTCCATTGTCCATTTGTCCATCCACTCCTTACCATTGTCCACTCCCACCATTCCATTGTCCTCCTTCCATTCCATTCCCTCCTTCATTCCACTCCTCCACCATTCATTCCTCCACCATTGACCATTCCTCCTCCCCACCACGTTCTTTGTCACTCCCTCCACGTTCATTCCTCCACCGTTCTTTGTCACTCCTCCGACCGTTGTCACTCACCACGACCATTGTCACTCACTCACCACGACCATTGTCACTCACTCATCACGACCATTGTCACTCACTTACCACAACCATTGTCGCTCACTCACCACGACCATTGTCACTCACTCACCACCACCATTGTCACTCACTCACCACACAGCAAATGCTAACATAATCATATTGTAGGTGTAAAGTGTGTAGGTAAATTTGTTTGCACTAAGCTTTGTAGACTGTCGATATCTGTAGTTTTTTTGATTGAATTTAATTGCAGGAGTTAAGAACAAAGGCTGATCGCACATTTGAGAATTTGACCTCCGAGTACTGGGACCAAGTTTTGACCCAAGAAAAAATATTCAAAGAACTTCATTATAGCAAAAACGAAGTACTGTACTCCTGTTTAAAGCTAAGGATCGAGAAATCATGAAATTTCTATATTCCATTTATGAGAGATGGTTGAGTGCCGAAATTAAGGATCCTGTTTTGTACAATTCTCCAGGCAGTGCGCGATGCTTCGAATTCACAATATCACATCATTCAAAAGTACATTATTATCAACGACATTGACGGTGAGTGGAGAAGATACAAGAAAATATTCTAGTATTTCTTTTGACTGACTTATTACCAAACAATGTCAAAACGTGAGACATAATACTCTTTATGAGACAGACTCTTCTTGCATTTGATTACTTGATGCGGTAACTTTGCTTTAGTTTGCTTTACGTGATGTTCCCAGTGATTTTGTTGTGTAAAGTTCATGAAATTTATTTGATTATAAACTGCAGGACTTGTTGAGGAAATGTATGGTTGGGTTCGTGACGGAACATCGTCTTCACACATGCTTCGATTCATGGTAAGCCGTGTGGTACAATAAGGTATATCGTATTTCTACTTGTTTGCAGCACGGGGGGGGGGGTTGTGTGTGTGTTATTTTTATGACCTTTCAATCGAAAGGAAGCACAATAAATTTTCACGCGAAATTGCTAGCGCACACTAGTTCATGCAACGCATGCTTCAGTATCAATTTCTATTTGTTAAAATACGTACCTAATCCAGTGCGTGCTTTTTTGTTAATTTACGTTTTGTTACAGGCCTCGATAAAGTATTTCACTTCTTGTTAGCAAATATCCAACATAGAGTATTCCTGATAAACTAAAATTCCCGCAAACAGAACTGTATGTTGTTTTATTTGCTCTTAATGACATTTAGGCACATTTCATATTGCTGCTGAGAACTGTGGGCTTGGAGACCAAAGTATGTCACGTAGTTGGACAATTTCTTGTTTTTTAATCAATCGTTTTCGACATTTTTTTCCCGTATTTTTTTTTGAGGACGAGATGTGTCAATCGATTTTACAGTCGTTTGTCGAGGTTCGTGTAAAGGTTTCTTTTCAGTATACGCAAAATTGTCTTTTCATTAAAGTAAACATCCAAATTAGGGCAACACAATGTTACTCACAAAAATGAGCATTGCCTCTTCATCATAAACACATGAAGTGACTTCCCTTCCGTAATACTGATTTTTCTCTTGCAAGTTGTTGATCAAGGAAAGGCAGTTGAAACTCGTAGCTACTTACACTCGCCATCTTCCCGGTGATGTTCAAGTTGCTGTCTATTCAAGATTCTTGGAAGGTAGCTATCGATCAAATTAGAATATTTTTTTTAAGTTGAATGCTCATGATATAATTAGCTATACATCGAACTAGAATATTTTCTTTTTAAGTTGAATGCTCATGATATAATTAGCTATACATCGAACTAGAATATTTTCTTTTTAAGTTGAATGCTCATGATATAACTATCTATACATCGAACTAGATTATTTTCTTTTTAAGTTGAATGCTCATGATATAATTAGCTATACATCGAACTAGAATATTTTCTTTTAAGTTGAATGCTCATGATATAATTAACTATACATCGAACTAGATTATTTTCTTTTTAAGTTGAATGCTCATGATATAATTAGCTATACATCGAACTAGATTATTTTCTTTTTAAGTTGAATGCTCATGATATAATTAGCTATACATCGAACTAGAATATTTTCTTTTTAAGTTGAATGCTCATGATATAATTAACTATACATCGAACTAGATTATTTTCTTTTTAAGTTGAATGCTCATGATATAATTAGCTATACATCGAACTAGAATATTTTCTTTTAAGTTGAATGCTCATGATATAATTAGCTATACATCGAACTAGAATATTTTCTTTTTAAGTTGAATGCTCATATAACTATCTATACATCGAACTAGATTATTTTCTTTTTAAGTTGAATGCTCATGATATAATTAGCTATACATCGAACTAGAATATTTTCTTTTTAAGTTGAATGCTCATGATATAATTAACTATACATCGAACTAGATTATTTTCTTTTAAGTTGAATGCTCATGATATAATTAGCTATACATCGAACTAGATTATTTTCTTTTTAAGTTGAATGCTCATGATATAATTAGCTATACATCGAACTAGAATATTTTCTTTTTAAGTTGAATGCTCATGATATAATTAACTATACATCGAACTAGATTATTTTCTTTTTAAGTTGAATGCTCATGATATAATTAGCTATACATCGAACTAGAATATTTTCTTTTAAGTTGAATGCTCATGATATAATTAGCTATACATCGAACTAGAATATTTTCTTTTTAAGTTGAATGCTCATGATATAATTAACTATACATCGAACTAGATTATTTTCTTTTTAAGTTGAATGCTCATGATATAATTAGCTATACATCGAACTAGAATATTTTCTTTTTAAGTTGAATGCTCATGATATAATTAGCTATACATCGAACTAGAATATTTTCTTTTTAAGTTGAATGCTCATATAACTATCTATACATCGAACTAGATTATTTTCTTTTTAAGTTGAATGCTCATGATATAATTAGCTATACATCGAACTAGAATATTTTCTTTTAAGTTGAATGCTCATGATATAATTAGCTATACATCGAACTAGAATATTTTCTTTTAAGTTGAATGCTCATATAACTATCTATACATCGAACTAGATTATTTTCTTTTTAAGTTGAATGCTCATGATATAATTAGCTATACATCGAACTAGAATATTTTCTTTTAAGTTGAATGCTCATGATATAGTTAGCTATACATCGAACTAGAATATTTTCTTTTTAAGTTGAATGCTCATGATATAATTAGCTATACATCGAACTAGAATATTTTCTTTTTAAGTTGAATGCTCATGATATAATTAGCTATACATCGAACTAGAATATTTTCTTTTAAGTTGAATGCTCATGATATAATTAGCTATACATCGAACTAGAATATTTTCTTTTTAAGTTGAATGCTCATGATATAATTAGCTATACATCGAACTAGAATATTTTCTTTTTAAGTTGAATGCTCATGATATAATTAGCTATACATCGAACTAGAATATTTTCTTTTTAAGTTGAATGCTCATGATATAATTAGCTATACATCGAACTAGAATATTTTCTTTTTAAGTTGAATGCTCATGATATAATTAGCTATACATCGTATGTACCTTCGCGGTTAGACCTCACAACATAGACTTTGTATTCTCTGCTCAACGTTTTTAGACATAGAAGACAAATCCGACAGGAAACTCTGCTTCGAATTGGCTGAATCTGCTGGTTTGGACATTGCAATGATCACGAAAACAGTCGTCGAGAACATCTGTGGCAAGGTTGCAATTGAAAAGAATATTTTTATGCATGTCGTTAGTTTACACGCTGTTTAAATTTCGGATTCATTTTTCTTCTGAATTAATTATTGATGATGACTACGTGTCTGTTCTTCATAAAAACTAAGATTTTTTCCTTTTTATACTTCTCCTAAACGTAGGATGATTTCAAAGTGCAAGACGATGAAACACTTCACGTTGCTACGTCTGAGGTATGCGGGGTCTTTAGCGTTATGAAATCCGTTTACTTCGTGTTTTTTTTCCTTTCTCGTTTCTATGTATCATCGTTTTTGCTAATTAGGAAGACAGGCATAAAATAACAGCAATCGAATGGTTAATTTTTGATCCCTCTCAACGTGCTGAGGCCATCAAACAGAGCAATGCGATTGTTAGATGTTTTTTGGGTGAGCATTTGTATTGTGTTTAGTTGTAATCAGAGAACTTCATCCCTCTGCTTCCAGGACTTTGTCAATAGCTAAGCTTCAACTTAGGTAAATTTTTTAACATAAACATCGCTTGCGACGTTTCCTTAAATTCTTGTAGTAGGAATTTCTAGCCCGAAAACCAGGCTTCAACTCAGCCCGCAACTCAGCCCGCCAGCTTAAATCCTTTTATTCGATCTGTCGTCCCTGAAAACCTAGATTGTTAGTTTTGTTGTCTTTGATCTGAAGATTTTGGATGTGTTTAAATCGTTGCTATGCCAACAGCACTCAGGAAGCACGAAGCTTGTAGAAGCATATTTGAAAAACTTCCCGAAGACTCGATCGATGTTGTCCATCGTTATTGGCAAATGAAAGTTAGTATTCTTCTTTACAATTGAAGTATTTGACGTTGAAGAGACCGTTTGAATAAAGTCGCACCACAAAATCGATGTATTATCAAATTGATTTTGTTTTCCGTTTTTTTAAAGGCTGGAGATTCACCTCTGACTCCTGAAGACAACAACACTATCCGAGAGTATCTTTGCATCAAGGCTTATCTGGTTAGTAGTAACGTCGTTTTTCTTGTGTTATTTACCACATGCCAATTTCTTCAGTGATCTTTGAAATCTGCAGATTTGTTTTCCTCACCGAGTATTTCATAACTTTCGATACCATGGAAGAATATAGCAGCTTAGTAACTTTATGGAAGATGTTGCAAAAACACACTTACTTTTACTAATCTCGACATCTTGTGAAGATGAAATTTTACCACTAGTTAATTTCTGCAAGATGTATTTCAGTGATAATACAACATTAAACTTACTCCGGATTTTTTCAATTTTCATTTCAAGGATGCGTTAGAGGCATTCGACGTTTGGTTCGAGCATTTTCATCAAAATGCACCTGTAAGTAAGGTCTTCAATTGTTTAATCGTTATAATGCATATTGCAAAAATCAAACGCTTTAAAGATGGGCAGGTCTTGACAAGGGAATGGTTTAATCTTATCTTGTACCTTTTATAAACTACGTTTCATACCTCGCGTAGATTCAAAATTTTACATTTTTATCGTTTATAAATTTCATATATAGCTTTTTTTACTACATTGTAATTTAGCTTCTTAAACAATGAGTCTCACGTTAATGCTTTGCGCGCTTAACCGTTCATAGTGATAGCCACTTTCGAGACATTTAAAAGCGCGGCACATTTAGTTGTTACTGCAGCAATATATTTATTTCAACTGAAAAGTCTGGTGCATCATTTCCAAAGCGCGGTAGGCCAAGAAATGATGAAGAAATAGCAAGAGTGAAGTCAAAGTAAGACGTATTTTACATTTGGTTAGTCAGAAAACAATCTATAAACTTTTTTATCAGATATCGTCAGTTTAATGCCCGAAGCAAACACGAGGGAGCAAAACATTACCTTGAGAGTCATTCTTATGTATACGTCATTATGTATACGTCATTATATTTATTCATTTGCACATTGGTTTCTTTCTTCGATGCTTTGCATGTTCATTCATAGAAATTACCCAAATCTAAAGGAACCTTTTCCTTCACTGAAAAAGTCGCTTATGAACAAGAACTCAAGTTATATGAGGTAATCTTGAGATTTTTTTACGATATCATGGCTAGGAACGGCTGACATGCAGAGCCAGGGAATTTTCGAGCAAAAATATTTTTGCGCTCTCATCACTCGACCATCCTCACTGTGATTTATAAATATAGGCTGAAAGAGAGAGATGGCAAAGAGCTTTAGACGTACATACCAAGGTATGTGGCTCATCTATGTTTTTGACTAGTTCAGAGACCGCTTGAAGTCGTTGTGGAAGCGAATAAGTATCACCCTCGACTTTTATCGCCTGTTAGCTTCGATTGATTGACCTTTGTTTGATGATTTTTATCAATTAGCTGTCTGCTGCTGAAATTACGTATTAAGCACGTTTTGACAAATCAGGAAAGAGAAAGCTTACCAAATTCCTTGTCTCTCCAACCTTTGTAACCCCCATCCCCCCACTGTTACTGAAACCAGATGTATGAGTAATTAGGATGGCGTTTTGTTGTAGGAGACAACGGAACGCATATATAATGTACTTCTCTTTCCTGGAGGATGGATGGTGGATCTTGATGAGGTATTATAAGATTGAAATATATAATGATGTGTTGGTTGTGGTTAGAGAAACCTCTCATCAAGACCGCTCTTTCAAGAATGTTTGTTGGTAAAAAGTTTTGCCTTTTGCAATTTTCGAATATAAACATTGCCTAGAGTATTCTGAGTGCATCAAAGAAATTGTAAACCTTTGGAAACACTTGACATTCAGAATTTACGCAATTCTGCAGTAATTTATCTTCGAGGAGCCATAAACGCGATTGAAAGGAATTTCATGTTTGATACTCGCAGTGTACGGTAGCCGCGATTCCTTTGTTTTGTAAATGATACACGAGCATCTCACTTTTGGTAGGACTTTGCATTTGAGCGTAATTTATCAATTGAAATAGTCGCTCTGTGGTTAATCGAGGCATTTTGCAATCGAAGTGATTCTTCCACGTAATGGAAAATGCTTTACATTATTCTAATTTACACAATGTACGAAATGACTACATATACTGTAATGACTACAGGTGTATGAAAAGTTGCGAAGGCAATGGAATACCAAATGGCGCAGTTACTGATATTTAAATCATATGGTTGCTATTTCTCAATAAACCCCGTAGAACTATGTCTTGTCACTAAGATTATTGCTATCACCGTACTAGTGGCCTTAAAAGATAAGAGAGTACTGTCTTCTTATTATTACAGGAGGAAATTGCACGCGAATCGCGAGCTCGTCAAATGCTTCTATTACGACAACTGTGCATACCGTTTCTTACGTTTTTACTACAAAGCGTGCTCTCGTCTGCTCACGAACATAAACGGTGTTTGCAGCTTGCTGATATTATCGCATCTCCAAAATTATCTTTGTCCGATGTAAGTATTGTCAAGAAAGTTCTCATTAAGTGCCTTATGAAATACATATGTGACATTGATATTGACAACCTTGTTTTATGTAGGTGTTCCGTAAGGATGAATTGAGAAAACTTCTCTCGCTTCTGCGACAGTCATCGATTCACATACTGGAAAATACGAGCGACCCTTTAGGGTATGAGATCAAGTGAGATGGAAAATACGATTCATTTTGGTCGTGTGTATATGTGTCGATGATGCCTCAAATTAAAAGTCGTCGAACATTGCGTCTTTTAATGTTAATTCTGACGTATAAACAATATCGACTTTTGATCGATCCCAACTTTTCTACTCGTTGTAGTATCTGTAATAATCTCAATGTAGGAATTTATCTATTCATGTCTCAAATCGTGCTTCATGAACTGCATTCTTTGTCAATTGACTATCATGTAGTGGAATTTGCACGCTTTCAATTGACCTGAGGCCCTCGATCCATCCAGTTTCCTCTTGCGGTCTTTGATACAACAGATGAAGCTATTATTAGAGATTGTATACATGATTATATATTTAAAATATTTCATTAACGATACGTTTGTACGTCACAGACCGCAATAGGAAACTGTATGAATCGGGCTATGTAGGGAGTGTTGTTATTTATGTATGTTTTTTAAATTTTTTTGCTGCTATCGCGAGCAAAAAACGACCAGCATTAGAATGAAAGCCATGAACTTCGAAATTTTCTGGTAAGAATATTTTCATGGCACTTTTTTTTATCATCTGACTTGTTTTCAACGACGCATCTGAACGTGAACAGGACCGTCAAAGAGGTACGCTTTCGGATATACGATGAGATGACGTCAATAGTACGAAAAATGTGGGTGTATTGCATGCTCTTAAAGTCTTTCTGTTGACTTAGATATATGAAGATGTGACATGTTACTGCTATAAATAGCAATGCGAAGAACAGTATGAACAGACATGACGTCATCGAGTGACAAAAATGTTCACGTGGCGTGGTTTTGATCCAACATCCATTAACAGCCGCCAATGAATAACCCGGGTTTCTCAAGGATGTCGTGAAGCAAGGAGGTTACACCCACAGAAATAACCTGTTTTGACAAAATAAAATTTACTTATATAGCAGCAAACTTGAAATATCACTTGGTATATTTTTGACAAAATACACAAGCACTGACGATTACTTAAAATGAGACCAAATTTTCTGTGCACCGTAAACTTTAACAGGGTTTCTTGGTTCTACATGATAACAACTCAAAATCACACTAATTTTTTTAAAACTTGGTTTTTCACACCACCACTTGCCTCATCTATTCCTTTGTTTCAACCAACCCTTTCGCGAAGTCTATGAAGTTTATAAGACTCGAGTTTATTGAACGCAGGCAGCTTCTCCTGTCTATTTTCTGTCGCAGGCAGTTTCTCCTGTCTATTTTCTGTCGCAGGCAGTTTCTCCTGTCTATTTTCTGTGCTGTGTGTCATCCTGAAATAAAACTGCTACGTGACTAACTCTCTATCTATGATTCCGTTATCTAGAAATGTTTGAAGATGTAATTGCGTAGCTGAAGGGCCACTTATAGATGTACGTATTTAATATCTTATCGAATGCAGCTTGTGTTTATGGATTGTCAAAACAACGACTGGCATCTGTAGTTTTCTAGAACAATTCTTCATTCGAGTGTCTTGTGAAGTCCCTCCAAGAATTTCTATTCAATCAATGATATTTTTCATTATTCGTAGCCAGTTTTGTTTTGTTCTTCATCATTATTTGCAATGCAAAATTCACTGGATGATAATCCCAGTTCAGTTATCGCAAGTATAAATATTCAACGGAATAAATTTGTCTTTATGAGAACTCCATGCTGTGAAATAAATAATGATGTTGTGGGGCGTGTATGAAAAAAGGCGTACGTCCACCGTTTTTTAGTTAAACAATCCATGTATATTTTCTTGTTTTGCCACATTTTCATGCATGCTGACAATGATTGCTTATATTCACCTAAATTCTCGATGTGCGTGTATCGACTATGTTGATAACGGTCCAATATCTTATCTCAAAGCAGGAAAAGTTAGAGCCTTCACAGGAAAGTAGTGGACCTTGTTTCCGTCTAACTTTATTTGTATTCTTAACAGACAGCTTTCAATCTACGACGGAGTAAAACTGGGGTATTCACTCTGCTGACTTTCGCTTATGTTGATCAAAATTAAGCCCGTTGTTATCATGGTTTTTACTGCGAACATGTGACATAACATATGGTACAGAATTTCACGAAAGATAACACAGGTATGTAAAATAGCGTGAAGTTCAGTGTGTAACTGTCATTACGCCCAGCGCTCGAAGGTCTCATGACAGAGCCACGATAACTTTATCTCTTCTGTACTTTTCAGACGCCTTAATTTGGTGATCTAATCACAATAGGAAACTACAGGTATGCTGCTAGTGTATGTGTAGATTATTAAACGTATGAATCAATGATGTTTAGATGTCTATCGAGGATAAAGTATGTGCTATTTAATACATAGACCGTCCGTCGATAGAGCTATTCTGAAATGATGACCTTTAAATATATATGAGCTTCCTTTCACGTTTATATATCCTAAAACATTGCTTGCTTCACGTAGTTTGCAGATGTTTTTGAAAAGCTTTTATAAAGTATTGCTTGCTTTACGAGGCTTGCAAATGTCTTTTCCCCCGCACTCATTCGTTATTTTATGACTGTGGACCTGTTGCATACTACCTGACCCTGTCAACTCAGCTCAAAAAGTCTTAAAATAACTATCGCAGCCTAGTATTGATTCTCTTACATACTTGTGAAGTGACCATAAGCAAACATCTAAAAGTGCATTCATAATTTCATACTCTTTAATGCTATATTGCTATTTGCTTGGCATTTTGTTTCTGACATCGTCATCTACGTCACATTGTGTACGTCATATCTTGTTTACACAGCAAAAAACTGTAGCAAGCTCTTTTGCGTCATCTATGTTAGAAATGCAGTTATACATCGTATGTGTTCGTTAGTGTTGGTGTCTGACATGTTACTTATCATGGAAAAGTTCCCGTTTGATCTTTTTTTGAGTTTCTTTGTCGGCAATCTGTAGTTAGCCCTTCGACGTGATTCATGAATCTAACATGGTTTGGGGGAAAAAACCTTGAAAATTGTTTTAAAGATAGCAATTGCCATGGTAAATTTCGAAAATAACCTAAGTGCTCTAAAAAGAACTTTACAATGAGAACTCCTTAAGGTTATTTTGGCCGTTCACCATCGCAATTGCTAGCTTTAAAACAATTTTTGGATTTGTCATCACGCCAAATCTCGATTTCACTATCTAGGAAAAAACTTTGAGTGCGATTTATCTGACGAACTCGTCTTGTCACAATCACGATTTTTTCCTGTTGTTGCTCTTGCATGAAATGCCTTCTTTATCAATGCTTTCTTGTTGTTCTTCTAGCACGTAATGTCTTCTTTATCATGCACGCAGCTGCATTTCTAAGTGTATAAATATCCTCTCTCTTAATGTATTTTATAATCCTTCCACTCTGCTTCTATTTCTTCTAATTAATTTATTAAGTAATTTACGTATTTTTCAAAACAATATTGAGTCTTTTTTCTCACTCAACAGCGACTGCTATCACGTATCTTCATAGCAGAAGGTAGAAATATTTTCCATTTTAGATGCGAACTTTTCTGTTAAATTTATTTCTTAATTTTACACAGAAAGTATTTGGATCACACTGAGGCACCATATCACAGCGTTGTCTTTCTCTTTTTTCTTTCATCACTCGCCAACATTTTTCGATAGCCGTTACCTTGCCATGTAACAAGTTATTTCTCACTTCCCATTAATCACGGTGTACATATCACTTCAAACGTCGAAGTGTAACCGAAATACAAAAAAATAGATCATCGAATAGATCGTCTATCTTAGGTGATCTATTCGATTGTGATCTAAACGCATAAGTTTATCGTTTGAAACCATGTCTTTGAATGTATAAATACAGCTGGAGACTTGAGTAAAAACATTATTTAACAAACAGATATTGAGTCTAGTGAATGTTGGCAAACTGCCTTTAAGAGACGCGTCCCGTGGGATTGCTTCCCAGGGTGCCAAATATAGATGTCCTAATTGGTCCGCCATATTTCTTAATTTAATTGATTGTCATAATATACAACTGTGGGTGTTGACATGTTTCCACTTATATCCATCCCTATAAAGTGCAGCGTTATGTATAACCACATGTGGAAAGGGAACTCTCTTGTCAACACCGAAGATACAGGTCTCGACTCGATTCGTTATTTATACGAATATAATATAATCTACACGTGTATAGTAATTTGTGTGGCCCCAGTAAGGTAGTGTGTTGGGAGGTTGTACCATTCTTTCAGGTGTATATATATATAGATATATTGTTTAAAAACGTCTTTAATTACCAATTTTTAAACGTACAAAGATATATGTATAACTGTATTTCATGTCATGTTTAGGAATTATTACATGAGGAATTGCTCACCATAATTTGGATTTATATACGGGATTTTGATTTTCAGGTAAGAATCCTTTGGCATGAAATTTATTTTGTATTATGCTACAGTGTTTGCGCTGCAAGGCAGGATCTACAATATCAATATGCCCCGCGGACTTTGTCAAAGGAACGCGCATCACTTGAAATAAATGATCCGTTTGCGGTCCTCTGCTTTATCTTGTACCTAGAGATAACGAAGCAATTGAGCGCGCTCCACGAATTTTTGTGCAGCTATCTTAATCAAATCTAGATAGAACACTGTACAATTTCTTGACACGTTAGAGATGCGGGATAGGGCGCAGTTATTGACATATTAATTACTATACTCATTAGTGCAAGGGATGCACAATAATTTGTCTGCGCAATGCGCTAACATGATAAAATATCGCTTGATGATTTATGATTTATGCAAAAAGAGTCAACGGTTAAGCGTTCGGCTGGGTTATTGAACATTTTTGTCGGTTCGCTGACAGTTTGTGCAAACGGTTGGTTTACAATATTGCCTTGAATGGTGTCAGTTGATGTAGCATTTATCTCGACATTATATGACGTCAATGCGTTGGTTGTTAGTCGCACAGTTTTGGGTGCGCATCCTAAAGATGGCGTGAGAATATGTTCTGGTCCTTTGTAACAGTCCATTCTAATATATTTGAAACATGACACCTTACTGCACCCTGAGGTGTATAAGAGACCGCATTTTTATTCACCATGCCCAATGGCAATAAGTGCGGTATTTTCTTGCCCGTTGGCAAAATGAGCCGGAAGACACAAATAAAATGGAAAACATCGCCTTCTTTCGTTTTTTGTTTATCTTTGATTTATTTTGAAATGTAATTGACAACTGGCCCGAATTCAGAAGCAGCAAATTCTTCTCATTAACACGTGTTCCCTTCCCGAATCATTTGCAAAACAATAAACATTGCAAAACCTGACAGAAAAATGTGCCGAAAAAATTGGGAAACTTATGTTGGCGCTAATATTGGGATTATATTTCAAACGGTGTCTCTACGGTGTAGTGTACAACATCACCTTTATTCGTTTGTTTTTGACGATGTTTGTTGTTTCTGATACTTCACGAAAATTTATAATGCTGTTTACTACATGTTGACGTAGAGCGGATGGCTCTCCTCAATTTTCACGCAACAAAAGACTTGTACTTGTTGCCTGTCAACTCTCCCACACAGATACACTCGTTTCCAGGTCTACGTTTATTGCAACCTCCGGTCCAATTTAGCATAATTAATCAAATAAATTTGCGCCATTTTCTATGCAAACTCACGCACTTTCTCTAAATAGCAATAAAAAGCGCACGTCTGCCACGGGCTTGCCGCAAAGTCGATGGTCAGATAAAATCGAAGTCAAAATTTTATCGCGCTAATTTGAGCTCATATCAACGGGGCAATCTTCTGATCATGCATGCACTCACAATATTGAGACAATCTATTTGCTTGGGCCCCTACTAATCGGATTAGCATACGCGCATGATGATTAAGGCTTGACCTCAATAAAAGCACGCGAACACTTATGTTTCTGATACAGAAGTAGATATCGGTGCGATTAACGAGCACAGGAGTTATTGACTTCGTGAACGAAAAGTATCTGGTTTATATACTCAAGCGGAAAGAAATTCTTAGGATTTAGGCGTGTTTTACGATTGTAAGAAACAGCAATAATAAAATTGTGCGCAAATTTGCTGCGAACCGCAAGGACTTCGTTTTGAATGCTGATTCATGTTTGGGTAAGTGAATTTTTTTTTCGACCGCTCGTTTCGTGCGTTGTGTGAATCATTGAAAGCGTCCTCGTCTATTTTGAGGTCGATTTGACAATTTTTCAATTGAACATTCGTTGATTTTCTGTGAACATCAACAGATCAGTTAACATCAGTTGATATATTACGTCACAAAATCCTTAGCAGCTTTGTGATTTTAATTCATTGTTCATCTGAAAGCCAGCCAATATGAATCAAAAAATTTTAAAAAAAATCACACATGCGCTTGGAATTTCACTCATTTTTTTTACACAATTGTAAGATGGCCGAAACTTTATTTGAAATGCGAGAGTTTTAGTCTTAAATATACTGAAATTTGATTTCGATACATTAACTGTCCATTTTGCCGAAACTCCAAATTGAAGTCTATGGTGTGATTTCGGAATAAAAACTGTTTTTAACTATCATATAAACACCTGTGCTTATATCTTTTGTTGTGACTATGGACAAATCATAGCTTCATCTAGAAAAAAATATGTTTGTTACGTTGTCTGGCCTATATTTATGATGGCTGTATTATAATTTTTATTCGGCGGCAATCTTTTCTACGAGGGATGAATTGAAGATTTTATTGAAGTGTCGCTAAATCAACAACTTTGCATTGTAAAATATTTATAGTAAGCGAGCATGAAGTTTCGGAGTGAAAAATTCCTTCGTGTTCAGCCTAACATGACTTTCCTTTTGTGAAGTGAACACGTTCTAGTATACGCTTATTTTTAAAGTGTGCCGCCGAGTGTCTATGATCTAGTACCGACACTTTAGTTTACCATAGCACATCCGTACAAGGAATGAAATTGTGGGATAGTGGGAACAAAAAATAATAAAAAAAGTATTCAACTGGGCAAGAAAGACGACCAAAAACACTTTCCTTGTCACGGTTTGTGGTGAACGCTCGAAGTCTGTTGTGTTGGTCTAATTGAATCCAAACATTGTTTTTTGCGTTATTATTGATATGTTTATCTACGCTGTTGTGTGTTTATACAACTCTAATGAGCAACAAATATATCACCGTTGCAATTATCATTTATCCATATGGCTGTTGCCAACTGTCTGTTGGCTGTTGGGTTAGATTGTGTGATGATGATTCTGGGGTGAGTTTTTGTTGTAAGAACGCATGCGTGTTAGGCGTTGGGGCTTGTGCGTTGTTCTCATCAATGCTTAGCGTTGTGATAGCATCCAAAAAAGTGCAAGCAACTATCCATGGTGGGCCATCTTTGAGTTTTCGATCAATCGAATGCCAGTTGTCGTAGACATCATCATTTTGCACCTGAGCTTCAATTTGTGAATCTGACTTATTAAAAGAAGATGAAGATTAGATTGAGCGTGATGAAAAGTCTGCAAATGCCTGGCATTCTTTTATTACTAGGAAAGCGAATGGAACTTTACAAGGACCTTCATTAGCCATAGAGTTTGACAGTCGTTCAATATAGCAATCATCACCTCTATTGCTCAATTCATTATTCTCTTACTTTTTTATTGCTCAATATAATGAACAACTCTCCGAAAAAATATGATGTGTAGATAGTCTACCATATTTTTACAATATGAAGCATTTGCTTTAATAAAGTAATCAAGTCGGTTTGCCACAATTTTACTGCTCCTCGTGCGTTGCTGACAAATGTATAAATAACATACGAATATTAACTGGACAATGGATTTTTAGGTTTGCATTTGAGACGGCCAAGCTCTATTCACCTAACAAAGGAGTACACGATTTCTATGAATGAAGCACGATTTTCGTACCAAAAAACCATCACTCAGTATGTCGAAGGCTTCCTAACGAAGTGATCTTTATATAAATTTTTTTCATAAAACGCAAATACCTGGTTTATATAACACGACTGCGATTTTACTATAATTCGGTACATTTTATTGAATGTTTCCAAAGGCGCCGGCATGTTTTGTTCATTCCCCTCTCTCCCTTTTGCGACCACGGACAGGCGCCACTGAACTTCTCTATCTTTCAACACCCTTTTTCAATTAGTAGTTGAAAAGACGTTCGTCTTTCATTCGGTTCTTTTAACTCAATTTTTCTTCCAGCTGGCAGAGACTAACTATGAATACTAGTGCGAACTCAAGTATGAACGCGACCGCGTCGACAACCTCTGCGATTGACCTCGGGAGTGGTTTCATAGCAAGAAACATCGTCATAGCAACTTCTGTGGCGATTCTCATCCTAGCTGCTTTCGTCGGTAACATCATAGTCGTTGTAAGTTTTACAATGTTCAGAAACCTTCGCACGATGACGAACTACTTTTTGGTCAGCCTTGCCTTATCCGATATTCTCGTGGCGGTTTTTGTTATGCCCGTGTTTCTATTGTGGGTACTTTACCAGCCACGTAATTTTTTCACCCATGCAATTGCTTTGCGCAAAATTTGGATGGTCATGGACATTGGATTTTGTTTTACGAGCGTGTGTTCTCTATGTGCCATAGCCATCGAACGAAACCTTGCTATATCACACCCGTTTTACTACACGAAGCTCATGTCTCCTTTGAGGGTCTACCTCACCATTGCCTTTATCTGGGTGTTTTCGTTGACCGTCGCCATTCTTGTGAATCATGGTGGTATAACCATAGATATAGCCAAACATTTGTCCGTGTTTGTTGCCGTGGTTAGCTATTTCATTCCGTTGTTGATTATCCTGGTTATGTACATGAAGATTTGGAGAGTTGCCCGTCGTCAAGCTAAACGTCTACGTCAGGACGGCGCCTTGGCAACGGACTTCAAAGCCATCAAGACAATAGCTATTGTTATTGGGACGTTCTTCGTTTGTTACACTCCTCAGATGATCTCTATATTTTGGATTCACTTTCGCGTAAAACCATATTTACCTACTGTTGCGAACATCATGATAAAATGGATTACGTATTTCAACTGTTGTGTTAATCCAGTGATCTATTCGTGTTTCAATAAAACATACCGGAACGGCTTTAAGAAACTCTTTGCGATCATCAAGACAAGATTTCGCGATCTTCGTACGCGCTCTAGTGACAAAAGGTCGCGAAAGATTAGCCGAAGTCGGATTTCGTTGAACATAACATTACGAACGAGTGTCGGTTCCCTATTGGACAGTTCAAAGTTGCCACCGTCCATGGCACAAGCACGTGTTTCAAACCAACAGCGTTGCTCAGTTTTGTCCACATCTCAGAACATGTTGAGCCCAGTTGATAAGAATGACAACCACGACCGTTGCTCTCTCACACAAAGCAAACAACGCAAAGAAAGTGAGGTTTTCGTGAATGTTTCTGCCGAAGATATTGCTGACTCACAACAATGATGAGACTCAGAAGAGAAACGTCCATGGATTTCCCTTGTTTCCGCAGAAAACCTTCTAAATGTGGGGACTGTTCATTTAAAATGCTGTGAACGCAATCATCTACACTAGATGTTTCAAGAACTAGATATAGAACATCACTTGTCTTTATACTAAATAGTTAACCTGGATAGTCCATGATGTCCAACGTCGACCACACGAAGACACTCCATATTCATGCTTATCTTACAAAGATCATCGAATATCTCAAACCAGTGCAGAGCTTGTGTTTTCTATATACATTCTATCATTTTAAAGGCTAGACGAAAGTCCATCTGTCAGGATATAAACACTCTAAGACACACAAATGGAACCGAATGCACTACAAAGACACATTACCGTGGAAACTTTGTTTTCCATCGTATCTGCTAAGAGCTACTGGTTTTGTAAATGTTTTTCTTTAAAATAAGTTATTTGCTAAACACTGTGATGTACTTGCTTTTACGTTTGTACATAGGATTTGTTTTTTACATCAATGCATCTTTTAATGTACATATCGTTGCTTCTCTATACTCAATTGCGCATATCAATCAGCTGCTTAAAAAATGTGATCAATCTTTCATGCAATAGGACGAAACTTTAGTAGATATGTATATTTTACTATTTAGCAGCAAAAGTATTGCTTTTGTTTGCCTGTTTTGTTTTAATATCATGAAAAACAAGATCAATCTTTAATGCCAATATTGAAATAAGCATCCAGACTTTCTTCTTTCTCGAACTTTCATTTCGTATTATGAATTGTGGTTTGTTTTTTCTATTTAGTTACATAATTGGTAATTTTGCCGATGGCTTACAATATTTTTGTAATTTCTAAGGGCCATCATGGTGTAATTCTTTTGTTGCACCAGATTCGCCTACATCGCACGACTCAAAAGAAACCGTAGACTATCTACAAGAACTTGCTAGAAGTTATCTGACCCGGTCATGCATAGGTACGTTCGACCAATGCTATGCTTTACACCATCGTGAGGAAAGTAGATTGCAATTTTATGCTCTTTGAAAGATGCAAATTCATACTTACCAGCAAACCTTGTCAAGATTCGCATTGGTAATGAAGACGAGTTATCAAAGTCTTCCTGTGGTTAGATTACGATGGTGAACTAGCTAACTAAATTTTTGAGTCTTCCTTCCGAAGCATCGTCTATACTTCGTTATCAAAATACAAATCACACTGACTCCATAAATGTGTCTTCCTTGTCTTGTGCAGGTAAATATAAAGTTGACCCTCAAAATACTCAAAAGTATGCTATGAAAATACTAAAATATATTGTCCTGAATCTGATGATGATTTTCAGAATAGGCTCTTTGACAGACAGACAATTTTTTCGAAAAACAGTAGTTTATTGACTGTTCAGTTTTTTTTTCAGACTAATTAAGGAAAGAAGGCAAAGGTCAGTTTTTTAAATGAATTCAAATATTGTTGGCAACCGTCTTGTGTATTTTCCGTACTGCTGCTTTATGTCTTTGATCACTCAGCATGATTTCACACAATGAATGATTTTTTAAGGTTGTTTATTTATGAATAAGTTTCACAAGTCTGTCAACAGCACACTTATTTATTGCATAACATGACATAACATACTTGGTGGTTCTTTTCCATGGTTACCTGCATTACCGTTAGTTATGGTAACAATGGTAACTTATAAATTTGGTAACTATGCAATTGCATTGATTGGTGATTACCATTGATGATTACCCACAAACACCTGACGAATTTCAGGCATTCAGTTTACATTTTGCACATGAATTCCTCCAATATGGACGACCAGGTTCGCTTACATTGTGATTCACTGTTATTGTCGTGCATTCATTTTCCTTCAACTGATCTTGCATGCGAATTATTTGACATTCTTTCTAATCATTTTGATTTTCAGGAGCTCGGACAATTAGAGGCAATTTGCAAGCAACTCTACGAAAGTACCGATCCTGGAGTACGAAGTCAGGCCGAGAAAACTCTGATTAATTTTACCGAGTCTCCAAATTGCCTACAGAAATGCCAAATCGTACTTGAAAGAAGCACTGTAAGTGAGCTTGAAAGTTTTGAGATGGCCATGATCAATAAGATTACCATGACTCTAGTAATAATTGTATTTAATTGTCTTAACAAGCCATTGTTTCGATTCGATAGTGTTTGCTCTGTTTTACTTTCTCTTTATATTGGTCGTATTTTTGTTATGGTCCGTACATATTGACTTAATATTCATACCCAATTCAATAAAACTCTTGATACTGTTTGTTATCAACTTTATTGCCCTTTTTTAAGCTTATTCAAGCTTATTGTATATTACAGTCTTCTTATTCACAACTACTGGCTTCCTCTTCGTTGACGAAATTGGTTGAGAGAAATTCAGGAGTGTTGACTGTGCAGCAAAAGTTGGATATAAGTGAGTTTGAATTCTATCAATTGCTCTGTTGGCGGTAAACATCAGCAAGAAGAAACTTCCAACTCTTCCTTTGAAGTTTGATTTATCAATTTTTGGGCAACACAAAGTTTCTTTTTAAAAGTTATAGCTTATTGAAGTACTTCGTGCATTGTTCTCACAATTGATCATTACATGATAGGGCCTCTGTGAGATATTTTTTTGCCTCGAGTTGTAAAGTTTCTTGCAGCAGTCTTGCATTGAGCTAAAATGGCTTATGCCTAAAACCCAAAGCATTTCCCTTGACAATGTGTTTAAATGCAATTGTTGATTTTCTGTTTTTTCTTACAGGAAATTACGTTTTGAATTATCTCGGATCAAGACCAAAACTTGTGAACTATGTGAGGCAAGCTCTAATTCAGGTATCTTAATGTCATTTTTTTATTTACCTCATTCTCATTGCCGCTTTTCATCTATTCTGTATTCTAAGCTTTTTATCCATTATTGTACATGATTATCAATCTTAGCCATGCCTATCAATATCATTTTCTCACAGTCAATATCAAAATGCCCCAGTTTGTATGAAATGATACTTTTTTGGTAACCATGTGCATATTTTTTGTTATATTTTGACATGCATGAGTAATAAATGTTAAAACTGGATGATTGTGAATGAAATCTCTAGAGTGAGTTGTTTTTGAACCTCAATGTTAAAAATATTTTGTATGTGGCAGTTGTTCAACTTTTTGTCTTTAGTTGCTTGCTAAAATCACGAAATTGAGTTGGTTTGATAATCAGAAAGATGAGTTTGTCTTTCGAAAGATTACCAATGAGATCAAAGAATTTCTTAAGGTAAAACTTCCTCTTTTGACATGATTTTATTAAGTTTTGAATAGGTATAGATACTTCTAGGATGACGTTAGGATACTTTTAGGATACTATAGGGATTCTTCTAGGATGACATAGGATACTTACAGAATATTGTAAGGTTACTTCTAGGTTGACATTGGATACTTATAAGCTACTGTAGGGATACTTCTAGGATGACATAGGATGCTTTTAGGATACTTTAGGGATACTTCTAGGATGATGTAGGACACTTTTAAGGTACTGTATAATAGTTTTACACATTTTCATATCCCTCGACAAGTTTCCCGCAAGGACAACTGTCCTTCTTGCTCTTGTTAGACAATTTACAGTTGTGTTGGTAACAAGATTAGTTTAATTTGATATTTTCAAGGGCTCCATTGAATATTGGATTATTGGTGTACAGATATTATCAGCGACCGTCTCAGAGATGAATCATGTATGTAGAAGGAGTAAATCTCCGTGAAAAACTGTAACACTGCACTGAAGTTGACTTTTTGTTTCTATAGACAAGTTCCTGTCACTCTTTGACCAAACATAGAAAGGTGACCTTTTATAATATAAAATTTGTCTGTTTTGAACCGCGCGTTTCCATTTTCAATTTGCAGTCTTTTCTTGTTCAGTTGTTTTTCCTATTTGCCATAGGAAACATAAAGTCTTCAACAGTTGAATCTTTAAAAAGCGCACCACTAATATTTTTTGCGAAATGTCTGTCTATTGTGCAGCGATTGAAAAATCTAGGTACAAGATACATAGATTACCTGTAATCACTCTTTTAGATCGCTTCTTCATTTCGTGACGTTGCTCTTTACGATATCTTCATTCTGTCTTGCTCACTGCTCAAAGAGGCGTATGAAAAACACATCAACTTACAAGATCAGAATCAGGTATCACCACCAACAACGCAAAGAGTTAAATTGGAGAGAGGAGAGAGTGAACTGTGTCTCTCGTGTCTCTATATTTCTGTATATATCTCTGTCTCCGTGTCTTTGAGTCTCTGTCTCTGTGTTTGTGTTTGTGTCTCTGTCTCTGTGTTTGTGTCTCTATCTCTGTGTTCAAGTGGTTTCTACATATCTTCTTTAGCACGTTTTAATGAGCGAATTACTCCAACTTACATGTAATTGTTTGACATTTGATTTCATTGGCACTGCATCGGACGAATCCGCTGATGAACTTGGAGCTGTGCAAGTCCCCACGACATGGAGAGAAAGTAAGCGTTCTGTGGCCGAAAGAAATAATTAGTTGTAATATATGTTAAATGATCGATATTGTATTTCTTTCTTTTTAGCGTTTCTCAACTTCGCTTCCCTTCAGTTATTTTTCGATCTTTATCATGCTTTACCTTCAACATTATCACCACTGGTAAGACATCGTTATGTTTCTCGCATTTTCAATGGTTCTTTCACCAGTATGATTTAACGGTTATTTCTTCAGGCTCTTGCATGTTTGATACAAATTGCGTCCGTAAGACGATCGCTATTCAGTAATGCGGAAAGAGCGAAGTTCCTGGATAAGATTGTCAGCGGTGTCAAAGGGATCCTCGATGCTCCTCAGGTACCTTCATGCCCCACACCCCTCGGTCATTTTAACCAATTTGTGCTGTCGTTAACAGAAATCGTGATGTCAGTCGATCCGACATGTCCACCATGCTGTTAAGTGATATAAGTTGCCTGCTTTTTTTTTGTCATTTTCAGTCGTTATCAGAACGAAATAACTATCACGAATTTTGCCGACTCCTCTCGCGTCTGAAGTCGAACTACCAGTTGGCAGAACTCGTCAAAGTCGAGGGATATCAGTCGTTGATTGCAACTATTGCGAAGTTCACTGTTACAAGTTTACAGGTATCCTCTCTGTAACTATTCCCAAAAAAAAGGACGAAAGAGGATTGCATATTAGCTCGAGTCTTGATTTCTTTAGATGTGGCAATTTTCTCCCAACAGTATTCATTACTTACTGGGTTTATGGCAAAGAATGGTCAGCTCTACACCTTATATCAAGTCAACTGAACCTCATTTGCTTGAAACATACACACCTGAGGTACGGAAATCAGCTTTTTATAACCGACTCGACCTTTGTTACACTGACGTGCGTAAACAAACAGAAATAATGTAAGCAAACTTTTACAAAGCTACCCAATACTTTCCATGGTACTGAAACAACCACCTTATGGTAAACTGGCGTATTTTCACTTCCATTTTTTGTGAAACTGACCATATGGATGTCAGCGGTCTTTTACAAGCCTCTCGTTCCTTATTTAACTGATCTAGGAATGAAACAATCACCTTTTAGTTGAACATACACAACTAAGGTAGCCATCTTTTGGGAAACCAACACGCCTTATCTAAACTGAAACGAGTAACATGAGCAATACTGATGATATTTGTGTTTTTTTTTAGATCTCAAAAGCATTCATCACGTCTCGTGTGGACAGCGTTCAAGTCGTTTTGCAGTTAGTGATAAATGACACTGTAAATCATATACTTCGTGTAAACTAAGTTTTTTTCAACAAATTCTTGGAATCTTATTTAGGGATAGATTAGAAGATCCTCTTGATGATGTGGGAACAATCACTCAACAATTGGAACAGGTGAACGTCAGAACTAAATATTGAAACGTAGTGGCTAAGATATGTTGTCATTGAATGATGTCATGTAGTGTCTCAGACATGCTGTCATTGAATGATGTCATGTAGTGTCTCAGACATGCTGTCATTGAATGATGTCATGTAGTGTCTCAGACATGCTGTCATTGAATGATGTCATGTAGTGTCTCAAACATGCTGTCATTGAATGATGTCATGTAGTGTCTCAGACATGCTGTCATTGAATGATGTCATGTAGTGTCTCAGACATGCTGTCATTGAATGATGTCATGTAGTGTCTCAGACATGCTGGCATTGAATGATGTCATCAATTGATTTAAACCTCTATTGAATTAAGGTAACATAATTTTAGTAGTGTGTGAAGTACAGAGACATGGTGCTCCAGTTATGTATACAGATCATAATACTTTACCGAGAATTTTCACACTAGATTTCAACAATCGGACGTTTCGAATATCCTAAAACTTGCACAGTGCTGATCTCAACATTTGACCAGAATGCACAATCATTTGAAAAAGCCACTCAGCCTGGCTCTACGTCAACGTCAAGTCTACCGCTTTACGAAGGTACATGTGATCAAGAATCATATGTAGGTCAAGTTTGTGACGAGCTCTTTCATATTGCGTAATGCTATTGCTTTTGTATGGTTTTTGCTGTTGTTCGCGAAACGGCTTGCACCGATTACAAATCCTTGTTGATTTTAGGTCGCCTGACGTGGCTTGTATATATTATTGGCGCGGTTATCGGTGGTCGTGGGTCAACTCACACGACGTTTGAGGAATACGATGGTTTAGATGGTGAATTAGTTTGTAGGTAATGTATGATTACCTAAAGATATACTGCAGATTGTGTTTTTTTAGTTTCTTTAAAACACCATCCTATCCATAACGCAAAGCAGGGATGCGAAACGGGATTTTCAAATTATTGTTTCATTAGAATTTCAAAAGCGAATATTTAATGTTCCTGTTTACATCATTTTCTTGGTTGTTGTATGAATACTTAATGTTCCTGTTTACATCATTTTCTTGGTTGTAGAGTGTTGCAGCTGATGACACTTACAGACACTAAGCTATCACAGGTTAGAGGTTTTCATCATAGTCAAACCAGTTGAATCCATTTAAAATTTCTCTTCTCCACATTTTACCAGGGAGGTTGCGAAAAGCTGGAAATGGCCTATTTAAGTTTCTTCGACCAGTTTCGAAAAATTTATGTCGGTGATCAAGCTCAGAGGACGTCGAAGGTTTGAATACATGTACCATAATGTACACCGTTGTCCATCATGGTTCTTTGACTGAATCCTTGTGTGTGCACCATTATTGTTCAGTAAATATTTTATGCTTATCTAGGCCTATAGGATTGTATCAGAGCGTCTTGGTTTGCACGATGAGTCGATGATTCTTAGCGTTTTTGTTTCAAAAATGTAAATATATTAAATCGTGCTTTTCTTTCTCAACCGAACATGGTCATCGATCTTGGATTTTTTCCCCTATAGTATAACGAATATAAAATACTGGATGAGAAGCGACACCATTATTCCAAGAACGCTACAATTACTTAGTGACTTATCTGTTGGATATCCTTTCATTTCTGAGAAATATATTTGAAACGTATCTGGTATATCTGTATATGTGCGTGTGTACTCCTTAACAAATTTCACTTATAGCAGTGTTCGGAAATTACAGAAGCTTGAAGCGGTTCAATTCATTCTGAGAAATCACACGGTAAGTTTGTTTTGAATGATTTGTCGTTACGAACTCGTGTAGTGTTTGCTGTAGTTCATTTGGATATTTATTAAACTAAAGCTTTGTAGAATTTGGATTTTGCAGACAATCCACCTTATAGGTCTTCGAATTATACTTTAGTTAGTCTATGTTGAAGCACATTCGAACTGAAGCACGTGTTTTTTAGGCGGAGCATTTTCCGTTCCTTGGAGTTGTCGCAGGTGGACAGTATACGGATATGAGATGTAGGACGACATTTTATGCTGCACTTGGACGGCTGTTATCAGTCGATCTCGGCGAGAACGAAGAGAAGTTTGATCAGTTCATGATTCCCTTGACAGGTTTCTTTTTCAAAGTTCACTATGCTTTCAAACAGTTAATTGGTTAGAATGCAAATAGCGAGAAATCATGACAAACATATGACTAGCAATAATGAAAAGCGAAACTTCTTTGAATTAACCAGAAGGTGATGCTTTAATTTGATTGCTTAACCTCTCACTACTTGTGTTATGTTTTTAACCAGTAACGTACGGGACTGTTACGTCACGAATTCTTTCTGGTGACCCAAATGGCTTACAAGTGGATGAAACAAAGGTTAGTTTGTTTTATTGTGAGATAATATTCTTCATATTTAAAGCTGTTTTGTATTTTCATATCTGTTGCTGCAACTGTAATTCGATAATGGAGCTCATTTACTTAGCCAATTATGTAGCTTATATACCTTGAAATCCCACTACTAGCCAATGATACAGCTCATATACCGTGAAATCCCACTACTAGCCAATGATACAGCTCATATACCATGAAATCCCAGTAGTAGCCAGTGACGTAGCTCATATACCTTGAAATCCCATTACTAGCCAATAGTGTTGCTCGTAATACCATGAAATCCCTGTTCTTGCCAATATTATAGCTCATATACCATGAAATTCAGGTAATTAGATTTCAGATTCTACAATATTAATGATTCTGCACCCCAGATTGTCCTAAAAGTTCAGATTCTGTGTAAATTGTTAGTTGATTTCTTACATCAAACCATCTGTTCCCTTTTTCTAGCGGATTATTTGTATTCACTTCGCCATTCGTATTTTTTCTTTTTAGAGGATTTTGGTGGGGATTTGTCGGGATCTTACGGGATTGGCTCTTGCGCTAACGTGTAAAGCAAGTTATATGATGCTGTTCGATTGGATGTATCCTTTTTCAACAGTTTACGTGTTGTATTCTCAAACAAACTATCTTTCAATGGGGATTCCCATTAATTGAGTTAAGTTGACCAATCATGCTCAAATGAGAACAGAAGGAACCAATCTGATGCTATTATCGAAGGAAATTTTTGTACGAGGTCATGTTAATCATTGTCTTGACACTTTAAAAGTTACCCACGGTTCACACCTGTTTTGATCCGCGCATTAGAGTTATGGTATCACGATCCCAATGTAACCACACCAGTTTTAAAACTCATGGCCGAATTGATGCAGAATAGATCTCAGCGCTTGCATTTTGGAGTTTCATCACCCAATGGGATTCTACTGTTTCGGGAATGTTGTAAAGTAATGGTTGCTTATGGTATGTCCGGTTGCTTCCTTGATGACGTAACTTCCTGTTGTGGTTAACTACTGTTATCGTGTGCTTCTTACAGGTTGTCCAATTCTTACTATCAGCGATGTTCCAGCAGATAGAGCTTATGCGTTGAAATATCCTTTTCAAAGATAATTATTTTACGATTGCTTTTAAGAAAGAGTTATGCACTTAATATTTCGGAAAGAGTTTGGATTCACCATCTTCTTCAATGTTTCGTTTTTTTTGACATGTTCAATGTCTCGATTGTCCGACACGTTTCTCGGAGACAAACTCGAAGGAAACATTGAAGAGACAGAAATACAAACCGTTTACGGAGTGATCTATCGTGAAATGTATTGTTTAAAAGCATTAACTGTAAGACATTTGCAAGTCTTACAGTAAATCGATTTATGAAGTTCAACTTGCCTTCATTATCACAAGAAATAAATTATATTTCTTGAGATCACATGATTACAAACAGTGAAAAGCCGTGCGGTATGTATCTAAAGTACGGCTTCTTTCGTATTTATACATCTTCAAGGCTTACGAAGTGCTCCACAACGCGACAACATTCGAAGGTCTTTCCATTTTTTTTCAACAAGCTTTGTTCTCTTTAACGAAATTGTGATTACATTCAAAGGTGTCTCCATTTGTTTCAACATGCTTAAATCTGCTCTGTCTGGAGGTTATGTAAACTTTGGTGTCTTTGCGTTGTATGGCGACGATGCTCTCGATAATTCATTGAACATGTTTGTTAAACTTGCCTATTCGGTACCACGTAAAGATATATTGGTAAAGAACTCCTCATGATTGCATTTTGCACTGCTCCGTTTTTGATTTACTACTAATTTTTCATCGTCTCTGTTTTTTAGGACTATCCGAAACTTAGTCACGCTTATTACAATCTTGTGGAGGTGGTAACCCAAGATCATATGGGTTTTGTCGGTAAACTCCAGCCAAACGTACGTATTCGTCTTTATCCTTGTTTATCCTTGTGTATCCTTTTGTATCCTTGAATAGTTTTTTGTACATTCTTGTTTGTCCTTGTATATCTGTGTAAGCCTCAGTGTCTTTGCAAATATTCTATTTTCATACATATTTTCTCTGTGATGTACGTGTGGATGATGGAATGCTGTGTAAGCAGTCAGCGAGTGTTGTCGTTTTCGCTTGGTTTATGAGCAACTTTAGTGTGTAAAAAGCATCTTAGAATAGGTCCTGACTTGAGCCTATCCGTGATAATTCAGTTTTACATGTTATTTATCTGTTCTACAACTCAATGTGCACAACCCAATTTGGTTTTTTTCTACAGATTTTCTTGTTCATATTATCCACCATATCAGATGGTTTGGTCGCTTTAGGTTAGCCCCATTACATCTCTCTTTCCTAAAAATCTCGTCGGTCATCGATAATTTTAGTGGGCAGTGTTTCTGCTGGACTGCTAGACATTGTTTTTTTCTTTTTCCTCAGACTCCATGGTTTCTACAAGCTGTTGTGCAACATTAGATAACATTGTATCATATATATTTAAACTATTATCCAAACGAAATAAACAAGTCGCTCAACGGACACAATCTGAAAACGCTTTGTGCTTGACTACTCTGGAGCATAATTCGGACGTTCTTCAGCAAGTATGAATTAATCAGTTTATATTTCTCACTGGAGCTGTCCTTGTACTGTTTTTGTCTTTTTTCGTCTAGTTACTTTCAACCTTGCTCAATATTATAATGTTTGAAGATTGTAAAAATCAGGTATATCATGTTCTTGTTTATTTAAATGCTCTGTTTTATAATGACGAACAACTGTTGGAAAAATACTGAGAACGACATACTATGTTACAATAACTCTTAACCCTTTTTTATGGTTTATTTGTCTAGTGGTCAATGTCAAGGCCTCTTCTTGGTTTGATCTTATTAAATGAAAAGGTGAATTTTAGTCTTAATCAACCTATACACAACCATCATGATGAATTCATGACATATTGAATGCTTTTTTGAAATTCTTTTGCTACGTACTTCTCGATTGAAGTCGTCATTCATTTTCGTGTTTTCAGTACTTCACTGAGCTTGAACAAACACTTGTGGCGTCACAATCAATAAACAAACAACAGACGATGGTTGAATGTTTTAAAGCATTGATGTTGAACGTGGAAAGGTCGCTTAGTGGCAAGAATAGAGATAGGTAATATGGGACGTTGAAGGAATTCAGTGGTGCCCTAACTCTTCCCTGTCATTTCCCCTGTTTGATGAAAGATAAATTGTTAGATAATGTTGCAATCAGCCATGAAGTTCTAAACCTGCGCTTATCTCGACATAACCTTTGAATTTTCTTTTTGTATGTTTTGTTTCAGATTTACACAGAATCTCTCGGTATTTCGCCGTGATATTACAAATCTCTCGAAGAATCCTACCGTAAGTGCCCTAAACAGCAACGGACTCAACGATATGATGAGCTAGAATTCGGGATTACAAATCTAGTTCTCTAATACCACATATAAGGTAGTATCATTCGAAGCTTGGATGATCTTTCTTATACCGACCCACCATTCTATCGCATCGTCATACAGAGACTTGTTATTCAGTGAAGTGAGAGGTAGCAACTCCTTTGAATTGAAAAACGCTTTTCCCATCTCGGATGACATGTGTGAACGTTATTTCAAATATTTTCACGGGAGCTGTAGATTTGGGCAATGCAAATGAAATAATTAGTCAAAAAAACTTTTGTTTATGTGATCGTTTTCTTCTGGTTTTGTTGGTGTAGCTGGTTCGACAAATGATTCAGAATTGTGTGTTACGTAACAAGCATGAAAAATCTTTTGTTAAAATTCTTCCTCGTGAGCTAATCAATCAGATTGCGTCAACTTAGAAATTTGTGAACGTTCGTAAGGATTGAAAGAGAGCGTTTAGAAAAGCAAAAATCCATACTCATAGATCACCTTGTGTCCGTCTTTGTTTTGTAAATATTTAAAGCTGTGGTGTTCAACGTAATGTGATTGGCTCAAGAACAAAATTGTAAACAATTCGTTGATTGGCGAAAAGCTTTTTCGTCCTTGTTTTTAAAGGGACTTTGTTGTAGCCATAACTACCGGTAAATATTCCTTTGTGTACCTTGTTATACAACTAACCCTGACGTGTACATTGCTTCGATCGAGGGGATGTGATAAATATGAACGAATCAGTATGAATGGAGTTCGGCGACTATTTTTAAACTTTTAAACAAAACGCAGCCAAAAGATGCTTTTCTGATGCTTCAAGTCTTTGATGAGGTATCGTTTCTACTGGAGGAAATCATATGCCACGAAGGTATGTGAGTAACTGCGAATGAATGAATGAATGAATAATTTTTTTTAAGTTTATACTATCATTTCGTAAAAGCACTGTTGCTAATGCGCATTTAATATAAACGACAAGTTTTTTTAAAATAGACAAGTTTTTTTAAAATAGACATGTTTCGATATCTCATGATGCCATCTTCAGTATAAGTGAAATACTATCAACCTGAGCGAGTTTTAGTTGCAGTAATAGGTCTAAATGAGCTGTTTCATCAAGTAACTTACATCCCATTGGTTATTTGCAGAATTTTGTGTCCGTGGACAAACTTTCCCGTGTCATTCAACTTGAAAATGACATTCTGGCAAGCAGAAAATGAGATACAGAACCCCCAAAAAACGGAACATCATAGAAGACACTACCTTCTCATTGCCATTGTAGTTGTATTTATTATTATCCTTATGATAACGATGGATATTCGCAAGGATAGATCACGTCATAAATTTTCTGTTGTATCCAATCACGAGGAATGGATTCACGATTCCAATTCCAAATTTCACTATGGCATAGTTCTTGACTGTGGTAGTAGCGGAAGTAGAGTATTTATTTATTATTGGCCAGATCATAATGGTAACCCAGAACATTTATTGAATATTAAACAGATGATTGATAGAGATGGTAAACCTGTACGAATGAAAGTTCGACCAGGTGAGTAGGATAATTTTATGTTCACGTAAGGACGTCAGAAATATTTAGTTGTTTTATATTACAAATGTTATAGTCAGCTATCTATTTTTACAATTTTTGGCTGTCTATTATTGCAATTGTTGGCCATCTGTTGTTACAATTGTTGGCTATCTACTGTTACAATTGTTGGCTGTCTATTGTTACAATTGTTGGCTGTCTACTGTTGCAATTGTTGGCTATCTATTGTTGCAATTGTTTGCTGTATTGTTGCAATTGTTGGCTGTCTATTGTTACAATTGTTGGCTATCTCTGTTGCAATTGTTGGCTATCTATTGTTACAATTGTTGGCTATCTTCTGTTACAATTGTTGGCTGTCTACTGTTGCAATTGTTTGTCTATTGTTACAATTGTTGGCTGTCTATTGTTACAATTGTTGGCTGTCTATTGTTACAATTGTTGGCTGTCTATTGTTACAATTGTTGGATGTCTATTGTTACAATTGTTGGCTATCTCTTGTTACAATTGTTGGCTATCTATTGTTACAATTGTTGGCTATCTTCTGTTACAATTGTTGGCTGTCTATTGTTGCAATTGTTGGCTGTCTATTGTTGCAATTGTTGGCTATCTATTGTTACAATTGTTGGCTATCTATTGTTACAATTGTTGGCTATCTATTGTTACAATTGTTGGCTATCTATTGTTACAATTGTTGGCTGTCTATTGTTACAATTGTTGGCTGTCTATTGTTGCAATTGTTGGCTGTCTATTGTTTCAATTGTTGGCTGTCTCTTGTTACAATTGTTGGCTGTCTTTGTTACAATTGGCTGTCTATTGTTGCAATTGTTGGCTATCTTCTGTTACAATTGTTGGCTGTCTATTGTTGCAATTGTTGGCTGTCTCTTGTTGCAATTGTTGGCTGTCTATTTTTGCAATTGTTTGCTATGTGTTGCTACCTTCAACTATCTGTAGCTACAATTATCTCATATCAATTGTCTTCAATCTGTTTTTGCTATTGAATTGCTTTTTAGGTCTATCAACTTATGAAGACAAACCTGAGAACTCTTCAAGCTATATCGCGCCATTGTTAAGACACGCAGCTAATCACATTCCAAAGTCCAAGCATTCTGAGACACCGTTGTATATTCTAGCTACAGCTGGAATGAGACTGCTTTCAAAACAAAAACAGGATGCTATCATTAACAACCTTGTCACAGAAATACCAAAAAAATTTCTTTTTCTCTTTTCTTCCTCGCAAGTTGAAGTTATAACAGGCAAACAGGAAGGTAATTGTTTACAAAATTAATTACATTTTTTGCCACAACTGAGCTGATTTACATATTTTCTAAATTTTGCCACAGCCATTATAATATTTATGTTTTGATTTTTACCGTGTAAACTATGAAAGCTGATTACAATTCATTATTTAGGTATATACGCTTGGATAACTATAAACTATGTGCTTGGACGGTTCGACCATTCAGAAGGTATGCATTTATATGAAATTAAAAATTGTTTCCATAACCAATTGAACATTTTCATACATACGTCTTTGTAGCACCATGCAAAATCAAGGGAGTAGGCTCAAAAGAGAGTTTCTTATTTATAAAATGCTTTAGTTGCAAAAGAACTCTCCCAGACAGCCTCATGCATATTTATGTACTTGCTAATGAGATTTCATGATGAATATTCAAGGTATACATTGTCCTGTCAATTGGTTCCTACTTAAAATGTGAGGCATCATTCATAATCCCTTTGTGCTGTTCAAAATCCCCTGACCAAATAATAGGGGATGTTAAGGGAGGTACCTATCTCATACCTTGCACATCCTGTTTATCCTGTTTTCCTATTGAAGCTTCCCATCATTCTGAAAATACAAGCGATCTTAAAGAAAGGAAGAAAACTGTTGGCTCTCTCGACATGGGTGGCGCATCTACGCAAATCACCTTCGAAGTACCTGAAACCGTGAGTTGGGGGACGACAAATTGAACAAAAAATAATGCTCAACTGCCTTGCATTTGTGTAGATTGACCAATCCTCGTTTTGTTTTGTTTTGTTTAGGTAAAACTTCCCGCCGGTTTAAAAACGGAAGTTAATCTTGGCTGTGATTCCCATATGACTGTACATAAATACATATTGTACGTTTCAACATTTTTGGGTTTCGGTGCAACGACTGCTCGCAGTCGCTATCTTGATATGATTTTTACAAAGAAGAACCATTCCCTTCCCAGGTTTGCTGTTTCATACTTTTCAACCCACAACCTGTGCTTTTCATGTGCTTTTCATACGTTTCATTGCTTTGCTTTCATAGTAATTTAGTTATTCTGTTTTAGCCATTCCCGGATACATCTTGATCCATGTCTACCCTCAGATATCCGCATCAAAGGATCACACAAAGGTGTCAACTACCGTATGAAAGGTTTGGGAAATTTTGATGTCTGTCGTAATCAGCTCACTCCGTTGTTGAACAATTCGGAACCTTGTGAAAATCCCCCTTGCTCTTTGAACGGTGTCTATCAACCACAGATATCATTTAATTCCACGGATTTTTATGGCTTTTCTGAGTTCTGGTATTCGGTCAACGATGTTCTTCGTTTGCCTGGTGTATACGATGCAAGAAAGTTTGATGCTGCTTCTAAGGCATGTAGCAATTATATGCAATATTTTGCCCTGCAGTTTCGTTAGTATTCGGTTACGTAGACAGAGAACTGGAGAACGCTATAAAAATGAGCTAGAAGCCACTAAAAGTACTATGGTGTTTCGTATCATTAGTCTGTCAAGTGTTAAATCATTTCACTCTCATTTTGAAATGTATGTACTGAAACGTTTTATAAAATTACTATGGCCTTCTCTAGAGCTTGATAGAAGAAATTTATCATGATTTTGCTGTACAATTTTAATTGCAATTGTAAAAAGCCCGTGGTTGGCTTTGCCTGACTTTTCGTCTCCGAACATTTTTAAATGACTTCATTTCTAGGAATTTTGTAAAACGAAGTGGCCAGTGCTGCATAAACGGTTCCAAAGTCGTTTGTATCCTTTCGCTGACGAACATCGATTCATGTGAGTCTTAGGTTTTCTACATTATCTACTACGTTTGCTTCTTCATCAACTGCGTTTGCTTCTTCATCTGCTACGTTTGCTTCATCAACTGCGTTTGCTTCTTCATCAACTACGTTTGCTTCTTCATCTGCTACGTTTGCTTCTTATCAACTACGTTTGCTTCTTCATCAATTACGTTTGCTTCTTCATCTGTTACGTTTGCTTCTTCATCAACTACGTTTGCTTCTTCATCAATTACGTTTGCTTCTTCATCAATTACGTTTGCTTCTTCATCAACTACGTTTGCTTTTTCATGCAGAAATTTGACATGTTTCACGCGAAATTTATGACTTATCCTAAACTCACCAATCTAATGTCAATTTTGTACTCATTTTTCAACAAAGCTGCTCTCTCATTTTAGGTACCAATGCTTTAAATCCGCATGGATGACCACCGTTTTACATGATGGTTTTGGGTTTCCTCGATATTACCGTCGACTTCATCCAACATTTATGATTGATGGTAAAGAGATCCAGTGGACGCTTGGTGCTATTTTATACCGAACACGATTTTTGCCACTGAGGTAAGAGTTCTTATAAGGTAAAAGCGTTTATGAAGAATAAATTGTAGCCATAGACCGATAATTTGATTGATTTTTTTTGTGACATTGCAATTTTATTTCCTCCAGCTTTTAGTAATTTTGCTCGGTCAAGAAATTCTTTATTGACGCTGATAACTTGTGTTTACAGGGAGATGCAAGCGAGCACAAAAGGGATTTTAAACCCTCGTCTATCCTTCATTGTCCTCGGTGATTCGGCATTTAAAGTCGTTCTGTTCCTTTGTTCTCTCGTTGTCCTGTTTTCCATATACGTCATTTTCGCCAAACCGAGACTTGCTATGCCATCCTTCAAACGGTTTTTATCAAATAACTCATCATCAAATATGGTGAGCGAAACTCCTAACTATCCAACAGATGTCAGGATATCACTGTAGAAATGAAATTTATGAATGTTATTGGGAGATTCAATGCATGGATTAGGTAGAGTTGTACGCCTTGTCCTTGTCTTAAACCATAAGCAAGTAGCGTGCATTCAAGCTGGGTACCAGTCCTTTTTCATATTTTGCACAATACGCAGGTATGATATTTTGTTCTCGGTCGCCCAAAGTTTATCAATTGAAACTTTCAATCGTCGAAATCTTTATAATGAAGATTATATTTCTCCATACGAAAAGAACACTAAAATTTATCTTTATTTTCAAAATATTCTCTTTTCAACGAGTGAAAATAATTCACCAAGTCAACGCCAAAGACCACAGAGATAAACACAGAATCTATGTAGGGAATAAATTTATTTCATTATTAAAAAATTCGCGTCAAAACTTGCATAAACTAAGTTTATAAAGGTGTTCGTTTTTATTATTCAAATTTTATTAATGCATCATTTCCACTCGTCTTCCAACTACCATTTAGCCTCTTCTGAACTCTCTTTGTTCCTTTCGATATCATCGACAAAGTTCTAAAAATAGATCTACTTCAGTTCATTGTGATTGTCACAATGACATTTCGATATTTCTCCACAAACCTTATCAATCACTTCCATTGTTTTACCAAGCGTATCTTTGATAAATGTTAAATAGGCAACTGTCACCTCCAAGATATTCGCTTTATCCGTCTTGATACTTCCACAAGGTACTAAACCTCGTAAATAGTCGTAGCATTTTGTTTGTCGCAGTCTGAAATTCACGGAAAGTTTAAAAGTACTGTATATGAACGAGTTAAAGCTGTGGTTGAAAAATTTCACCTTCATGTATGGCCTACCTTCTTTCTTTTTCTTTATCCAGATGCTCCATTTTTCTTTGGAGTGCACTCTTTGATCCACTGTTTGTTCTATGTCGTTTACGCCCGCTATCACCATTCGTTAGCGGCAAGTGGTGGACTTGAGACTCTGCAATCTTGCAACGGGTTTCACCTTCAGTTATGACAGGAGTCGCGTTGTTTCTTTCTAGCTTCGATGACGGGTAATGATACGGAAGAAAGTTTCTTGCTGATTGATTCTCTGACGGGGGATATTGAGGTGAATTGAGAGGAGCGCGAAGATTGGCTATGTTTACTTGTAGACTCTTCTCATTTCTTTGTAGGTGACTGTAAGTTTGTGCATTCGTGATCTCGTTGGATCTGATCGACTCAATCGGCTGCTGTTAGAGAAATGAAATAGGTTTCAGTTTATCTTACTTGCATGAAGATGTTAGGAATTAATGTGCGACGATATTGGTCAAGGAAAACGGAGATTTACTGGTATTCGTGAAGTGCATGTGAGATGGAACTTATTACCTGTAAGTAAGGATGTGATGATGAAATATAAACTGCTCTTTCGGGACGCGAGGCTTGTGCTGCTCTGGAAGTAGTCGATGTACTTGTCGTGCATTTTGATAGAGGTAAATTTAACGCTGAAGTTAGTTGGCATTCGTTATCTGGAATGAGTAGTTCCACGTAGGCAACTGCGTCGTTTCTTTCCATGCATATCGTCTCTTTTTCATCTTTTGTTTCCATTTTTGTCTTCGCCTCATTTTGATGTCCTCCTACACACTTCTCTTTTACTTTTTCTTTCATTTCACTGCGTACTAGACTTTATAGTTTACATTTAAAACTCAAGATCGCAGTCTTTGTTATGTTTTGAAAATGAATTAGCACACGCCAGCTCACGAAATTTGAAACAAACCGTTTCGCTGGCGGAAAACCGTTAATTTGCTATCGTAAAATTATGTTCTTTATTTCTTAGAAATAGAAAAGAAAAGCATGATTTTCATCCAAGAAATTTTTTTATATTTAATAGATTTTGTATAGATTCTTTTTATTTGGATAAAAACAGTTAAAAAACACTTAAAATACATTAAAAACGGAAATTAATAAGAGTTTAAGTTTGTATTTGATGGTTCGTCATCACATAAGCACGTCATGCACGTTACGTCATTCGGCGGCGGTTTTCAAAAGTTCAAAATGGTGTCTGCTCAAAATGTAAATAAAAGATTTAAAAATGCATAGAAAAGTGTTCTCAGCTTCCCTTCTCGAAAGGTAAATCAGTCATAAATTCAAGACTATTATGTGTATCATATAGCAATGTCTTGCATGGAAAAAGAAGAATATATATAGTTATTTATACTTTAGTTTGTTGTAACATACATAAGGCTTCTCACATTCATCCAATATGAGTCGTAATTTGCGAAAATCTCAAAGAGGAAGTAATCATGTCCGAAGGTCAGCCAGACTTAATGCTTTGCAAAGTTGCCAATCTCAAGATACAACTTCAGGTAATCTGAAAATGATGTATATTGTTTTTAAAGATAGAATGCGTTGTGAATTTTGGAGAGTACTGCCCCTCATTAAAGATTTTATACTCAGCATCTGCATGCACGTCAATAAGAATTTTTCATGATGAAAAAAGATTTTTCACTTCAAAATCTCATAGCCAAAATCCCATGCCAAATTCCAATTGGTTGCTGTCTCGTTGTGTGCGTTAAATGTACACTTGGTTGTGTAGATAAATGTACCGGTGCTGTAGTTGAGATAGAAATTGGTACAGCCAGCCTGCAAGTTTGCTCATGTTATGTAAATTTCAAGTCATTATTCATTTCCTTGGAAATCTATTGATTTTACACTGAGTGAACACCACAATAAATAACATGATTAAACTTGCAAAATGGCTATGCCTCTGCGAATAAAGGCTGATTATAATACTATATTTTGACTAGTCTTAAAGACAAGACATCCTGGAGAAAATGGATTTGAAAGCAGTTCGTCAGATAGTGGGAGTGTTGTTAGAACTCTGAGTTATTCAAGCTCAGATTGTAATTCAAATAGCATCCTTAGTACTGAGGTAATGGAGTTTTCAATATAACAAAATTGTTATTGTTTGTTAATGTTTTTGCTCTTTGAAGATTTCTTATTTGTGTTGTGATTTAGTGATGTTGCAAACAACTTGATGTTGTCATGCATTTCAACAATGTGGCTAGCCTGTCATAGAAATCTTGCTTAGATATTAACTTATGTTGTCATGCATTTCAACAATGTGGCTAGCCTATCATAGAAATCTTGCTTAGATATTAACTTGATGTTGTCATTCATTTCAACAATGTGGCTAGCCTATCATAGAAATCTCGCTTAGATATTAACTTGATGTTGTCATTCATTTCAACAATGTGGCTAGCCTATCATAGAAATCTTGCTTAGATATTAACTAACTTAATGCAAACTCTTTGTTCTATTTTCAGCCTTGTCCAAAGAATCTAAAGGAAAGTCACTTGTCTAAAATTGGTATTGATTTACAAGTTATTCATGCTTTGCTCAGATATGTGATTTAATTTGTGAACAATTTTCCCAACCATCGGAAGTATGATTACAATATATTTTCATTAATTGTATTTCTCTAGCCCAGGGACATACTCGCTCTTTTGGAAGATCTTTACAGATTAGGAAGAATATTGCAATGTGGAAAGACTGTCAAGTTGAAGTAAGAGATTTGAAAAATCACAAAAATGACATTTCAAGACATCGATTAGCAAATCCCAGCACAATGTTTAATGAAGTTTCCAACAAAATTGCCTTAACTATCAATACACCTGATGAAGTTGAATTGATAAATGGCAGGTCCGGGTCACGCAAAAGTACGTCAGTGAGAAATGCATCTAAAGTTATTTCACGACATTCTGAAGTGAGAAAAGTTTACAATTTAAGAAAAAGACACCGTAGTCCTTCTAATGCTGCAGTCAGCAATAGCTTCTATGTGGAAGTAATGTCTGGAGAGGCTACAGCCGACTCGATTAAGAAAACTGCTGCTCAAAAAACACCTCACAATGATCTCGTGGATAAGGTTAAAGTTAATGAAACTAAGGTCTTACCATCGTTTGAAAAGAAAGGAAAAATGACGCTGAAAAAGTCTGCAAAAGGTTTGCAGCCTTGATGAAAAGATATGTACATGGCTTATGTTTTCATTCTCATTTTCTTTTTTATTGAAATAGTTAAGAAAGGATCTTTAGCTCGTAAACAAGAACTTCGAGCAAGGCTTGAAGAGCAAGATGAAGGATACGAAGACGATGCTTTCGAGGGAACTCCATTTCGCGATAAAAAACCTCTGCTTAAGGTAGTATGTTCGATGAAGTATCAGAATAATAACGAACATTGATTTACTACCACAAACTGCACAAAGTACTTAAAAAGTGGAGCGACAAAAACATGAAGGAAAATCATGGGGAACGAGACTGACTTTCTAATTGACAACATGATCTTTTATAACGTGAATGGTTTGAACCCGGGGGTATCGTTAATGGTTGTGGATGAAGATCGTCCAGGTTGGTAGAGTCCTGATCAAGACTGTTGTTGTTGATGTTGACTGACGTTTCGACAACCGTAGCGGTAGTCATCTTCAGAGTCACCTACGTTTACTCCTCACTGGAATCTGAAGATGACTAATCTGAAGGTTGTCGAAACGTCAGTCAACATTAACAAAAGCATTCCTTCTCAGGACTCTACTAACCTGGACGATCTACATCCACAAACATGTAACATGATCTTTGATGATTAATTTCCTGAAGAAATTTGTTGGTATTCAGTATAGTATATCACCAGTGGTTCTAGACGGGAGCGTACGAAATCTAGTCAAAACAGAATGGAATTCAACATGCTGTGTCACTCCAGTTAATTGCCTTAGACCTCTTGGTCCTCTCTCGGAATCCTCCGACAGTGACGTAATGACACCCGGATTACTGAAGAGTGTGGATCGGTATGCCACATGAGAGATATTAGTTTTTCAATATGAATCATCTTTCACGATAGAAATTTCTTTTCAACATATTTTTTTACTTTCCCGATGAGTAAGTTTCTCAATTACGTACATTGTTGGCTATCGTCGGGAGATTAAGGGAAACCTTTTCTTCTTTGTATGTAGAAAGAAAATCGATCGCTACATAAATCAGTTACAAAAAAGAAAAGTGTTTATTGGATTCAACAAGGTATTGTAGAATTCTGTCACAACACTTGTTACTTATGATCTCTTTCATAGCAGGATGCATTAAATTTTTCAGATGAAATTTAAAAGCCGGCTTTCTGAAAGCAATCGTACTGTTCTGCGTAGCAATTCTGTTGATATTGGCACGACTCCTGAAAGGATCACGAAGACAGATGATGATGAGTATAAAGAAGATGTCGATTATTATTGGAGCGACATTGAATAGGGCTGTTGGCGACACAAATATATACGTAGTGTTGTCGAAAATGTATGTGTTAATTACGGGGGGGGGGGATGAAAGGAGCAGGGATATCCGTTATTTTAGTTAATTATAGCTGAATAAATGCTGAAATTAGATCGTTTCAATGTTCTGAAACAAAGATTTGTAAATTCACATCGACCTCGCAACGTGTTGCTCAGTTCCCTTTATTTTCTATTTTTAAACCCATCAAGTACAAAATGTATACAAGGTTGATCCAAGGGTGCTATGCAGAATAGAAGGAATCACTGGAAGAAATTGAGAAAGTGATCGAAGAAAAATTTGCATCCCACATGATCCTAACAGATCCCCGACATCGCGGGTAATTTAAAAAATGGCGGCCACGAATCGAACTTCGCTTCTTTTGTTTTGTTGTGGTTTTTCCTTTTTTTAAATGAAAATGTGTTCTTGAAAGTGGTTAAATCGTTCAAAACGTATTTTCCTGTCGTTGAAATGTCCTCCAGATCCAAGAGGTTAATGTATAAACCTGCACCAGCAGCACAAACTCCACAACTACATACTGCAAGGTAAAAATTGGTTTTGTACATCATGATTTAAAGTGTACTCAAACTTGATATTTGTCGTATGTTTATGTAAAATATGTGTGTTTGAAGTTAAGCTGAAGAATTTTATTCAATTTGTTGCTTTGTTTAGACAATCATTGGCCCAAGGTCGTCTATCTACTGATGCTAACTCGTCTTTAAAAAATCATGGGTTTGTTTTATTACTAGTAATGTTTTATTAAAAAGCTCACAGAACTTGACTGCGTTCTATTGAATGAAACTGAAAGATTGTTAAGACAAAGTTTATTGTGTCAATAGTTTGTTAAAGCTGATGAAACCACCTGACACTTCAACTTCCAAAGCTCCAATCTTTTAGAAATTCAGTAACACACAATCTTAGCATGAAGCAACTTGAGACGTTTTTAAAAATTTTTTTGCTTTTTCACTTTTTCATGTTGGCATTTTTCTCACAGATTAAAGCATTCTCCTGGTTCAGCGATCAGTCATAATTCACGTGCAAGAAGATCTCTCAATTTGAGCTTCAATTCAGTCTTCGTTTCCGAAGAGTATGTGTGTTATGTATATATGCCCTTATATATGAGCTTCATGTGGGGAAGTAATCATTGAGTGTCAACTTATAATTACAAAGATTATTAAGCAAACATTTAATCATTTGTAGTAAAAGCTCTTTGCTGTAGGTAAAATGTTATGTTTTACAATGGACAAAGTATAAAAATTTAGAACAGCTAAAATCTCTGTGAAAAACATTCTCTTCAAAAGAATTATAAACTCTTGAAAATTTATTAAAGTATGGAATCTGTGTTATTACAGGAACTCGAGTAATCCTTCAAGTTGTGTCGCACCAATGTTGCAAAATTCTCCATCAAAAGCTCAGCCATCGGCATCATTGTCGCTTTCTGACCTTGAAGATGAAGTTGGGGATGTTCAACATTTGGATCATCAATTCAATCCACCAAAATTCGAAGTAAGTTCCTGGTATAGCTGGAGTGATTATGATGTGATTTAAAGTGATTATTTCATCTAGAGTCAACTTGAACAAACTCCATATCATATAAAGAACTTAACTGATAAGAAATCTCCAGAGGGAATCTTAATAGGATATAAATGTGTTTATTTCAAGTGATTTCCTGCATGTGTTTTTGAATCAGCATGATGTGGAACACCTTCCCTGTCTGTAGACTTCCCACTCAAACAGGTAAAATAGAGGAAATAGACTACTCATCTCACGTGTACTAATGTTTATTCAATGATTACATTATTAGAAATCTGTTCTGGCAGTTGATGCCACTTATCGCCATATAAGTCACACTGATAAGGAAGTTCCCATAAAAGCTACTTACATGAAGTCCCCTGCCAAGGTTGTTTGTCATTCACCTAAGAAAGCTAGGTTTGTGCGTTGATCCATACACAATTTTCGTCGTATTCATAATTTTCAAATCACCATAGAAAATTAAAGTATCATTTGCCCATTCAGAGAAATAGCCATCAGTCAGGCAGCCAATGAAAATACTGGAAATATTGGTATGCCTGTGGTGTCAGCCAATGGAAATGCAGGAAAGATCAGTATACCTGTAGAGACGGTACCATCGTTTAAGCTATCAACGTCTTTACTGTTGAAAGATGATCCAAATTTTTCCGACAGCAGTCAACCAAAAAGTGAAAGTAAGATGTCAAATTTATCTGAAATGCTTTATCATTAACCCAAAGAGTGGATGCGCAGCACTCTTTGATATCTTTAATTTATCTGAAATGCTTTATCATTAACCCAAAGAGTGGATGCGCAACACTCTTTGATATCTTTAATTTATCTGAAATGCTTTATCATTAACCCAAAGAGTGGATGCGCAACACTCTTTGATATCTTTAATTTATCTGAAATGCTTTATCATTAACCCAAAGAGTGGATGCGCAACACTCTTTGATATCTTTAATATCTTCAAACTCGGGAGTTTCACAACCAGGCTTCGTGTAATCAACCCCTGCATCTTTACTGGAGATGTCTTAAGTAACTATCAACTAAAGTAAATGGTTTGAGCCCGGGAGTATCGTTTCATGTTTGTAAATGTAGATCGTCCAGGCTGGTATAGTCCTGAGAAGGACAAGTTTTTGTTGTTGTTGACTGACGTTTCGACAACCTTAGCGGTAGTCATCTTCAGTTTAACTCCACATATGGGACGGGCGGGTGGCTGAATGGTTAATTGCGTGAGCTGTAAGCCAGACGGCGCGGGTTCAATCGGCTCGTGGCACATCTGGCAATGTGTCTGTAAACCTAGCCCGGGTTGACCAAAGCCATGTGAAATTTGGTTGAGGAAACTATGTCCTCGGATGGACTGTATCTGCATCTGCAATGTTGCAGCCTTGTCACACTGTGTCACGCTGATATCAGCGTTGTAGTTGTGAAAGGTACGAGTGATTGTAGTCTGGTCAGCTGCTTTCACTATAATTTAAGTAACCAGGATGTTCCACTTTGGGAACCCTCATACGTCGAAATCGACGGAGTCCATTATTATTATTATATTATTATTAACTCAAACATGTAACTATCAACTGCTTTTTTTTGCCCTTTGCCAAAGATTGATCTCAAAGACTCTTACCTTTTGCTCAACTTTATCATCCTCAGTTCTTCCCCAATCTTGTAAATCAACCAAAGGTTGCATGAAGGCTCGATGTAACATCGTAAATAGTCTGTATTATCCTAAGTCTGTTCTATTTTAGATGAATCTCTCAGCACTGTTGCTGGTAGTCCCGTTGATCCACGCAGCAAGGCAGTGGAAACCGTTGTTGTTCAGGAGAAAGGAAACCCACGCTCGTACGTCAGTTTTCTTGACAGTGGATCGTGTACCGACGTATCATTGACTTCTCAGAATACCACAACGAATATGGATCAACCTGACCTCCGTGTCTCGCAACCAAACTTCGATGATACAGGTTTCGTATAGATATTGAGCTTTGCTTCATTGTTAGGTTGATGAATGAGGAATAAGTGAAAACATTCTATTGATCTAATCAGGCTACCCTTCATCAACAGATAATACATAGATACCCAGTAATAACAGTTAGATATAAAAGTTTAGACTTACAACGCGCAATAATTATTAAACTTGTTGTAGCTTCCATATACCAAAACGGTTCCCCAACCAACGCCGAGCGAATAAAATACCTGCGACGCGGCGGCAACCCAAACCTACATCACAAAAGGAAACTCGTTCAAACTTTGCTAAATACGTAAACCTCCGTCTATAAGCTCTTAATTTTTATAAGATCGTTAGCACTTTTTATGGGGGTGGTGCACTAAATTTTAATTAGTGATGGGATCTGTGAACATTACATTACAAAGTACGCGGGCTTGTATGGAAATGGAGAAATGGGCTTATACGCGGGTAGGGTTTTTGTCACGATCTTGGTAGGCTTATTCACGGGAGGGCTTATACATGGAGGTTTTATGGTATTACGGAAAGTTTGAGGAGGTTTTTTATCTTTTGCAGGTTTTTCAAGTCTAGGAGCGTCTAAACCAGAGGGCGGGTACGTTTTTCGTTTTTTTACGTATTTCACATCGATGTGCTTGACAATAGTAACATATCATAAATTATATGCAGCTCAATTTTTAAGTCAAAATACTTTCATTAAAATAATGCTACGAGTTATGAATTTCCATACAAACAAATACTATACAAAATTTAGCTGTTGTAACTTGGTTTGCCGAATGGTTGATCTGCTACACTTGTCACATTTGGTTAATTGTTCATTATATTACTTCTTAATTCTAGTGGGGAAAAAGTTTTACGGAAAAAGAAGAAAAAAACCAGAGGTTTGTAGCGCTCGTCTATAACAATGCCGCGGTAGGTGATTGTCAAATTTTTTTGGCCTGTCATCTTCAACCGTTCGCATATAAACTTTTCAAACTTTTCTCAGAATTTTCATTTCTGCAGTTGTTTCGTCAAAGTATATGACTTCAGCGATGTCGCGAACGGGAGGGAATCTACCAAGCAAAGTAAGAATGCTCGTAAATTTTGATCAAATTTATAAACATCCTGTTGAGGTTTTCGCTTTTACATTCTTGAAGGGCCGTCCTTAGAACGTTGATGGAAGAGTGGGGGGTGATTTTTCATATATTTCTTTGTAGCAGACTGATTTCTTTTGAAAAGAAATTCACATTGAATAACCGCCCCTCAATTAATGTTCTTGGGGCGGCCAGATTGCTTAAATTCATTGAGGGAAATTTAGTTGTTATGTATTATTGATCGCGGTTCGAAACAGCACCAAAGTAAAGAAACAAGTCAAGCAACTTCAAGGAACACAGCAATGGCTGGGAAGAACGAAGAAGAAACTTCAAAATTGTCCATGAGAGATAGAACAATCAATGAATCCATTACGACAAACAGTCAAAAACCTTTACACACCTCAACTCCTGCTGATGCTCTTGCGAACAGAGAAGACAAGATTACGAAGATTCAAAAATATGAAAGGTAGAAAGTTATATTTGCTGTTTTTAGGTGATTTTGTAAAGTAACATAAATTTATATTGTCCTATGTTATTGTTTATTGTTTTAATGTTTTTTTCTCTGTATTCATGATTGAATTGCAAATTTTCTTTGATTGATTTAACTGATTGAGCTCAGCTCTTGCACAGGCTATATACCAATCCGCGTACGCGTTTTATCGAACTTGTTGTTTTATTTAAAAAGTAAAAGATGTTTACCATTTTTGCACAGGCTTATATGTACAAACCGAGTAGACCTTTGGTAGAACTCGAGAGAAGATCAGTGCTAGCCCAAAACTGAATGTCGAGGGCTAGAACCTGCTGGAGTGTTCTCACAAAGGTCCGAGGTTCGCATGAACCTGTGCAAAAAGAAAACATCTTTCTTTCTTTTCTTATGGTAAAATAATGCGAAACAAACAAATTTAAAACAAGCGTTTGAAATTTTCTTTTAACAAGTATTCATGATTTTTTTGCAAATCATCATTGATTGATTAATTGATTTCATTGGGTTTGAGCTCAGATCGGTTTGCACCGATTGATTTTGAGCTTATGCAAACACGGCTATAGACGAGTCAATGCACTCGTTTTATTGTTTTTATTATATAAAATGTGTTATGTTTTGTTGTTATGTTTTTTTATGATGTGACTGTGTTGTGTTATGTTAAACATTATGCTATTTCTTTACATTATCAACCTGCTAAAGTTTAATGTGTGCACAAGTTTTATCAAAAGATTAAACACCCGTGAAATGTACACGATTTATTTTGGACAAGAGCATTTCATACATATGGCATATAGCAAAGATTTTCAATCAGTGTAGATACGTAAGAGTTCATACAAAAATTTTTGACTGTTTTGATGAATAAATATGCTACTTTAACGTGCCATTTTTAGGGCGGACTCTTCGGAGCTCGCTACGCATGCACATTTAAATTCGAAAAAGAAAAGAAATGAAACAAAAACAGGAAAAGGTATTGTTTATCTTCACCAATCCATTTACCAAACATGTATTGTTACATAAATTTTTATTGAATTTTTCCTTTTTTCATCGCAGATGCGATGCCAATTAAAGCGGAACGAACAACACAGGTAAAGAAAATGAATTTTCTCGGGGTTTTTTATCACCTAACTGCGAAAACATTCGCTGCTCAAACCGTTTCAGGTTTCAAACAAAAAAGCTGTTAACAATGAAATGAGTCAACTTCAGCACAACATGATTTATGCCAGACTTTGCCAATGGAAGTTTTTACGAATGAAGGTGGTAACACATATTGATGTGAAAAGTTTCGTGGCATCATTAATGAAGGTTTTTAATATTTTCTGTCTGATGTATAGCAAGAAAATGCGTTTAAAAAACAAGAAAAGCAGGCTCAGGTAGGCATGAATGTTATTCAGTGCCTATCGTAACCTAAATAGCGTAGCCTGGGGCAAAGTGCGACACCGGGGCAAAGTGCGACATTTGCCAATGATTATTAAATATCTGAGCCGTTAAACTAAGCTGCAGCTTAAGAGTCAGTCAGCAGCTTCTCTGTCATATGTGTCATGTAAGAAAAGTGAAACATCGCAGAAATTTACAAACGGAGAAAGCATGGCGGCCGTCTCGTGAAGTCAATTCACGAGTGAATTCAAATTGTGCTCGATAAAGTTTTGTTGAGTTAACAGGTATGTTGAAAAATTTTATTCAATACATGGCAAATGCTGGTAATTTTTCCATAGTCTTGCGGTTTGGATGTCGTTCCTTGAACTGAATCATCGTTTTTCAAAAAAGTTTCTACGACAACATTCATATTTGAGTTTATCAAAACCGCACTACTTTGGGGCAACGTGAGACAGTCGCCATATTTAAAAGTGATCAAAAGATATAATGTATCTGGCTTCTTTTGGCTTGCGTTTCTGTGTATGCATTGTTTGTTTTAAGTGACTATAAGCTCAGTTGACTTCACTATAATAGAATATGTATTTGAAATCTAAAGTCTAGTTTAATTTTTAGCAGAGCCATGGTTAGAAATTATGTTCGAAAGACAGACCACGAGTCCTGGAGTGAGAGTAATATGAAAGAGGCAATAAAAAGTGTCATCAAGAATGAAATGCCCCTTAGACAAGCAGCCAGGACTTTTGGTGTTCCAAAGGACACATTGAATAGAAGATTGAAGAAGTTGGATGAACAGAGTACTGATGATAACATTGATACCATGTGCCACAATAAGCTTGGAAGATTCCGCACTGTTTTGTCCAAAGACCAGGAGAAGCAGCTGGCCAAATACATTACAGATATGGATAATGCATTTTTCGGACTAACTATTATGGACCTTAGGGTAATAGTTTATGAATTCTGTGACCAAAATAAGATTCCAAATCCTTTCTCAAAAGAAAAGAAACTTTGCGGGGAAGATTTTGTCCGAGGGTTTTTAAAAAGAAATCCAGACCTGTCTTTACGGAAACCACAAGGTGTTGCTTTAAATCGAGTATATAGGCTGAACAGGACTGCTGTGAGGACATATTTCAGTAATCTTGAGAAACTTCTAACTGAGCACAATTTTCAACCCCACAGAATTTATAACTGTGATGAGAGTGGAATTGCCAGTGTTCACAAACCGGTGAAGGTGGTCGCAAAAAAAGGAAAACATTGTGTTTCCTCAGTAACTAGTGGTGAAAAGGGAATTACCACAACTGTTCTTTGTGCGGCAAGTGGTACTGGCCACTACATTCCACCCGTGATGATCTTTAAAAGGAAAAATAAGAAAGATTCTCTCACTGATCATGCACCAGTTGGAACTTTGCAAGGAGTCTCTGATAATGGTTGGATCAACACCGAGCTATTTCTGCAATATACAAGGCATTTCATTAAGTATACCAATTGCACAAAAGAAAACCCTGCTCTGATGATTTTTGATGGGCACAAGACCCATACAAAAAGTCTTCAATTAATTGATCTTGCCAGAGATAATGGATTGTTTCTTTGTCATTGGCCCCCATACAACTCACAAGCTGCAACCTCTGGATAGATCTTTTTCAAGCCACTAAAACACATTATAATAATGCTTGTCAGAAGTGGATGAGAAATCACCCTGGCCGAAGAATCCAAACCGAGAATTTGGGAGAGCTTTTCAATGAAGCTTATGTCAAATCTGCTACCATGGAAAATGCTGTCTCTGGTTTTCGCACAAGTGGAATTGTTCCATTCAATCCAGATGTAGTACCAGAGCACGAATATATGGAGGATCCATGTTTGTTGGTTACCACTTCCTCTGCTACAAGTGGAGAGGTTGCAAACAGTGTGGATGAAATTGAGGTGAACATGCCAGAAGCTAGAGATAATGAAAGCCATGATGAATGTCTTTACTTGAATGAAAGTGTTACCACAAGAGCAACAACACCTCCAACACAAAGTTTGGCACCTGCTACATATCCTGTTTCTTCTCCACTTGGTGCTGATTTTGGCGCCAGTCCAAGATCATCCACCCCAAAATCACCAATCCCAAGAACACAATCCCCACAATCCTCAACATCATTTGAGGATATTTTGGCAACGCCTAAACTTTGTTTCAAAAGAAGTCCGTGAGGTATCTGAAATTATAACAAGCTCCCCATATAAAAGAAAACTACAAAGTGAGAAAGAACAACAGGCACAGAAGAGTTTAAAAACAAATAAGAGAAAAGGCAAGGCAAAGAACACAAAGGTAAAGAATAAAAGAAAACCAAAGGAAAAGAATATTGCAAGACCTGTTCTGACTGAATGTGAGAATGATAGATCAGACTGGATCTGCCCTGTCTGCAGTGGGAATTGGAAAGAAAGTGAAACTGATTGGATTGTTTGTACAATTGCACTGCTTGGGTTCACGAGGAGTGCACATCAGACGAAATTTGTTTCTTGTGTGATTAGATTAGTTGTTTTTGACTTTTAAACATTTACATTTTGAACACTTACATTTTAGCTTAAGCTTTCTATAGATTAATTAATCTTTTTATCTTAGATTTGTTTGTACAAATAAAGTTTATATATTTTTCGAGATGTTTTCTCAAATTTTTCTCCTCCGGTGCCCTATTACCTATTAAAAAAGGTCCCTAGCTAAGTGTCGCACTTTGCCCCAGGTAATGGGGAAAGTGAGACACTTCGACTTGTCGGATATTATGGAATACTGAAACGATACTTATTATATTTGAACGTTTTTTCATCCATTATTTATATCAGAAGGGCCTTGAGATTTATTGTGCCAATCTTTGAGTTAAATAAGTTTTTCCCAACCGAGATATATCCAAAATGTGAAAAGTGTCGCACTTTGCCCCAGGCTACGCTATTAGTCATATATGCCCATTGAACTGAAATACCTGGAGCGTTACTTTGTAATAGGAAAACCTTATAATTTCTTATACCCAGCCACGCGAGATTACACCCAGACACGCGAGATTACATCCAGACACTTGTGTGTAGTTCAATCAATTTTCACGCCGCCAGAGGATCTCTAAACACTAAACATGCGTGTCTGGGTGTAATCTTGCGTGTCTGGGTGTAATCTTGCGTGTCTGGGTGTAAGTTTTGGCTTCAATTATTTGCTTCAGGTAGCGTTCCATGTATTTCAGTTCAATATAAATGCCATGTACAAACATAGGAATGGTTTTACTCCATGTCAAAGTTAAATGAACAAATGAGAGAAAGAAACCACGAATTGAAACTTTCTTTGCACAAGAAAAGGAAAGAAGAAGAGATAAATAGACAAATCGACCTTCAGGTAAAAAAAAAGTGTAAACAGTTTTTCTGCAAAATATTTCACGTACTTAAAGACATTTACAATTATATTGCGAATTTCAAGCATTCTGGGCTACAATGTGTCTTTTCTCGTTTAGTTAAAGGTGCTGAGAAAACTTGATAGCCAAATTCGGCAGTTGTATCCGGAATACGAGAATTTTTTCAAAGGCATCGATGCTACTAGACATCATCTTTCCTTCCAGGACATCCTCATGCCTCAGAATGAAGGTATAGAACGTACATACAATGATAACTTCTACTGAAATTTTGTGGGGAGTTCAGGATAGGACCATAGGAACTACTATGGGACTGGAACATCATCTCTTGTCATTGCATAAAGCACGCTAATTGATTGGTCGATTTGTCTAGATGACATTCTGGATGCTTTATACGAGCTTGAAAATAATGCAGAGGAAGTTGCTCGTCTTCTTGAACACGACAAATCGAAGGTACGACCCCGCGTAGTGATTGCGAAAATTCAAAAACACGTCAATGGCATTTGCATTCGAATGTTTCAAAATTTTATATAGATCTTGTCTTTTTCCGACGAGATTTATGGTCTTGCAGAAATAGCACTCGCAGAAAAGGATGAACATGAAAGGTGAGAGAAAACTTAACTGGTGGAGTACGAATGCCTTACAGCTTTAAACCATGCACCTACTGCCTATATAGTGGTGACAGTTTTCCAGGAAAACGAGCATTATAATGAACATTAGAGCCCAGCTTATTGAAATAATATGAATTGCCAAAATATAGAATATATTAATATATAAATGAGCATGTATACACGTTCTCATACACGACCATGAAAAATTATTTGTGCAAACAAGGAATAGAACTGCTTACACTAAAGTGCGAGGTTTCATTGCCAGAGATGTATGGGGAAATAAAGTTTTTCTTTAGGTTAATGTTTGGTTTGGTTGCTCCGGAGGTTAGCCATTTTATATGAATATGTATCTTCCTTATATGCAGGTGTACCGAGCTCTTAGCCGCCGCATCATCGCTTGCCACTCAAGAGAACAGTTTGAAAGCTGAAATCATCGAGAGGAAAGAAGCGCAGTTCAATATGCTTGGCAAACTTCTCTAGCCAAGACAGTAATTGTGTAAAGTATTGGTGAGAAAGTTCTTGTGAGTGATGCCATGATTGTTTATAAATCTGTCCGTGTTTCTTATTGTGTAAAATAACAAACAAAATTTCATAGTGAGACAATATTTTGTCCTATCTTGTTAAAATCACTACTGGCGGAATAAGTGATTTAAAAAAATGGCCATACGAACAAGGTTGGAATGAATTCATCAAACCGTGTCATTGTCCTATAGGGTGCTTTTCACCAGAAAAGCACGTGTTTGTGTGAAAATTGACGAAAGTTTGTGCCTGTCAGCCTAGTTAAATATTTTCAGTTTTCCCTGACAAATCAAGAAGCATTTTCTTGCAAAAGTATGCTACGAACTTTAACTTATACTGTATCATTTTTTTTGTAAACGCGAGAAAATATCTATCGATCACATTTTACTCTTATTTATTTTTACCATAGAGGAATGTAACTTGACGATTGTCCAGCGTTTAGCTTCGTACTATATATCGTGTGCTGTGAATTTGGGCTGTTTATGATGGCATTCATGCATGTACCGCGTTTTAAGTGTAAATTTAACAGGTGTTTTAAAGACACCTCGCGACATATTAACATAACGACCTGCTGACGCACCAGTAACGACAATGTCCTTTGCTCACAGGTGGAAAAAACCTGTTGGTTTGTGCGAGTAGGCGCTTCGTTTTGGCTTGGTGAATTGGAAGTTTATATAAAGAAACCGATGGATAAAGTTAAATCACATTACTAGCATTGTCATACGGTATTTTTGTGTGTGATTTCTATTGTGGATAAATCCGACTTTCAAGTTTTTAACTATCTCGGTTATATTCTCACGTCGAACGAGGTGCAATCTGTTTATCACGGAAGATCTCTTCTCCTATCAAATTCCTTGAAATGGATGACGACGGAATCGAGAGTTATGACTGTGAGAAGCACGAAGCGAGAAAGCGTAAAGGAGCACATTTAGAAGCGCTATTCGCGGAAAAAACCATGAAAAGCTCTAAAGCTAACTACGCCAATAGTATTACGGAGGGAATTACGGATGAATCGAGTGTGAACATTGCATCCATAACTGATCCTGAAATGTCCTCTCGTACTGAAGTGGAATCCTCTGTCAACTCTATACGAATGTACTCACCCAACTCCACGCGCTCCTATGACAACGATGGACAAAATGAAAACGAAATCAATCTAGTGCGTACATCTTCAGAAAGTCTCATGGCTCCCACGAGCAGTCCTATTGCTGTACACCGTGCTGTACTTCCCGGAATGGCCAAAGTCCGACAGAAAGAGTGAATGATATCGACTTCGACGGCTCATCTCGCTATTCCAGTCACAGCACGTCCCGAGAGTCTGATCGCCATACTCCGCAACAAAGTTCCAAGGACCATGAAGACTTCGTTCCATTTCAATCTAGTTCAGAAACAAGATTAGGTGCTGTTGTACCGGAACACAAAAGCTCCGACTTTCTTACAAATGTTACTGTGAAACAAGAACCGGCTGAGGATACTTGCCCAGTTGAAGTGTTGCCAATTCAAAAAATGACAGAAAGTTCTCCCAAAGATAGCAAAGAGATCGGCGAAGATTGCCTGAAATTCTTGTTGTTCTCTGGTAAACTCTATCATTGCGAAAAAATATCTGATCTCACCGACTCATTCTCGAGATTGATTGGCGATAGTGTCCTTGGAAGGAAAGGTAAAGTATTCTTGTAATTTGATGATTTTTTTACTCTGCATTTTCTCATCTTATAGCTTTTACATCAAAATTCCCTTGTAATTTTCATTGTCTAAACTAGGTGACCAGTGCATCCACGTTTTATGAAAACCAAGAAATTATAGGCGATCGTACTCCAGGAACAGTCCTTAATTATTTCCTAGAAAACGATTGTCTTTTTCAGAAATATTTTGTTCAACATTCTAATATGATGATTTTTATTCTGCACGGTTTTTTCCAACAGCTCTTCGAGAGTATTAACTGTATTTTCGTTTAAAATTTGCAATACATTAAGGAAAATAAAAAAATAGAAACGATTCCTGTTTGCGATACACAATCAAATATTTGACGGCATAATTTATTATCTTCTTTCATTCTCCAGGTAAGGTCGTTGTTTTGCTTCTCTTTCACAAAACGCTACGTGAAGTATTGAACTACGCCGTCGGTGTTGTGGACCATTATATGATCGAGGAGCACAACGTCGTTGTGAAGATGATCAAACATCATACATACCCTACATCTACGGCAGACGTAGAAAAGATCGCTTCGAAGTTGAGCGTCGGCTCTAGAAAACTTCTTTATAATCTGCAACCGCTAAACGGACCAGTGTACGGTGAGCTTGTGAAGATTCTGGATGGATTTGGAGCTAACTCTTCGGTGGATCACGCTAAGATTAGCGAATTTAATGCGATGGTCAATGCAAACGCCGACCGACTTGATGGCAAGATTTCGAACGCTCTTGGCCGACTCGCCTATCCCCATAGAGGAAATCTTAACATTGGTTTAGTCTCGTCCGATTGCACACGCATCACATCACGATATCCTTTAGGCAACTCTCGGTACAGCCCCTTGCAAATCATCACACCACTACTTCTCACTATTCGCATGAGATATCTCACGGGGGGGACTCGCGTGAGATGTCAAGTGACTTGGGATATGACAGCGCATACCTATCAAGACACAATGTGCATTACCATAAAGAGAGACGTCACGTGAATACTGTGTCAGCCAATCAGACTGTGCGAATCACTCCAAGAACTGCATACAGTAATATCGACCACCGTACTGTATCGGCAGTACCAATTGCTCCGAAACCTCGATTTGGTTCACTTGAAGAGGGATCCATTGTCACTCAACGACGCAACGTGGAAGGTATGGAACATTTATGTCGCATTTAGTTCTAAAGATCATATAGTTTCATACATCACATTAAGCCAAAGATCATATAGTTTCATAGATCACATTAATCCAAAGATCATATAGTTTCATAGATCGCATAAATCCAAAGATCATATAGTTTCAGAGATCACATAAATCCAAAGATCATATAGTTTCATAGATCACATAAATCCAAAGATCATACAGTTTCATAGATCGTATAAATCCAAAGATCATATAGTTTCAGAGATCACATAAATCCAAAGATCATATAGCTTCAGAGATCATACAGTTCCGCATGTAAGAGTATTTCTCTGTCCGACAAGATTAGTTTTGGTAACACATATCAAATATTCCTAGCAATCTCGATATGTTGGGTTGTTTTTCAGATCTTCAAACAGTAGCCGAATTGTGCAAAGAAAAAATGAAACGAGATATGGCCGAACAGGAATTGAAATCCATAAAAGGTTACTTCAATTTTTTTCAATCATTCGCGATGTTCTTCTATCGGAAGTTAATCCCACTAAAAATTTTGTACATTTCAGATTGTGAAAAGTGTTTCTTTTTTACCATTTGTTTTATTATGGTGTTTTAGCTGCGTTTGAGGAATTCAAAACCCAGATGCAAAAGCATCTTTCGCAAGTCGAAGAACGCATGGTCTTACTACAGGCCGAAAACAGATCTCTCAAAGGTACTACGTGTAAATATACCATTGCTCGGGTACATTTAAGTCTCATTTCTTCTGTAGGGATAAAGATTTTCGGAGTTTTAATCCGAGATTGTTTAAGGTCCGGCAAATAGAAGTTCCTAGTCGATAGATTTCTACTGCAATGCAAGTTTTTGTCTTACCTTCATCATTGCTAAATTCAATTACTCAAAAAAAATTATGATTTGAAAAAAGGACATTATATATGTAACAACAATCATTTTCCTCTTCATGGAGAAGATAAATAAAATTTTAGGTTTTGTATACATGCGAACGAGAAACGCTATACACTGGAAATCCAGCGAAACTAAAAGAACAACATTTAAAGATGCAACTGGTGAAAGTTTTTATTAAAAAAAAATATTTTATTTCCAGGTAAACTTTCCAACATGCATCAAAACAATGGTTTCGCTGAAAAGAAATATCACGGTACTTTCAAGCTTTCCTTCGACTTATCACTAATTCGTGCCCATTCTCCCACATTACTAAATTCTTCGCACATTACCTCGGGTTTACTCTCACGGTGTTGAACTTATTTATGCTTTTATATAATCATAGAACTACGAAGTCAACTCGAGGATCTTTTGAAGTCGACTTAAAGGAGGTTCAATTGTTTTTCCGTGTAGTAAAAATCATGTGCGACCACAAGAACAAGTGAAGAAGGTACGAGCTACACGAGTTCCACTAACTTCGAAAATTTCAATTCGAACCTGTAATGTCACCTGAATTTTTACAAAATTTTGCGACAAAAAAACCAATGGTGTCTGTATCAGCAGGATGCTTGTCTTTACTCCTAATCTCCTCGCTTATATCTAATGGATCAAATCTTTGAACTAAAAATCTTTGTTGATCATCGAGACCACAATTCGCCAAACCAACACCTCCAACATGGATATCCTGTTAATTACGGAAAGCCTTGTGCATAAATTAGATGTAAAGAAAAACATTGAACTGAATATAACTGGAATGCCATCTCCACCTATTCAACCAGTTCGAAGTTTTTCACGTGCGGCCAAAAAAATACCTGTTTACGTAAAGTTTGCCTTCCATTAATATATTTAGTTCAATGGTAGAGAAACATACGAAATAAAAAATGCAAGGATTACCCACGTTAAAAACATGTTGCGGAGACATGATCTAAAAAGATGCGATGTCTATATTGTTGATAGTACTTACTTGTTTCATTAATTGCAGACATGGGAATTTTTTCAAAGCCCAAGCCACTTGTCTTTCGTTTTCTTCCGAGGTAATCGTGCAAGTCGAGTACACTAATGTGCCCCCGGTTTTAAGCAACTTTACTCCCTGAAAGAAACAGCATAAGTCAATTGGTGACTCAAAAGCACCACTATTAGAGAAAAATAACACACTAATAAATCCTATAAACCATGTGCAGCCGACAATTTAAAGAAATATAGTAAAAAAAAAAATTCCGAAGAAACAAGACATCTTGAGATTACAAAATATGAATCAGAAGAAGACGAGAAGTGAACTGTGGATTTTCGTAAATATCACGCTATTAAATTTCTATTGCTTGACTTCCGTTACTTAATTCGTGCGTTGTAAATATATATGTGTATGTATGGTTTTGAATATCATTCTGTCTGAGGATGACTTTGAAATAAAGTCGAAAATTTACAGTTCACTTCTCGTCTTGTTTTGATGCATATTTTGCAATCTCAAGATGTCTTGTTTCTTCGGAATTTGTTTTTTACTATAATAAATCCTATTTTGCAATGGCACATTTCTCTACCCGTTTCTTGCACCCTCCCCCCCGCTGAACATCTTGCCAACTCGCGTCCAAACCATATCTCAATTATTGTATTATGTTTGTATTATTTACCACATTAAAAAGCTTCCTTTGATAGACTGGGAACGACTCCAGTTCATGTCTGGACTTATTACAGGTGTGTTGCGGTCTTTGACCCAAAGCGCTGCAAGGGCCGTCGAGAAGAATGCGATCAAACGAATTAGGTGGAAATGGTGGTTTCAAAATTTCTAAATGATTAACAATTCAACGTATACATGTACGGCAAGGATCGAATACCTGTTTTAGGATGGAAAAATTCAAAACTTGCGCCGGTTTTGAACAAAATTGAGTACCTGATTGACAATGAATTTATCAGTATTTTTTCCCCGCGCAATCAAGGAAGGTAATAAAGTAACCAATCATCTTTTTAATTCCCAAAGCAAAATATCAACGTAAAATATAAGTGATGTACCAGTGATTTATCACCTGATTCGCCTTCTTCGTAGACGTTTTCACAAACAGCGCGCGTGGCGTCCCAAAGAAACGGTTTGACGCAAGTCAATTTCAGATGGTTTAAGTTTCGCTTTATCTTTGCTATTTTCGGTTTACTTTTGTCCAGTGCGATAACAGTGCCCTGAAATAGGTTTATGAATGCTCAGAATCAAAAAAGGTCAGCGATGAAGAATACAGGCCCAATTAAGAGGATTAACCACAGTTGAAAATGTCTCCTCCTCCATACCTACCCTATCCTGCATAATCTGGGCAATGTGCGTCGTTTTACCACCTTAAAAGTTTTATCAAACGATCGAATTAGGTATAGACAACGCTGGATAATAGTGGATAATTATGGCTACTCATTCCTCCAGCAAAAAAGATAAGCAGTAAGTAAAAGCAGGCTTACAACGTTTCATCTATTTTAAAGGATAGGGTGGGGGTTCGAGTAGTCAAGGCTTATTTCTTAAACAATCGTTAATTTGTACCTGGAGCAGCACACATATCAAGGATTATCTCACCAGGCCTGGGCCCTAGTACGTGTGACGTAACAACCGATGGAAGATTTTGTAGAAAAACGCTATGTGATAAAAAGCCATTGAGAGATGGTGAAGGATACAAGGGCTCTGTCATGGTCACTGCAATACCACTATAAATGAAAGACGCGGAAGATATGGAAATTATACAGCCAACCGCTTTCAAACCGTGTTTTCCCAGCGGGTTTTAAAGATTTACGTCAATTTCGCGAAAATGTTTGTGACTTTGTCTCGCTCAATGCATGGTGCCAGGAGCGTAGCCAGCCCGCAAGTTTGGTCGTGCTATGTAAATTTTTCTGTGTTCACTCACTGTAAAAACAATAGATTTCTAAAGAAATGAATAATGGTCTTAAATTTACATAGCACGACCAAATTAGCGGGCTGGCTACGCCACTGCATGGTGCTCTTTTCTTTAAACTAACAATTTTGTTCACCGTCAATACAAACTTCCTCCATGTCTTTGGTTGTCCTCGCTTTCTTATGCTCCATCTTTGCTTTATTCTATGCTCTCTTGCTACAATTTTCTCAGAACATTCCCTTCCTCCTTCTTCAATGCCCACCATACCATCTCACTTCATTCATCTTTGTTATCGATCCAAGATTTCCTTCAATATCAAAATAATTTTTCTCACACATCGCCCTCACCAATGATCTCTGCCTCTCAGTCCTGAAAACTAACACCTTACTTTCTCATAAACACCACGTGTCAGCTACATACTCGTGTTTCAGTTTGACACGAGCTTACGTAATTACCTTGGTGCTGTAGGAGAGCCGAAAATTTCATTTCTTGACATCTTGGCCTTGCCATTGCCAACAAAAAGTTTCTTTCCATGAAATGGTTTTATTAAACCTCTCCTGCAGTTGCTTTCAACATCAGAGTATACTGAAACTATGTCACCTCTATTCATTCCTACAGAGATTTTTGATTTTCAGATGTTATTGAGTAAGGGGGAAGAATACAAGAGAACAATACCGGCTGGAGCAGCCAATACTCCTGGTGCAAATACTTGGGCACCTCTTGAAACAGCAACTCCACACTGATAGCCAACTATCACTTGATCATTATATTCTTTGGGCCTTATTGAAATATCTGATGCGGACACAAGTAATATGTCTGGTATGATGTGATGCCTAGCAATGCTGAAACATGGGGATGATTTGCATTTGTATTCCTGTAAAGAAGAAAAGCAAACAGTGTGAATAAACTATGACTTCTAACTGTACTGTGTTGCCATCCATCTATGTTCAGCAGGAATACAAATTTGCAATTAGTATGAAAACTACTGGCAACTGATTATTATTTTCACACCTGTTGAATATATTCTTGTAGACATGAATGAGCTTCATCCATGGTAGTTTGCAAAGTGTTTATTCGTAAAACTGTGTATCTTGGTGGCTTGGATAAACTGGAAATGATTTGGTGAAGAATTTCATCATGGCCATTCGAAGAATCAGGATTGCACTAGGAATAGTAAACGTCATGTAAAGCAATAATATCATATTTCATAGAGCATCTTTGATGAAATTGGTCAATGAAATAAGATATTATTGCTTCATTATCATTGATATTTTTCAAAGATGTACTTAACATATTTACCATTACCTCTTTGGTTAATCTGAGATTGGCATACGTGCCATCCCACAAATACTGTTTGACATCCTCAGAAACATCACAAAAATTCATTTGGTTAACTTTCTTGGTCATGCGGGGACTAGGAATAAGTCACAAAATTTTTAAATGTTCTGTGTCCTGAGCTTCTTTGAGGGATAGAGGGGGATAGAAATGGATAGAGAACATCAAGAGAGCACGAAATCAAAATGGCTGCAAATTTAATTTAATTTATATTTTTTAATCTACATTTTAGTACTAATATTTTTTATGCGATGATGAGCTTTGATGAACTGTGCTAAAACATTCACATATTAATCATTGAACTAAACTTAACGTTTGCATTTTGAATCTGACATGTCTACTATGTACCGGTCGGTGTTGGGCAAATATTTCAATGGCAAACAGATGATTCCCTCAATTCGATATTATGTTGCAGGTATGTCGGGGTTTTTTCTCCTAAAGCTGAAAAAACACCATCCTTAAAAGTATAACATATTTTTTAACAATGGATGATTATCATTCAACTGAAGTATGCATATTTTTAGGCTTTCCATCAAAGAAGATTCCATTTGTGAAGATTGGACAAAGTCGCAATGGATGTGGCTCCAGGTGAACTTTAGGGTTGCTTTTGCCGTTTCACGCTTGTTTGCATTGACTTAACATCAGGATGAATTAAATTCAACAAAGCTCTGCATGTTTTGAACAGTCCATGCCACACAATTTTATTGCATTATGTTGAGGCATTGCCTCTTTCTTGTGCTAATGTATATATTTTCTTTTTTATCTTTATAGTTCAACTTGTTCATTGCTTGCAAGGACATTGTCAAATTGTTCTGCCATCTTGAAAAGAAAACCTTACTTTATGCAGAGCAAGATGTCCACTCATAGATCATGTTCCTTTAAACTTTGTAACACCTGTTATAAAAATGCTTATTCATCTCATATAACCTTATCATCCATTTATGCTGAAAGAAAAATTCATGAAGTTTTCGCTTCACATTTTTCACAATTTACCGGTCAGGAGGGTGCTACTCCTGTTGGTGAAATTCCCATTGTAGCCAAGTTGAAGCCTCTCTCTGCAAAGGAAATCAAACCATTGCTCAAGCCGGAGGAAAAGTCTAAAGTTGAAGAAACTTGTGAGAGTTTGAAGGCCAAACAACAAGCTGAGACTTCAAAAACTTTCATTGAAGCTATGGATGAAGCATTTCCATCGAAGAAAACTGAACCAGAGCCAGTGAAAAAGTCAATTGTTGAGAGAATTGTTCATGAGGTGAAACATTATGCCAATGGTTTTCGCTTGTTGTTCATAAACATTCGAATATCTGTAAAGCAGCTGTGGAAGATATTGAATGGCCAAGATTTGTCACGGAGAGAAAGGAAATTGGTAAGAGTTGCAGTTAATTGTAAGGTCATATGGTTTGCTTTACACATATTGTGTGTCAAACACATGTTTGAGCATTTGGCACAAAATCGGCCATAGCACTATTGGTCAAAAATATATTTTTCAACCAGAAATGTGGGATGCCTTAGCAAGAATGTCTTCTGACTGGTAACTTCCCTTCATATATTTCGTGCAATGTTGTCATGTATGTTGACCTCAAAAATTTTTCTTGTGTTAACGATCAAATTTCCCTTCTGAAACTACTGGTTATACGTCACGTGATGTACGGTTATACGTCACGTGATTTACGGTTATACGTCACGTGATATACGGTTATACGTCGCGTGATTTACACTTGGTACAATGTGACAAAATGTTAGAACAACTACTTATGTTGTTTAGTTTCTACGGACGGTGTCTGATCTTTTCCGTTTGGTTCCATTCATGGTATTTCTCGTCATTCCTTTTATGGAATTCCTAATTCCGGTTGCACTGAAGCTTTTTCCTAACATGTTGCCGAGTACGTTTGAAGACAAAACTCAAAAGGTACGATTATGTCTCTCTTTGACGTTTTTGGTAAAGTTTTTGTATCATTTTTGAATCTTTCAATGTGAAACAACAACGCTGAATTGCTTCAGGATAAAGCCAAACGGAAGCAATTAAAAGTGAAACTGTCCATGGCAAAGTTTCTTCAGGACACCGTTGAGGAAATGGCGCTGTCGTCTGAAAGTCCAAAAAACCAAAAGGAGACAAAAGAATTTTATGAATTCATTGAAAAGGTTTGACAATTGAATTGTGACGATCAAATGTACATTGTTTTTTTTTGTTTGAATCACTATAAATTGAACGCAAGTGTACGAATGAACGAACGAACGGACAAACGAATGAATATTTTATTTCTACGCGCTAACCATTGTCAACATGTGACTTGTTTTTCACATGGGCTGTGCGAATGTATGTGAACACGATGTGTAACTCCCGCATTTTTCACATGGGCCGTGCGAATGTATGTGAAAATGATGTGTAACTCCCGCATTTTCACATGGGCCGTGCGAATGTATGTGAACACGATGTGTAACTCCCGCATTTTCACATGGGCCGTGCGAATGTATGTGAACACTATGTGTAACTCCCGCATTTTTCACATGGGCTGTGCGAATGTATGTGAACACGATGTGTAACTCCCGCATTTTCACATGGGCCGTGCGAATGTATGTGAATACGATGTGTAACTCCCGCATTTTCACATGGGCCGTGCGAATGTATGTGAAAATGATGTGTAACTCCCGCATTTTCACATGGGCCGTGCGAATGTATGTGAACACTATGTGTAACTCCCGCATTTTTCACATGGGCTGTGCGAATGTATGTGAACACGATGTGTAACTCCCGCATTTTTCACATGGGCCGTGCGAATGTATGTGAATACGATGTGTAACTCCCGCATTTTCACATGGGCCGTGCGAATGTATGTGAAAATGATGTGTAACTCCCGCATTTTCACATGGGCCGTGCGAATGTATGTGAACACGATGTGTAACTCCCGCATTTTCACATGGGCCGTGCGAATGTATGTGAACACGATGTGTAACTCCCGCATTTTCACATGGGCTGTGCGAATGTATGTGAACACGATGTGTAACTCCCGCATTTTCACATGGGCTGTGCGAATGTATGTGAACACGATTTGTAACTCCCGCATTTTTCACATGGGCCGTGCGAATGTATGTGAACACGATGTGTAACTCCCGCATTTTCACATGGGCCGTGCGAATGTATGTGAACACGATGTGTAACTCCAGAATTTTTCACATGGGCCGTGCGAATGTATGTGAACACGATGTGTAACTCCCGCAGCATAAAATTTCTGGACCTATCACGAGTGTCGTTTACCACCGAGGACTAACAATAGCACACGCACGCAACGTTTGGTATTATTCATAGTAGATGTCAACTAGATACGCACAAAAAATCTACTTAGAACGAGATAAGAAATGAAAAAACAACAGAATATAAGTAAAGTACGATTACCAATTGTTTGCGTTTTTATCCAAATCGCAATGATTCGTAAGGTTTCGGTAAAATAGTTAGAAAGTACTAGATTATGTGTTCGTAAGTTTAAAACATTAACAACAATATTGTTTTTAATTCTTGAGGACTGGCAGTAGTGTCAGTTACACGATGTCTTTAGCTCCTGAACAGTTTTTGTCTTTATTGATACTTAGTGCCAACATTCACCATCATTAATGTTTGCGGATTTGATTTCTTATACAATGAACATTTTGAAGTTAAAATATTACTGAAACGATGTGAATGTTCACGATGCTCATGATGTTCATGTGAGTTGCTTGTCCCATTCCCATGATGTGTTCTGTTTAAACTTTAGATACGCTCAAAGGAGAGCAGCCTACGAACAAGGATATTATAAGATTCAGTCGATTGTTTGAGGATGAAATTACGTTGGGAAATATGACCTACGACCAACTGAAGGCCATCAACAGAATGTTGGGTTTACACACAATCGGAACGACAACATATCTCCGATTTCAACTCAATATGAAACTCAGGCAACTCAGAGCTGATGATGTGGTGGGTATCTATGGTAACCAATTTTTACGTAATGACTGATGATCACATGTGTTTTCATCTACCACGTATGTTGCTATGGTGAATATCTATGATAACTTGAGGATTGTTTTTACGTAATAACTAAATATCACATGTGTTTTCATCTATTACGTACGAATTGTGGAGATATCTACAATGGCTAAGCTACAGGATAGTTCTAATGAGATGATTAAAGAAAATATGTGTTTTTATCTACTGCAACATATGCACCATTTACTATTTACCAGTTGATCAAGAAAGAAGGCATTGACAGCTTGAATGTCTCCGAACTACAAGCCGCATGTCAAGCACGTGGTATGCGAGCTTTGGGTGTTCCCGAAGCAAGACTAAGATCACAGTTGAGCCAGGTAAAATATCGACACCGGGGCAAACTAAGTGGTTTGGTCACACTTGCATCTACCGAAGCTAGTGATCATTTCCCGGAAGATTTTATATTGATAATCTGTAAAGGGTCGTCCGATTAATATTGATTTTGGTAATTTAGTCAATAATATTCATAAAATGAATTATATAAGTTTCTCATGCAACCATACACAGCACACCTCTTTAGCTAAACCCCTCGCCGTCATTCTGTTTGTAAATTGTAGTCAATGCTCGAAACGTGAATGTAAAAATTTTTACATTCCATAGTGGTTGGAGTTACATCTCGATGAACACGTTCCTGCCTCGTTACTTCTCATGTCTCGTGCTCTTTATGTCCCGGAGAAACTCGAAAGTCCCGTTGACCAACTCAAGACAGCTTTGTCTACATTACCAGTGGACGCGGTAAGATATGACAAATGGATGTTCTTAAGTGATCGTCGCTCTCATGATTCCAGTGATTTTTTTAAACGCAATAAATTTTAAACCACAGCTGGTACTTCTGGCATTTTGTGTTTTGCATGCAATATACATTCATCACGGAAAAGAGGTTTAAAAAGTTCTATATGCGAGAGTTTGTAGCAGAATATACGACTAAGGTAGACTGAGGACAAATCATTGGTAACAGAATATACGACTAAGGTAGACTGAGGACAGATCATTGGTAAGAGAATATACGACTAAGGTAGACTGAGGACAGATCATTGGTAACAGAATATATGATTAAGGTAGACTGAGGACAGATCATTGGTAACAGAATATATGATTAAGGTAGACTGAGGACAGATCATTGGTAACAGAATATACGACTAAGGTAGACTGAGGACAGATCATTGGTAACAGAATATACGATTAAGGTAGACTGAGGACAGATCATTGGTAACAGAATATACGATTAAGGTAGACTGAGGACAGATCATTGGTAACAGAATATACGATTAAGGTAGACTGAGGACAGATCATTGGTAACAGAATATACGACTAAGGTAGACTGAGGACAGATCATTGGTAACAGAATATACGACTAAGGTAGACTGAGGACAGATCGTTGGTAACAGAATATACGACTAAGGTAGACTGAGGACAGATCATTGTTAACAGAATATACGACTAAGGTAGACTGAGGACAGATCATTGGTAACAGAATGAATATACGACTAAGGTAGACTGAGGACAGATCGTTGGTAACAGAATATACGACTAAGGTAGACTGAGGACAGATCATTGGTAACAGAATATACGACTAAGGTAGACTGAGGACAGATCATTGGTAAGAGAATACACGACTAAGGTAGACTGAGGACAGATCATTGGTAACAGAATATACGACTAAGGTAGACTGAGGACAGATCATTGCTCATTACTACACCGACTTCAACAAATTGAATCGCCTGTTTATTGCGTTGGAATTACCGGTCTACGTTCAAAAAGTTCATCACGAAAATTATGCTTGAATTGATGTTTTATTCCATTGATTGTTCACTTTATATCTTGGCGTTTTACCTTCAAGATATTTTTGAAACAATTAAACAAATTTCCATCCAATAAAAAACGATAGATATACGTAGGTGAAACCGGCATCATATTTGACTACGTACAAGCTACATGAAGGTCACTTTACTGTGTTTATTTTTATGCTTTTGATAGGTTGACGAGGCCGAAGTTTTGGCTGCCGAACTTGCTGGTGAAGAGGCTGATAGACAAACAAAGATCGATCTATTGAAGAAAGAAGAACTTCTCTGCGAGGAAGAGAGGTTCGAGGAAGAGATCGTGAAGGAAGAGGATATAAAACGAAAGGAGTCCTTGGACACAACCGAAGTGAGTCGGTTTTAGAATGTTTAAATTCTTTCAAAATTTGTAATCGGTTAAAAGGATAGTCGTCAATTAGTGATAGATCCAACTTGATGTTTCATGGGGAGGACTAGTATTTTTAAAGTTGGCGCTCGGTCTGATGTTTTACGAGTGTGATTAATTTTTAACCAGCTGGATATATTATAGCTGTGACTATTCCTTTATAGAATTGAAACAGCTAAATCATGCATGAAACTTTATTTTTGGCTTAAAAATGAATTACTTTACTGTTGATGTCTAGACCAAATTTGTCAGTATTTGCTGTGGGATTGTAGAGGATAACGGGGATGCCATATTTTGCCCTTGTCGAATCCTAGTTATACGCTAGTAACGGTTTTCATCCAATCAGCATGTTTGTGCTATTAACATCATTTAATTTTTATTTCAAACAGCTGATGGAAGCTCGAGAAATCTTGTTCAGTCAAATGGAATTGCTCAAGGTATGTAGTGTTCCAGCTAATGCTTGAAGAGTGAAAAAGTCTTCATTTTCACAACAAAGAACATTTATCAACACGAAAGTCCATGTTCACGACAAAACATTACTGTGGTATGTTGCAGACCCCCAGTCCATTTTTGCATCGTGGCGATGATAAAATTTCCAAGGAAGAATGGAAGAACTTGGACCAATCATGGAAAAGTACATATGATGCTGACAAGGAGGATCTTACAAGGATACGAGAGGATCGTGTTGAATACCAAGAGGTCCACAACACGTGTTTGCTTTTCTGACTTAATCCCATCCTTCAGTTCACATGAATTTCATTGGATATGAAGAAATATTTTTGTACATAGGAGCTACGTGAACTGAAAGCTTTGGATGTCGAAAACACGATGAGAGAGAGTTCTGCATCTATACGCATCGGTAAACGTGTTGACAAATTGATTGAGGAATTGGAACAAGAACTTGATGACAATGTAGATGATATTTCACGGGTCATTGATCAGGACAAGTAAGAAATTTACCTCTTACAAAGTTAAACCTTTTACTAAAACCTCTTAGTTAAACCTCTTAGTTAAATCTCTTAGTTAAACCTCTTTGTTAAACCTCTTAGTTAAAACTCTTAGTTAAACCTCTTAGTTAAATCTCTGTGTTAAACCTCTTTGTTAAACCTCTTTGTTAAACCTCTTAGTTAAACCTCTTAGTTGAACTTTAGTTAAAACCTCTTTATAAAACCTCAAAGTGAAACTTAAACCTGTCTGTTTGATTTCTTAATTAAAGTCTTGATTAGGCCGACAAAATAATGTTATGGTCGTGCTCAAATGGAACAAATATTCATCTGCTTCGATTAACTTGAAAATTTTTGTAATGTACTGTTTGCTTATGAAATGAAAATTTCAGTCTTGCGCACATTTTCGTTACATCGCAGTCATTACCATCTAGAGATTCACACATTTCCATGGTTTTTGATTTTGTGTTACTATAGAGATGGCATAATCACGACAGCTGAGTTTTTGAATTACATGAAAGGGAGGGAAGGATGTCCCAAGGCAACAAAAATGGAAAAAATTTCAAAGATTCTTGATGAAGATCATGATGGAAAGATACGAATTTCCGACTTAAACAAGGTTTGTTGTGTGAATACGAGACATCGAGCCTGCCATATTCTATACTGAATACGTCGTGTTTTAGTTGTTGTTTTGGTTGCTGGCAAATGGAAAACATGTTGTGGTTCTTCATAATTACAACCCTAAAATGTTGTGCAACAATTGCTGAAGTTACTGCGAGTGCTACATCCTTTTCTTTTTGTATTTTCTGCAAACGTAGCTGCTGTAATGATTATTGATCAGTATATGGCAGTACTTATAGTTTCAACTTGTTTTGCTTTTATTAATATTGTAGAAACATGAAATGGCCAAGGCGCAGAACCGTCGAGTTCATTGAACTTTTTTGAGAGCTAATTACATTAATATGCATAATAATTTCAGCAAATATAAATTAATTTATGTGGGTTCAATTTTTTTGGGGCAACCTGTACATATGTTATTGCATGGCCAATGTTTTTTCGTACAGTCCAAATCTCGCCACATATAATCATGTCAGAATTGAATTTTTGATTCGCTAACTATTCAGCAAGCAAACTGTGATCTTGACCGATTTTTTGTTAGGTGTTGACTTTAATTTCGGAACAAGAAGTGGAGTTGAATGATCAACAAATCTCGGACATCATTAGCGTTGTTACCATGGAAGGTCAAGTCGAGGAGGAGCATATTTCCTAGCGATTCAGCTAAGTGGAAACATTTTTATAATAAATTTTATGCTTGGAATTGAACAACCCAAAATTCTATTCTAAATTGCGAACGGTCTATCTAAATCTGAGCGCAAGACCAAAAATTTCACTGTGTTAAATTGAAGCACGCGACATCAACGTGAAATGAAATGAGATAAAAAGTATATTTTCATTGACGGCAATATGTCATAATCCGGGGAAATAAAAAATCCGAAACCAGTCCTCAAGAATTTCATTCATTTATGTAAAATTTGTAGCGTGTCCAATGATAATTATATGAAAATTATCATTGCAATAACATTCCGTCCGAAAAGTCATACCAAGCTTTTACACTCGAGCCATTATTCTGTGCTCAACGCACATGAGATTTTGAAATTGATAAATTTGAAATCAGAGGATTTTCACTACTTTAATTAATCAATCACTGACACCTTGTCGAAGCATTCGGGCAATTATTTGAACTCGTAAACTATTCACAACTATTTAGTCTCTATCGATATCTTGATCGCTAAACTATTAAGGCAGTAGTAAATAAGTAGTTTCAGTTAGAAAAATGTTACAAGTCACAGCAATTATTGTCGTAATCTTGGTCGTATAGAACCTGTAGTGCTATACTTCATAAGTTAGCCTTGTTCTTGATGGTCTTTACGTCTCTTCGTAGGTCGTGCATCATTTTTATTATACTATGGTTCACTAGCCGTCTAAATGTACCTAAAGCTTGAACTAGAAGCCCTGTTTGCGTTCTAGACTATTAAGCATAGGTTAATAAAACTAATTCTAACTATTTTCAACGATACCCTTGGCTTTCTTAGAATTACCTATACTGTTTTTTACCGACCCAGTGATTTAAATCCGGTTACGGCGTTTTTGTTTAATTTGCTCCGTCAAAGTTATTGGTTCGTGATTGATTCACTGTGTATACATTGTGAACGAACAGCCCATGTAGGCTAATCAATCCAATAATTAGGTAGGTTCCTGATATGAGATACACACGGTTTGTGCTGCGTTTTGCGTTTATGTATATGGGAAAGAAGATAGTCCACACTGCGCATGTCACATACATTGTGAAGAGAAGGTACTTCGACTCGTTGACAGTCTCCAAGATCTTCCTCGACTTGAATGCGTACACTGTACACAATATCATCAGCAGCATGACGTAGTTGAGATTGACTGTAAAACCCACAACATCCGGGGTGCATTCTAGCACCAGTTCCTCTCTTTCGCTGTAGTAATTCTCTTCGGGATACGAAGGATTGATGGTTAACCATAGAGTTGTGAAGAAGAGTTGTGTTGTTACCATGCCAATCGTTACCAACAGTTGCATGCGGTTTGTTAAGATTTTTTGCGTCGTCGTGGTTGCGTTCATAGTGGTCTGATACAGTCGGTGGATCTTCATCAACATGGGAGCATAACACATTGTGAGCGTGGGGCCTGTCATCAAATTTCGCGCCAAACAGATGGATTTCTGTGGTTTTCTCAAAAATAACATGGGCACGCTAAAACAAAAGCTTATACCAAGTAACAGAATAAAACTCAGCTCCCGCCCGCCCGCCGTTATTAAGGTGTGATTTTTGTGTAAGATGTATGACGCAAATACAGCAAACGTGAGTGCAAGCGACATAAAACATAAAGTCACCAATGCAATTGATAAACCGTTGTTCCAATCGACAAAGACCACCTTGCGTTTTACCCATCCACTGCGGTTCATGTTAGGAAGCCAACCTACAGGACCGCTGACGCATGTGTTGTTGTTAACTATTTCTTGTGGTTCGCATTCATGGCAACTCCAGCAGCATTTAAAATCGAACGTTGGTATCCGTACGCTAGTCTCATCATGGCGACATGTTTTTGTACAGAAAGACGAAGGTGGATTACTTTCACCTTTCAGCCAAGTTATTTTCTTCTTAATTATCAACCGTGACGTAATATGACCGGTTTCGTTTATGTCACCGTCCCAGGTTCCCACTCGGATGTATTTATTGACGCCATCTTCCTGTCGAAAATTGACGATGTCGTACATGCCGCTGACCTCGTAATTCTGATCAAACCTGAACGCGCTATTCACGGACGGATCCCAGAAAGATACATTCTTGAGGTGGTCCAACAATCTCCGTCTTTCAATACGATTCATCTTGAAGCACAGCCCACTTTTGTTTGGGCACAGCTCTTTGTGCAGGCTATGCAACGCTTTGGCAAATGCGTTCACGGCATTGATTACCACCCTGACTGGACTGTATTCAATATCGACGTCGGCAAGAGATTCGTCGCCTTGGCAATTTTCGGATTGGCTCCCAGCAACGGTCTTGGGAAGACAATTGAATCGATGTTCCCAAAATTCGTAGAAGTATCTGAAATTATATTTTAGTTTGACGGCATGAAACATTTCATTGAAAAATTGAAATTGTTCAGAAGAATAGAGACGATTAACTGTTTAGGAAAATGGAAACAAGCAAGTGGAGCAGCCTACGTTTTCATACACGAAAACTGGTAATTGTAGAATTTTATGTAACAACGTAAAGAAGCTAGTGAACGTGCAAATGAAGAAAACATATATAATATTACAAACCTTTTGTCAAATGGATAGTTGGTCAAATTCAAATTAGTAAAGTATCTTCGAAACTTTTCCGATAGTTTTCCCGCTCTCATCATGATTGTTATTGCACCAAGTGCAGCCTCCGGTGCAGTTTCAACGACATGTGGTCTGTTGCTCCAACCGTCACTTCCTAACCACGTAAAATCACGTGGTGCCTGATGACTGTGCTTAGCATAGGCCTCCAGAAAATTACGTATTACAGTCTCCGTTCCAAAGATGACAATTACCGAAACGTTGCTCTGTTCGGCTCGCCGAAAGATCTTCAATATGGTGTTCTCATATTCCTTTTCAGAGGGGTATGCTTTCATTTCCGCCTTAAAGTCGACGCATATACCATTCCGTTGGGCCACTTCCGTAAACTTTTTCATACCTTCCGTACCGTATGGTCCGGCTGAGTTGATGGTGGAGACATAAGTCCAGTTAAACTCTACGAGAATATCAACCATTGCCTGAGCTTGAAATGAATCTGGTGCAACGACGCGCAGAAAGTAACTGTAGATATCTTTGTTACTTAAGATGATACTCGTTGAAGAATAGCTGATCTGAGGAATCTCGAAGACACGAAGAAAATTTGCAACAGTTTCAGAAACCCCGCTACTAAGCGCCCCGATTACTCCTGCCAACGTAGAATTGCGATTACTTGACAATGTCATTTTATGAAATTCTTTGCTGCATTTGCTGCGATGGTTTTACTCTGACAAGTGTCGTATATTCTTGCGCCCAGTGTGATGTTTGGGAGTATGTTGGGATCGGAGTTGATTTCTCGGATCGTGAAGAGCATCGCTTCCATGTATTGGAAACCTGGTACTTCACTAAAGGGACCACACGTGTTTTCATCTTTTTTGCTTTTTTTGTGAAGCGGAAACAGCCCGCCCAAAATGATGTCTCCGTCAACATGGAGTGCACCTTTCAAATAAATACAGCAATTTGTTGATTCAATGTTTCTTTTTACAAGAAATGTATTGTTTTGTACTTCTGGATGCGGAAGTTAGCGCTTACAAGTTTCTACTGGTATTGGCTTTATTGAATAAAATGGACGTGCCGAAGACTGACTGACGTAGCAAATAACGATTTCATTGTATGTAGATTTTACTGTATCTAGATTATTCTATAACCATAATTTACTGTGACTAGATTTTACTGTATCTCTTGCTTGGCACATCATCAAATTGTGCACAATTCACATTTGCGCGGACAAGTGCACACAAGCGGACACAATCCACTTAAAAGTGGAGTTAAATTGTGATTATGCTTATCGCGAATTCTTGACTTGCAACCGTTCTCTTGAGATTTACCAAACAATGTTGCTCACGCACGTCGGCTCTGTGCCAACAATAACACTGATAAGATATTCTTTTGTATCATACCACCAACATGGCTGAATTGCAAGTCAAGAATTCTAGCTTTCTTTTCGTTCAAGTTTTTGCAAGGAACGAGTTTTTGCGAGGAACGAGTTTCTCGTGATCCCAAATAGTACAGTATAATAAACTTTTGGTTGAGTTCTGTGACAACATGACATATTTCACTCACCTTCGTCATTTTTGCGTTCCAAGCCGACATTTTACCTCGCAGGCAAGCATTGCTATAACGAAAATAATTATTAACATGACGATATAGAAGGCGTTAAGATCGTTTCTTCCTCCCGATGCTTTGAGTCTCTTTGGAAAATACAAATGTCCTCTTCGTCGTCAACACTTAAAATGAAAATGAGTTGTCAATATTTGTTTCCGTTGCAACAACTTCGCACTTACGATAATGAAATATGGTCTAGATTTGACGTGTCATTGCATCTTTTCATTATTAATCACTCATTTCGTTTGCCACAAGTTAATTACGAGAAAGCAATTGGTATTTGGACCTCGTTGAATGTCGACTGTCATTTTTGCATTCGAACAGCACACTTGAAAGTAGAAAGGAAAATTCAAAACTCTCAGACATATCACGGCTTAAAGTTACCATTTTCCATGAAAAATTGATGACCGTTTCGACAGCAAGTCTTATACGTCGTATAAAATCTTCAAAATTGTTCAACAGAAGAAACGTATGTGAAGTTTCAAATTTAACATGATGTCTATCAATCATTCGCACGGGCCATGCACTGCTTTTGGTTTACATTTTGTGTTATGTTTTTAAGTTCAATAATATCAATATAGGAAGTGACTGGTCTCATCACAAGACATGTTTCACTATCAGGTATGTGACACGAACTTGAACTTCACACACAATATATCAAGCTAAGTCATTTGCACGTACAACATTCATTGTAACAGCTGAACGAGCGACGGTAATAGTGTGATATTTTATTACATTCATTATCATAAATTTAATAAGGTAATAATTATACTTTGTACAAAATCTAATTCGGACATCTTGATATTCAAGATTACAAGTTTGAAACATGGTGTAATATTTCGTCTTTGTTCCAAAGACATCATCGACATCAAAGACATCATCAGACATCATGACTATAAGTCTGATGATGTTTTGGAATAAAGACGAAATATTACACCATCTTTTGTTACAAATAATATCTTGAATAAAGATAATTATATTATACTTATACTTTATAGGACTCAATATCACAATGTCCACAACCTACGACATCCTGTTCATTTTATTATCTCTTCATAAGGACTTGGACGAATAATGAATTTTTATAAATGTTTTCATGCTTTACTACCACTTCTTGTAGTTTTAAGGTCAATAGCCGTCATCCATATTTTTTAGGAATATTAAATATTGCTTCAATATCTCGTTATCTTATCATAAAATATTTACAGTTCTGCATGATAAGTGTAAAATAACTGGTGTGGGGTATGTTTACCATAACATAACTTGTGTTAAATGACAAATGCAACATAGCCATTGTAGTATAACTTATCTAACATACCAAGTGTTAAATGTAACTTGTATAACATGGCAAATGCAACATAGCCATTGTAACATAACTTATGTAACACAAATTGTTCAATGTTCTTTTGTAAGCATGTTTTGTGTTTCGTAATTTGTACAACGGCACTGTTGTTATACAAGTTTTACAACACAGATGCAACATAAATAGTGCACAGCATAACTATTGTAACATAACAAGTGTATCGAATAATTAAAAATCATCGTTTCCATACTTCATCACGACGCATCACTATGTCCGTTTAGCTTTTTATCCGTCATATCATTCACGTGGTTCGAGATTTCTCGTCGATCCTCGGAACCAGGCAAATGCCGTTGAGTAGATCGTGACGTCATCACCAAGTCATCATTCCGTAGATTCTTCACGAAATAGATGATGTAAATCTTTTGCGAGAACAGGCCGACTAGTGTGATCAGGCCTATCACGATACTTGCCAACGAAATGAGATAAATATGCGTCGAACTGTCCTTCGTGTTCAAGTAGAATGGGAAAAAACCGAGCCACACGGCACACGTGATGTACATGGTTATCCCAATGTACTTGGACTCATTGAAATTCTTCGGGAATGTCCGCGTCTTGAAGGCATAGACGGTGCAAAGTATCATGAGAACCATAACATAGCACAAGTTTACGGAGAAGCTGAGCTGGTCAACTTCGCATTCCAGGACTAGCTCTTTGCGATTGCTGTAATATTTCTCAGTTGCCGTCACTGGTTTTGCAATAAACCAAAGAGTTGTGAACATGAGTTGAATGGAAAGCAACGCAAACGTAAATCTGAGCGCAAGACCAAAAATTTCACTGTGTTAAATTGAAGCACGCGACATCAACGTGAAATGAAATGAGATAAAAAGTATATTTTCGTTGACGGCAATATGTCATAATCCGGGGAAATAAAAAATCCGAAACCAGTCCTCAAGAATTTCATTCATTTATGTAAAATTTGTAGTGTGTCCAATGATAATTATATGAAAATTATCATTGCGAATTACCTTCCGTCTGAAAAGTCAGACCAAGCTTTTACACTCGAGCTATTATTCTGTGCACAACGCACATGCGATTTTGAAATTGATAAATTTGAAATCAGAGGTATAATATAAAACAAATTCCGAAGAAGCAAGACATCTTGAGATTGCAAAATATGAATCAAAACAAGACGAGAAGTAAACTGTAAATTTTCGACTTTATTAAAAAGTCATCCTCAAGATGTTTTGCTTCTTCGGAATTTGTTTTATATTATACTTCTTTAAATTGTCGGCTGGTCATGGTTTTTGTGAAATCAGAGGATTTTCACTACTTTAATTAATCAATTGCTGACACCTTGTCGAAGCATTCGGGCAATTATTCGAACTCGTAAACTATTCACAACTATTTAGTCTCTATCGATATCTTGATCGTTAAATTATTAAGGCAGTAGTAAATAAGTAGTTTCAGTTAGAAAAATGTTACAAGTCCCAGCAATTATTGTCTTAATCTTTGTCGTATAGAAGCTGTAGTGCTATACTTCATAAGTTAGCCTTGTTCTTGATGGTCTTTACGTCTCTTCGTAGGTCGTGCATCATTTTTATTATACTATGGCTCACTAGCCGTCTAAATGTACTTAAAGCTTGAACTAGAAGCCCTGTTTCCGTTTTAGACTATTAAGCATAGGTTAATAAAACTAATTCTAACTATTTTCAACGATACCCTTGGCTTTCTTAGAATTATCTATACTTGTTTTTTACCGACCCAGTGATTTAAATCCAGTTATGGCGTTTTTGTTTAATTTGCTCCGTCAAAGTTATTGGTTCGTGATTGATTCACTGTGTATACATTGTGAACGAACAGCCCATGTAGGGTAATCAATCCAATAATTAGGTAGGTTCCTGATATGAGATACACACGGTTTGTGCTGCGTTTTGCGTTTATGTATATGGGAAAGAAGATAGTCCACACTGCGCATGTCACATACATTGTGAAGAGAAGGTACTTCGACTCGTTGACAGTCTCCAAGATCTTCCTCGACTTGAATGCGTACACTGTACACAATATCATCAGCAGCATGACGTAGTTGAGATTGACTGTAAAACCCACAACATCCGGGGTGCATTCTAGCACCAGTTCCTCTCTTTCGCTGTAGTAATTCTCTTCGGGATACGAAGGATTGATGGTTAACCATAGAGTTGTGAAGAAGAGTTGTGTTGTTACCATGCCAATCGTTACCAACAGTTGCATGCGGTTTGTTAAGATTTTTTGTGTCGTCGTGGTTGCGTTCATAGTGGTCTGATACAGTCGGTGGATCTTCATCAACATGGGAGCATAACACATTGTGAGCGTGGGGCCTGTCATCAAATTTCGCGCCAAACAGATGGATTTCTGTGGTTTTCTCAAAATAACATGGGCACGCTAAAACAAAAGCTTATACCAAGTAACAGAATAAAACTCAGCTCCCGCCCGCCCGCCGTTATTAAGGTGTGATTTTTGTGTAAGATGTATGACGCAAATACAGCAAACGTGAGTGCAAGCGACATAAAACATAAAGTCACCAATGCAATTGATAAACCGTTGTTCCAATCGACAAAGACCACCTTGCGTTTTACCCATCCACTGCGGTTCATGTTAGGAAGCCAACCTACAGGACCGCTGACGCATGTGTTGTTGTTAACTATTTCTTGTGGTTCGCATTCATGGCAACTCCAGCAGCATTTAAAATCGAACGTTGGTATCCGTACGCTAGTCTCATCATGGCGACATGTTTTTGTACAGAAAGACGAAGGTGGATTACTTTCACCTTTCAGCCAAGTTATTTTCTTCTTAATTATCAACCGTGACGTAATATGACCGGTTTCGTTTATGTCACCGTCCCAGGTTCCCACTCGGATGTATTTATTGACGCCATCTTCCTGTCGAAAATTGACGATGTCGTACATGCCGCTGACCTCGTAATTCTGATCAAACCTGAACGCGCTATTCACGGACGGATCCCAGAAAGATACATTCTTGAGGTGGTCCAACAATCTCCGTCTTTCAATACGATTCATCTTGAAGCACAGCCCACTTTTGTTTGGGCACAGCTCTTTGTGCAGGCTATGCAACGCTTTGGCAAATGCGTTCACGGCATTGATTACCACCCTGACTGGACTGTATTCAATATCGACGTCGGCAAGAGATTCGTCGCCTTGGCAATTTTGGATTGGCTCCCAGCAACGGTCTTGGGAAGACAATTGAATCGATGTTCCCAAAATTCGTAGAAGTATCTGAAATTATATTTTAGTTTGATGGCATGAAAGATTTCATTGAAAAATTGAAATTGTTCAGAAGAATAGAGACGATTAACTGTTTAGGAAAATGGAAACAAGCAAGTGGAGCAGCCTACGTTTTCATTCACGAAAACTGGTAATTGTAGAATTTTATGTAACAACGTAAAGAAGCTAGTGAACGTGCAAATGAAGAAAACATATATAATATTACAAACCTTTTGTCAAATGGATAGTTGGTCAAATTCAAATTAGTAAAGTATCTTCGAAACTTTTCCGATAGTTTTCCGCTCTCATCATGATTGTTATTGCACCAAGTGCAGCCTCCGGTGCAGTTTCAACGACATGTGGTCTGTTGCTCCAACCGTCACTTCCTAACCACGTAAAATCACGTGGTGCCTGATGACTGTGCTTAGCATAGGCCTCCAGAAAATTACGTATTACAGTCTCCGTTCCAAAGATGACAATTACCGAAACGTTGCTCTGTTCGGCTCGCCGAAAGATATTCAATATGGTGTTCTCATATTCCTTTTCAGAGGGGTATGCTTTCATTTCCGCCTTAAAGTCGACGCATATACCATTCCGTTGGGCCACTTCCGTAAACTTTTCATACCTTCCGTACCGTATGGTCCGGCTGAGTTGATGGTGGAGACATAAGTCCAATTAAACTCTACGAGAATATCAACCATTGCCTGAGCTTGAAATGAATCTGGTGCAACGACGCGCAGAAAGTAACTGTAGATATCTTTGTTACTTAAGATGATACTCGTTGAAGAATAGCTGATCTGAGGAATCTCGAAGACACGAAGAAAATTTGCAACAGTTTCAGAAACCCCGCTACTAAGCGCCCCGATTACTCCTGCCAACGTAGAATTGCGATTACTTGACAATGTCATTTTATGAAATTCTTTGCTGCATTTGCTGCGATGGTTTTACTCTGACAAGTGTCGTATATTCTTGCCCCAGTGTGATGTTTGGGAGTATGTTGGGATCGGAGTTGATTTCTCGGATCGTGAAGAGCATCGCTTCCATGTATTGGAAACCTGGTACTTCACTAAAGGGACCACACGTGTTTTCATCTTTTTTGCTTTTTTTGTGAAGCGGAAACAGCCCGCCCAAAATGATGTCTCCGTCAACATGGAGTGCACCTTTCAAATAAATACAGCAATTTGTCGATTCAATGTTTCTTTTTTCAAGAAATGTATTGTTTTGTACTTCTGGATGCGGAAGTTAGCGCTTACAAGTTTCTACTGGTATTGGCTTTATTGAATAAAATGGACGTGCCGAAGACTGACTGACGTAGCAAATAACGATTCATTGTATGTAGATTTTACTTTATCTAGATTATTCTATAACCATAATTTACTGTGACTAGATTTTACTGTATCTCTTGCTTGGCACATCATCAAATTGTGCACAATTCACATTCGCGCGGACAAGTGCACAAGTGCACAATCCACTTAAAAGTGGAGTTAAATTGTGATTATGCTTATCGCGAATTCTTGACTTGCAACCGTTCTCTTGAGATTTACCAAACAATGTTGCTCACGCACGTCGGCTCTGTGCCAACAATAACACTGATAAGATATTCTTTTGTATCATACCACCAACATGGCTGAATTGCAAGTCAAGAATTCTAGCTTTCTTTTCGTTCAAGTTTTTGCAAGGAACGAGTTTTTGCGAGGAACGAGTTTCTCGTGATCCCAAATAGTACAGTATAATAATTGCTTTTGGTTGAGTTCTGTGACAACATGACATATTTCACTCACCTTCGTCATTTTTTGCGTTCCAAGCCGACATTTTTACCTCGCAGGCAAGCATTGCTATAACGAAAATAATTATTAACATGACGATATAGAAGGCGTTAAGATCGTTTCTTCCTCCCGATGCTTTGAGTCTCTTTGGAAAATACAAATGTCCTCTTCGTCGTCAACACTTAAAATGAAAATGAGTTGTCAATATTTGTTTCCGTTGCAACAACTTCGCACTTACGATAATGAAATATGGTCTAGATTTGAATTCTAAATTGTTGAACAGAAGAAACGTATGTGAAGTTTCAAATTTAACATGATGTCTATCAATCATTCGCACGGGCCATGCACTGCTTTTTGGTTTACATTTTTGTGTTATGTTTTTAAGTTCAATAATATCAATATAGGAAGTGACTGCACCTCATCACAAGACATGTTTCACTATCAGGCATGTGACACGAACTTGAACTTCCCACACAATATATCAAGCTAAGTCATTGACGCGCGTGCTTGTACGAAAGAAGATTCTCTTTAAGAACTTCGCTAACATCATTCGCTAAATCAACGCGTTATTGTAGCAACAACATTCATTGTAACAGCTGAACGAGCGACGGTAATAGTGTGATATTTTATTACATTCAGTATCATAAATGTAATAAAGATAATAATTATACTTTATAGGATTCAATATCACAATGTCCACAACCTACGACATCCTGTTCATTTTTATTATCTCTTCATAAGGACTTGGACGAATAATGAATTTTTATAAATGTTTTCATGCTTTTACTACCACTTCTTGTAGTTTTTAAGGTCAATAGCCGTCATCCATATTTTTTTAGGAATATTAAATATTTCTTCAATATCTCATTATCTTATCATAAAATATTTACAGTTCTGCATGATAAGTGTAAAATAACTTGTGTGGGGTATGTTTACCATAATATAACTTGTGTTAAATGACAAATGCAACATAGCCATTGTAGCATAACTTATCTAACATACCAAATGTTAAATGTAACTTGTATAACATGGCAAATGCAACATAACTATTGTAACATAACTTATGTAACACAATTTGTTCAATGTTCTTTGTAAGCATGTTTTGTGTTTCGTAATTTGTACAACGGCACTGTTGTTATACAAGTTTTACAACACAGATGCAACATAAATAGTGCACAGCATAACTACTGTAACATAACAAGTGTATCGAATAATTAAAATCATCGTTTCCATACTTCATCACGACGCATCACTATGTCCGTTTAGCTTTTATCCGTCATATCATTCACGTGGTTCGAGATTTCTCGTCGATCCTCGGAACCAGGCAAATGCCGTTGAGTAGATCGTGACGTCATCACCAAGTCATCATTCCGTAGATTCTTCACGAAATAGATGATGTAAATCTTTGCGAGAACAGGCCGACTAGTGTGATCAGGCCTATCACGATACTTGCCAATGAAATGAGATAAATATGCGTCGAACTGTCCTTCGTGTTCAAGTAGAATGGGAAAAACCCGAGCCACACGGCACACGTGATGTACATGGTTATCCCAATGTACTTGGACTCGTTGAAATTCTTCGGGAATGTCCGCGTCTTGAAGGCATAGACGGTGCAAAGTATCATGAGAACCATAACATAGCACAAGTTTACGGAGAAGCTGAGCTGGTCAACTTCGCATTCCAGGACTAGCTCTTTGCGATTGCTGTAATATTTCTCAGTTGCCGTCACTGGTTTTGCAATAAACCAAAGAGTTGTGAACATGAGTTGAATGGAAAGCAACGCAAACGTAGATCTGAGCGCAAGACCAAAAATTTCACTGTGTTAAATTGAAGCACGCGACATCAACGTGAAATGAAATGAGATAAAAAGTATATTTTCGTTGACGGCAATATGTCATAATCCGGGGAAATAAAAAATCCGAAACCAGTCCTCAAGAATTTCATTCATTTATGTAAAATTTGTAGTGTGTCCAATGATATTTATATGAAAATTATCATTGCGAATTACCTTCCGTCCGAAAAGTCATACCAAGCTTTTACACTCGAGCCATTATTCTGTGCTCAACGCACATGAGATTTTGAAATTGATAAATTTGAAATCAGAGGTATAATATAAAACAAATTCCGAAGAAGCAAGACATCTTGAGATTGCAAAATATGAATCAAAACAAGACGAGAAGTAAACTGTAAATTTTCGACTTTATTAAAAAGTCATCCTCAAGATGTCTTGCTTCTTCGGAATTTGTTTTATATTATACTTCTTTAAATTGTCGGCTGGTCATGGTTTTTGTGAAATCAGAGGATTTTCACTACTTTAATTAATCAATCGCTGACACCTTGTCGAAGCATTCGGGCAATTATTCGAACTCGTAAACTATTCACAACTCGTAAACTATTCACAACTATTTAGTCTCTATCGATATCTTGATCGTTAAATTATTAAGGCAGTAGTAAATAAGTAGTTTCAGTTAGAAAAATGTTACAAGTCCCAGCAATTATTGTCGTAATCTTTGTCTTATAGAAGCTGTAGTGCTACACTTCATAAGTTAGCCTTGTTCTTGATGGTCTTTACGTCTCTCCGTAGGTCGTGCATCATTTTTATTATACTATGGCTCACTAGCCGTCTAAATGTACTTAAAGCTTGAACTAAAAGCCCAATTTCCGTTTTAGACTATTAAGCACAGGTTATTAAAACTAATTCTAACTATTTTCAACGATACCCTTGGCTTTCTTAGAATTATCTATACTTGTTTTTTACCGACCCAGTGATTTAAATCCTGTTATGGCGTTTTTGTTTAATTTGCTCCGTCTAAGTCATTGGTTCGTGATTGATTCACTGTGTATACATTGTGAGCGAACAGCCCATGTAGGGTAATCAATCCAATAATTAGGTAGGTTCCTGATATGAGATACACACGGTTTGTGCTGCGTTTTGCGTTTATGTATATGGGAAAGAAGATAGTCCACACTGCGCATGTCACATACATTGTGAAGAGAAGATACTTCGACTCGTTGACAGTCTCCAAGATCTTCCTCGACTTGAAAGCGTACACTGTACACAATATCATCAGCAGCATGACGTAGTTGAGATTGACTGTAAAACCCACAACATCCGGGGTGCATTCTAGCACCAGTTCCTCTCTTTCACTGTAGTAATTCTCTTCGGGATACGAAGGATTGATGGTTAACCATAGAGTTGTGAAGAAGAGTTGTGTTGTTACCATGCCAACCGTTACCAACAGTTGAATGCGGTTTGTTAAGATTTTTTGCGTCGTCGTGGTTGCGTTCATAGTGGTTTGATACAGTCGGTGGATCTTCATCAACATGGGAGCATAACACATTGTGAGCGTGGGGCCTGTCATCAAATTTCGCGCCAAACAGATGGATTTCTGTGGTTTTCTCAAAAATAACATGGGCACGATAAAACAAAAGCTTATACCAAGTAACAGAATAAAACTCAGCTCCCGCCCGCCCGCCGTTATTAAGGTGTGATTTTTGTGTAAGATGTATGACGCAAATACAGCAAACGTGAGTGCAAGCGACATAAAACATAAAGTCACCAATGCAATTGATGAACCGTTAATCCAATCGACAAAGACCACCTTGCGTTTTACCCATCCACTGCGGTTCATGTTAGGAAGCCAACCTACAGGACCGCTGACGCATGTGTTGTTGTTAACTATTTCTTGTGGTTCGCATTCATGGCAACTCCAGCAGCATGTAAAATCGAACTTTGGCATCCGTACGCTAGTCTCATCATGGCGACATGTTTTTGTACAGAAAGACGAAGGTGGATTACTTTCACCTTTCAGCCAAGTTATTTTCTTCTTAATTATCAACCGTGACGTAATATGACCGGTTTCGTTTATGTCACCGTCCCAGGTTCCCACTCGGATGTATTTATTGACGCCATCTTCCTGTCGAAAATTGACGATGTCGTACATGCCGCTGACCTCGTAATTCTGATCAAACCTGAACGCGCTATTCACGGACGGATCCCAGAAAGATACATTCTTGAGGTGGTCCAACAATCTCCGTCTTTCAATACGATTCATCTTGAAGCACAGCCCACTTTTGTTTGGGCACAGCTCTTTGTGCAGGCTATGCAACGCTTTGGCAAATGCGTTCACGGCATTGATTACCACCCTGACTGGACTGTATTCAATATCGACGTCGGCAAGAGATTCGTCGCCTTGGCAATTTTTGGATTGGCTCCCAGCAACGGTCTTGGGAAGACAATTGAATCGATGTTCCCAAAATTCGTAGAAGTATCTGAAATTATATTCTAGTTTGATGGCATGAAAGATTTCATTGAAAAATTGAAATTGTTCAGATGAATAGAGACGATTAACTGTTTAGGAAAATGGAAACAAGCAAGTGGAGCAGCCTACGTTTTCATTCACGAAAACTGGTAATTGTAGAATTTTATGTAACAACGTAAAGAAGCTAGTGAACGTGCAAATGAAGAAAACATATATAATATTGCAAACCTTTTGTCAAATGGATAGTTGGTCAAATTCAAATTAGTAAAGTATCTTCGAAACTTTTCCGACAGTTTTCCCGCTCTCATCATGATTGTTATTGCACCAAGTGCAGCCTCCGGTGCAGTTTCAACGACATGTGGTCTGTTGCTCCAACCGTCACTTCCTAACCACGTAAAATCACGTGGTGCCTGATGACTGTGCTTAGCATAGGCCTCCAGAAAATTACGTATTACAGTCTCCGTTCCAAAGATGACAATTACCGAAACGTTGCTCTGTTCGGCTCGCCGAAAGATATTCAATATGGTGTTCTCATATTCCTTTTCAGAGGGGTATGCTTTCATTTCCGCCTTAAAGTCGACGCATATACCATTCCGTTGGGCCACTTCCGTAAACTTTTTCATGCCTTCCGTACCGTATGGTCCGGCTGAGTTGATGGTGGAGACATAAGTCCAATTAAACTCTACGAGAATATCAACCATTGCCTGAGCTTGAAATGAATCTGGTGCAACGACGCGCAGAAAGTAACTGTAGATATCTTTGTTACTTAAAATGATACTCGTTGAAGCATAGCTGATCTGAGGAATCTCGAAGACACGAAGAAAATTTGCAACAGTTTCAGAAACCCCGCTACTAAGCGCCCCGATTACTCCTGCCAACGTAGAATTGCGATTACTTGACAATGTCATTTTTATGAAATTCTTTGCTGCATTTGCTGCGATGGTTTTACTCTGACAAGTGTCGTATATTCTTGCCCCCAGTGTGATGTTTGGGAGTATGTTGGGATCGGAGTTGATTTCTCGGATCGTAAAGAGCATCGCTTCCATGTATTGGAAACCTGGTACTTCACTAAAGGGACCACACGTGTTTTCATCTTTTTTGCTTTTTTTGTGAAGCGGAAACAGCCCGCCCAAAATGATGTCTCCGTCAACATGGAGTGCACCTTTCAAATAAATACAGCAATTTGTTGATTCAATGTTTCTTTTTTCAAGAAATGTATTGTTTTGTACTTCTGGATGCGGAAGTTAGCGCTGACAAGTTTCTACTGGTATTGGCTTTATTGAATAAAATGGACGTGCCGAAGACTGACTGACGTAGCAAATAACGATTTCATTGTATGTAGATTTTACTGTATCTAGATTATTCTATAACCATAATTTACTGTGACTAGATTTTACTGTATCTCTTGCTTGGCACATCATCAAATTGTGCACAATTCACATTTGCGCGGACAAGTGCACAATGCACTTAAAGCGGACAAGTGCACAATCCACTTAAAAAGTGGAGTTAAATTGTGATTATGCTTATCGCGAATTCTTGACTTGCAACCGTTCTCTTGAGATTTACCAAACAATGTTGCTCACGCACGTCGGCTCTGTGGCAACAATAACACTGATAAGATATTCTTTTGTATCATACCACCAACATGGCTGAATTGCAAGTCAAGAATTCTAGCTTTCTTTTCGTTCAAGTTTTTGCAAGGAACGAGTTTTTGCGAGGAACGAGTTTCTCCTGATCCCAAATAGTACAGTATAATAATTACTTTTGGTTGAGTTCTGTGACAACATGACATATTTCACTCACCTTCGTCATTTTTTGCGTTCCAAGCCGACATTTTTACCTCGCAGGCAAGCATTGCTATAACGAAAGTAATTATTAACATGACGATATAGAAGGCGTTAAGATCGTTTCTTCCTCCCGATGCTTTGAGTCTCTTTGGAAAATACATATGTCCTCTTCGTCGTCAACACTTAAAATGAAAATGAGTTGTCAATATTTGTTTCCGTTGCAACAACTTCGCACTTACGATAATGAAATATGGTCTAGATTTGACGTGTCATTGCATCTTTTCATTATTAATCACTCATTTCGTTTGCCACAAGTTAATTACGAGAAAGCAATTGGTATTTGGACCTCGTTGAATGTCGACTGTCATTTTTGCATTCGAACAGCACACTTGGAAGTAGAAAGGAAAATTCAAAACTCTCAGACATATCACTGTTTAAAGTTACCATTTTCCATGAAAAATTGATGACCGTTTCGACAGCAAGTCTTATACGTCTTATAAAATCTTCAAAATTGTTCAACAGAAGAAACGTATGTGAAGTTTCAAATTTAACATGATGTCTATCAATCATTCGCACGGGCCATGCACTGCTTTTTGGTTTACATTTTTGTGTTATGTTTTTAAGTTCAATAATATCAATATAGGAAGTGACTGGTCTCATCACAAGACATGTTTCACTATCAGGTATGTGACACGAACTTGAACTTCACACACAATATATCAAGCTAAGTCATTGACGCGCGTGCACGTACAACATTCATTGTAACAGCTGAACGAGCGACGGTAATAGTGTGATATTTTATTACATTCATTATCATAAATTTAATAAAGGTAATAATTATACTTTGTACAAAATAAAACTAATTCCGAAGAGGGACATCTCGTTTTCTTGATATTCAAGATATTACAAGTTTGAAACAAAAGATGGTGTAATATTTCGTCTTTGTTCCAAAGACATCATCAGACATCAAAAGACATCATCAGACATCATGACTCATAAGTCTGATGATGTCTTTGGAATAAAGACGAAATATTACACCATCTTTTGTTACAAACTCTTGTAATATCTTGAATATCAAGAAAACGAGATGTCCCTCTTCGGAATTTGTTTTATTTTGTATTATTTGAAATTGTCTGCTTGTCCTGGTTATTATACTTTATAGGACTCAATATCACAATGTCCACAACCTACGACATCCTATTCATTTTTATTATCTCTTCATAAGGACTTGGACGAATAATGAATTTTTATAAATGTTTTCATGCTCTTACTACCACTTCTTGTAGTTTTTAAGGTCAATACCCGTCATCCATATTTTTTTAGGAATATTAAATATTGCTTCAATATCTCGTTATCTTATCATAAAATATTTACAGTTCTGCATGATAAGTGTAAAATAACTTGTGTGGGGTATGTTTACCATAACATAACTTGTGTTAAATGACAAATGCAACATAGCCATTGTAGTATAACTTATCTAACATACCAAGTGTTAAATGTAACTTGTATAACATGGCAAATGCAACATAGCCATTGTAACATAACTTATGTAACACAAATTGTTCAATATTCTTTTGTAAGCATGTTTTGTGTTTCGTAATTTGTACAACGGCACTGTTGTTATACAAGTTTTACAACACAGATGCAACATAAATAGTGCACAGCATAACTACTGTAACATAACAAGTGTATCGAATAATTAAAAATCATCGTTTCCATACTCATCACAACGCATCACTATGTCCGTTTAGCTTTTTATCCGTCATATCATTCACGTGGTTCGAGATTTCTCGTCGATCCTCGGAACCAGGCAAATGCCGTTGAGTAGATCGTGACGTCATCACCAAGTCATCATTCCGTAGATTCTTCACGAAATAGATGATATAAATCTTTTGCGAGAACAGGCCGACTAGTGTGATCAGGCCTATCACGATACTTGCCAATGAAATGAGATAAATATGCGTCGAACTGTCCTTCGTGTTCAAGTAGAATGGGAAAAAGCCGAGCCACACGGCACACGTGATGTACATGGTTATCCCAATGTACTTGGACTCATTGAAATTCTTCGGGAATGTCCGCGTCTTGAAGGCATAGACGGTGCAAAGTATCATGAGAACCATAACATAGCACAAGTTTACGGAGAAGCTGAGCTGGTCAACTTCGCATTCCAGGACTAGCTCTTTGCGATCGCTGTAATATTTCTCAGTTGCCGTCACTGGTTTTGCAATAAACCAAAGAGTTGTGAACATGAGTTGAATGGAAAGCAACGCAAACGTCAGGAGTAGTTGAATATGTGGCGTCACCAAAGGAGGTCTTGCCACGGATGCCTTGGCACTTATGAATATTCGATAGATTCTGTTTATCTTCATGAACAACGGAGCATAACACATGGATAGTGCCAGTCCCACGCAGAAATTTCTTGTGTAGCATACGGAATCGCTTGGTTTAGAAATGTAGAAAAAGGGCACGATGAAACAAAGTGATATGCCAGCCAGAATTACGCAGCAAAGTTCTCTACCCGAGGCTTTGACCAAACGGTTTTGCTTGTGCGTGACGTAGACAACGACAGTGGTTAGTGCGAACGTTAGGGATATAAGGGACAGTGTGATGATGAGAACGGACATGGGGTCATTCCATTTTGGATACAAGACCTTCCTCTTTACGAAACCTGTATAATTACTGTTTGGTTCCCAGCCTAATGGTCCTGATACGCACGTGTTATTTTCGTTCACAATTTGAAGCTCTTTACATTGACTGCATTGCCAACAACATGGAAATGCCCTCTTCTTCAAGGGAATTCGAATGGCTGTTCGCCCACAGTCACTGGAGCAAAACGACACTGGTGTTTTCACTACATTACGTCGCCATTGTATGGCGTTCACATTCAGCCGAAGCTGTCCGTTGACGTTTCCGTGAATCTGCTCACCGTTCCATTCACCAACATGTACAAACTCGTATCTTCCTTCGACGTTTTGTATGTTCAAAATGTCGTACGATCCATTCACTTCTAGATTCTCATCGAATTTAACGGTCGTGTTCAAACTTGGATCAATGAATGACACGTTTTTCAGATGTTCTAGCAATCGGGAACGCTGAAATTGCGTCATCTTTTTGCATATACCATGCTCTCCTGGACATAACTCTTTTTGCATACTATTCAATGCGTGTGCGAATGCATATACGGCGTTGATGACCACTCTGATCGGACTAAATTCTACGCTCGAGTTCTTAATTTTTTCATTTCCAGTGCAACTTTTTTTGAAGTTTCCTATCTTGTAAGGCTGCTCCTCGTTGCGAAAACGACATTCAAAATGCTCTTCCCAAAATTCTTTAAAGTATCTGTGGATAATGGACAATACGAGTGCTATTAGTTATATATACTCAACCTAATCAGATTTTATAAGCAATAACTACATAAAACATGATTGGCTGATTATAAAAAGATTCATTTACACATGCAAGCACATAAGTCGGATGATAAGGACACGAATTGATAGTTGTTTTGTTATATCTGTGCATTTGTGTTCATAGTTGACTTTTCGCTTTTAAACTTTTGTGTATTTTTGTAATGGACATTCGAAATTTAGGTGAAAATTGTCGATGATTTGTTGAAAATAACTTTAGGGGCGCAAATCCCCCCCAAAATGGGGGCAGATGGGTTAGACGTTGTGAAACCGACTTTTATACTCTCTTTATTTGATAGACAAGCTCATAATTTTAGCTGGACCGAGTTTTCCTACATAATTCACAAAAGGTTTTTTGGGAAGGGGAATTGTGTACTCGTTATCGTCGTAGACAGACAAGTCAACACAACGATACATTATATGTGTATTAAACCAAGTATAATAGATCTGAACATAGTGCTAGTCACATGATCTGGTAAGCACTACTTATTGTATGCTAATTTTAAATTTTCCCACTTTATCTTCTGTTCTGCTCGACACCACACGGCGAGAACAACGCATATTAAATATATGTCGTTTTGCTTCTGCTTTAATAATAAATTAACATGTTATGGGCCCAGGACACTAGAGCGTCTGGGTAGTATCGAAGATTTGAGTTTGAAGCAATGAAATGTTTTAAATAAAACAAAGTGAGACTGAAGCGTGCAACAATATGGTGATGTCACCCGACTTTGCATTGAAAATGACAAAGCTGAATGGGACAAACTATCGCGACTGGGACGTCCTGCTGATGATGCTCCTGAAGCGGTGAAAAAGAAGTTCATATCTTCCGCGAAGAAGGCGTGGACTTACATTTGTTTGGCCGTCGAGCCTGAACAACAAATTCATGTCCGGGAAACGAAAACAGCGAAAGAGGCGTGGGATGCCTTAAAAGCCCAATTTGCACGAGAGTCAATTTTGCTGAAAATCAAGTTAAGGCAGCAATACTTTTCCTGCAAATTCCAGTCTGGAAGTAATATGTTGCAACATATCAATCACATGCGTACACTTCATGATCAAATGCGAGAGATGGGGATAAGTGTAAATGACAAGGAATTGGCGATGACCTTGTTGGCAAGTTTGCCTGATGAGTACAAACCTCTGATTACCGCATTAGATGCTGTTGGGAATGATAGCTTAACGTTTGAAAAAGTCAAAGGCATGTTGTTGAATGATGTGGACAGAATGGGTGATGAAAAGAAGTATGAGGATGCCTATTCCGTTCAAAGAGGTAGATTCAACAATGACACGTCAACTCATGGAAAAGGGAAAGAACGAAGGGATTATAAGAAACAATTTCAAGGAGTTTGTCACAATTGCAAGAAAAAGGGACACTTTGCCAGAGACTGTCCAGAACGTTATAGAAGAGGGAATAAGCAACAACATGGTGATCAAAATAAGGGATCCGTCCATTGTGCAGAGAAAGATGAAGCTGATCTTGATCAAGAATTTACATCCGACTGTGGAGATAATGTCCACTGGATTGTAGACTCTAGGGCTACTCAGCACATGACGTACCAAAAGAACTGTCTATATGATTATGTGGATTTCAAGAAGCCATGCATTGTAAACCTAGGTGATGATCGAAACATATCATCGTATGGAAAAGGATCATACAATATTTTGGCAGATATCAATGGTATTTATCAAAATATTAGTCTTCGTGAAGTACTGTATCTTCCAGAATTAGGAAAAAACTTGTTATCTGTAAGAGCAATGACAAGATTGGGCGCCTCAGTAAAGTTTCAAGGAGATGAATGCTTAATCTCAAGAAATGGAAAGTTATTGGCAAAAGGTGAGATATGTGGAAAATTATTTGTGTTAAAAACTATCAGTGATGAGCAAGTCAATGTTGCGAAGAAAATGTCTCAGGGAGAATTATGGCATTGTCGGTTTGGGCATTTGGGATATGATAACATTTCAAAACTTGCTAAAGGTAATATGGTTAGGGTTAGGGTTAGGAATGAATAATTTTCAAGAAGATGAAATCAAGTCTATGTGTGAATCATGTATTATGGGGAAACATCATAGGACTCCCTATCCAAAGAACGACCCTCACCGAGCAGAGAAGTCATTCGAAATTGTTCACAGTGATGTGTGTGGTCCAATTGAGATACCATCTCTTGGAAAATCTTTATATTTTGTCACATTTATTGATGACCTTTCCTGATGTACACAAGTATATTTCATCAAACAGAAAAACCAAGTCCTGGAAAAGTTCAAGGAATTTGTAAACTATGCTGAGAATTCTGGAAAGAAGGTGAATATCTTGCGCACTGACAATGGAGGTGAATACTGTTCTAAAGAATTCAATTCATACTTGAAAGAAAAAGGCATAACACATCAAACCACTGTCCCCCACAATCCAGCACAAAATGGAGTGGCTGAACGGATGAACAGGACACTATTAGAAACCGCTCGATCGATGATGGCTCATGCAGACATTCCCACTGAATTCTGGGCTGAAGCTGTGAGTACAGCAACCTATATAAGAAACCGAAGTCCTACTACTGCTGTGAAAGAGGTAACACCACTTGAATGTTTCTTTGGTTATAAGCCAGATGTGTCAAGCATGAAGGTATTTGGTTGCTTAGCTTATGCCCATATTCCTAATATGGGCAATAATTACTCTATAATTGCTACTGGTACATACAGTTGGTCGTTGCCATGAGCATGAACTTGGAGAGTTGACTACGATAAATTAAATGAGTTTTAAATGAGCTTTGCTGAAAAGATTCGTGTCATTAAAAAAAGCGATGGCTATTACTTACATGTTACTACCATTGTTATCGTTATTCCACTTGAGATTGAAGTAATATTCCTTAAATTCCTCCAACACTTCACCATGTTTAAATTCGACCTCCAGTGCACCAAGAACGGACTCTCCTCCCAGTTGGCTCAAATAGTCAACATTTCCCCAGCCATCACTTCCAATCCACGTGAAACGATGCTCTTTGTCATTCAGTTTTGCAGCTTCGAAGATTTTGCGCGCGTCATTTTGCGTCACAAAAAGCACGACCGCTGACATGTTCGTTTCAAGGGAGCTCTCGATCAGAGAATTTATCAGATTCTTGTATTCCTCGTCCGTAGGAAAACGGTTTAGGCTCCAGTCCACATCGATGCAAATATTGAACTCGGTCGCAAACTCTTTAAGCTTACGTATACCGCTTTCACCATACTCACCGTGCGAGTTCACGACGGAAATGAAACTCCATCCGAACCGCAGAACGATATCTATTATTGCTTTTGCTTGAAATGTGTCGGGAGGCACCGTACGCATAAAGTAACTATAAATGTCCTTGTTGCTCAAAGTTTCGCTCGTGGAAGCATAACTTATCTGTGGTATCTCGAAGACACGTAGGAAATTTGCCACGTCAAGTGAAACGCCGCTCGTAAATGCGCCCACAACTCCTGCAAGCTGCCGCTGATCGTCATCGATTGTCATTTTGATGAATTCCTTAGCGTGGTTGGCGCCAATTGTTTTGCTGGCACATGTGTCGTAGATGAGAGTGCCCAATGTGATGTTTGGTAGAAGCTTTTCGTTTCTGTTAATCTTTTCCACGGCAAAATTCATTGCTTCCATGTACTGAAAACCGTTCTGCTCATTAAATTCCGCGCACTCGTTCTCCGACTTCTTGCTCTTTCTATGGATGGGAAATAGTCCACCTATAATGATGTCGCCTTCCGTTTTCCTGGCTGCTGTAAGATACGTAATGATTACTTTCGATCAGATATAAAATTGATAACACACATATACATGAAACCAACAATATTTTCGCATGGTTTCCAAATAATTTACAGAGTCAACTAGCATGCAAAGTTATCAAAATGATACGGTACATCACACTAATGGTTTCAACTGAGACATTTAACGCTTGAGTTTAGAGTAATTACTTCCATTTGTGGTTAGGCATGACGTCTAATATTGTACAGCTTGGTTTTAATACGATCGTAAAAGTGTCACAACTGTATGATAAATGGGGCAGAGATCCCTGCGACACGTTCGCGAAATCTTCACGACTATAAATGCATGGCAACCGAGCTCAAGTGACTTTTTCCATTCTTAGAACTCTCAAAAATTATCAGCTAACAAATTGCGACATGTTGTTCATTAATGCAGCTTTATCACGAGAATACTGTGTGGCATTTCATTGGCTATCGTGCTATTTCATTTCAATCAGAGACTGTGATATTTCTAAGCAAATAAAAAGTGGTTCTGACTTGTTTTCATCTATGATGTGGCAAGTACGTAGTCAAGAATGGATATTTTTATGACGTCCTCTTTGACGATACGCAGTCCTTTGTCTATCGTGTGAAAATATAGTGACACGTGCACCGACCTACTTAATATCACAACGTAAAAATTTTATGTGTTGGTTGCTTCCTATGCCTGAAGTGCTTTGAGAAAATATCTCACTATGAAAGATCACAGTTTTTTCTATAAATTTCTATGTAAATGATTGCGTTATTAGTTCATATGTATATTCACAAAAATCTGTCGCGACATTCAACACATCCCAATGAAGGTTCTGGCTGGCTCGTTTTCAATTAGTATCGGTTTGTCTGATGAAAATGAGTATAGCAAAACAAGGCTTGCATCTGGTTTAGATGTTAACTGTGCGAACTATATTCACGCCTCGTTCTCTACCATGACCTTCCATGTACAATGCTGTAATACGTTTTAAGAAACATTTTCTATACAATTGAAATGGTGGAACCGCTTCAATGGAATATTATAGAAACTCTTTGAAGCAATCGTTTCAATATTCATATAAAAACATGGAGCTCTTCTCTGTTCCTGTGGAATCGTTATTCTGACACAATAACCACTGGAGCTACCTGCTATAAAGGTGTAAAAGTTGTTCAAAAATTCGTATTTCGTGAAAGATTAACTATGTGTTCACTTCATTGTTTCATCACATATCTGTGTTTTGCAACACGTGAAAATGTCACATTAACTTTATAAATTTTCAAACCTTTTGCATGTGCCATCGTTGATGAATCGATGCTTGAAAGGAATAACGTTATGAAAGCCCAGAACATCATTTTTTCCACGAGTGTTTGAACTGTGTGATTGAAGTATGCGGTTTCTCTCCGACTGTGTCAACGGTCTGTCTTGAATACAATGTATTGATCGACCTTAATTTCAATTACAGGATAATTTATACACGCATCGTTGACATTTTTAAATTAGTTCCGGAGGCAATATATTGCCTACCATCGGTCGTTCACTTAGACGTTTGAACGTTTATCGGTGTAACAAGGTTTTTTTATCTTTTTGCCTCACGACCTTTCCATTGTCATTTAAATTACCAGTTACATTGTTTATCTCCACGTGGCTGTGATGTACGTACAGCTCAACAATTTCAATTCAATGTTGCATTAAGATGAAATTCGAGATAACTTAGCGTTAGACTGGTACCACGTGTTTCTCCATTCGCTTTGCTTACAAGGTTGAAAGTTAGTGTTAGGCCGAAAGGAGATAGTAATTAGTTAAGATCTTCCTTTGGTGTTGTCTATGAATCAACATAAAATTTTTAAATGAATACTAAACTAACAGACATACTGACAAAAAACGTAAATCAATCGCTTTTCTTCCCGCTCATCCCCTCCCCCTCTTATCATACTTGAAAATTGTGTGGGTGAAGAATGTTCTTAATTCGTTGCTAGAGTTCTTTGTAAATATTGACATCGGTAATTTTACTTTAATTCTCACATTATTAATGGCAGTAATCGAAGATCCGTGATTAAATTTCTTTCTTCCACACACAAGACATGCATGCCGGGCAACCATTTATTGCAGGTTGTTGAGATGGTTTTCCTATTATCGCATTTAATATTTTTTCTTCGCGATCAAGACCCCTTGCCATGCATTGTCTAGTACGCGTGAAGTGTGCACTAAGATCACGCATTGGAATACTTGAGTTCGTACTCAGCCATGTATCATGAAACTTTAATACCGCTTGCGTAGACGAATATTCATCAATTTCTGACTCTCTTCCGTTTTTTCTTAGACATTTTTTTTACTTTAAAGTTAACGGTTTGGTGTTCTGTGAGGATTATCAATTGCAATGTTGGCATGAACGATTAAAACATGTTTTGCTCTAAACTTTACAAACATATGTAAGTTATCTAAGCATTTTCATGTATTAATTGGCTCGCGTTTTTGTTTCGTCCTGCTTTTGTGCTTTAATTAATATCACTTGATTAAATATTAAGGCAAACCATCAGCCATAAAAGCCACTCTGCGGTTGTTTTGTACGTTTATCATCATGTATAATCTCAGTGGAGATTACCAGGTATTATTTTGATAATTTCTGTTTTGAGTTATCGTCATTTCAACATCATATGAATCATTGCATGTCGAAGGTTTTTATTACTTTTCTATGACTTTTAGAATTTCGCTTTCCACATATGACTTCTCACACATTATCGTACGCGAAAATGTTGCTCGAACCATTTTTTAGCTTAAGCGACGTTATCATTTTCGCAGATTTTTTTTGCTTTTAGCTGCTTCTTGTAAAGTCTCATACAGCCAATATATAGATATATATAGATATGTCTTAAAGAAAGATAAGCATCACACCTGCATATGTGATCGTCATAAATAGACATGGATGTAGCTGCAAATATCAGCCTGCAGTTTAATAGAAAAGCTCTTAACCATTCAGATCTTTTTATTGTATATATGGCACATATTCTTCGTTGTTGTTAGCTGTTAGATATTATACGTTATAGGATTTCTTTTGTGTCCATTTATTCATTATATTTATGTACACAATTAAGGTGTGGCAAAAATCAATACGACCAAATAATTGCATAACACTGTATATGTATTGCACAATGCATACCATAAATGAATAAAAAAAGTAATGGGAAATACAGCAGAATAGAACACGAAAAATTTTTGCACCGTTTTTCTTCTTATATGTAGAGGAAAGAATTCTGAAAAGGAAATAGTCTTTAAAAAAAATACAGTTGTGCAGATTAAGGGAGAAACACTACTTGGAATTGATGATGAAAAATCGAAGAGTTTTGAGGTACACGCATGTTTAAATCAAGAGTTATATTCATAACTTATTTCATAGACATGCAATGATTGCATAGAATGTGTCTTTTCGCATTTGGAGATATAGAGGCTGAATAAATATTGTGTGTTTTTCCTACTTTGCGAAAATTTCATGAAAATGTTTACATATAATTAGAGCGATGATTTTGAAAGATGCTTTAGTTTGTTTGTGAAGGGCTTTTTGACAGTTCTATGTTCTGTTTGTTCAGCTAAACAAGGTTTTTGTTTAAGGCTTTAAGCTATGAAAAATCATCTGAGAAAATTTACTCTCTTTTTTTCATTTTTTTTTTAATAAACGATGTAAATAGATTATTTATAAAGAATCCATGGATTGTTTATAAATCATCTATTTTTATGATTCTTATAAACGTCATCAGTTTGAATTTTTTTGAATGGCAATTTTCTGAGCAGTTCAAGTGGTTTAGGAAAAAGTACTTCTGCGTTATTAAAAAATGCGCATTTTCTTTTGCGGCAAGTCAATAGCTACTTCCTAATATTCGCCTGACGGAATAGAAATATATATTTGTCGTCTGTTAGGACTTGGGAGTGCCAGAGAATTTCATTGTTTTTTCCTGTATTGCAACTTCCCTCCTTTATTCTGTCGAAAATTTTGCTCATTACATATTGTTTGTGTACATCAAGAAGCGTTCGGAACAAATTACTAGCAGAAATTCTTCGATCGTTTTAAAGGTAGGTAAAATGTCAAGAAGTCAGTATATCGGAGATGTTTATTTTGTTGTGATGAAAAGCAAATTTCTTTGCTTGCTTGCTCTGTAGTCGTTTGTTCTTACTCAAAAGCAATCGCATTATTTTGGTTATTATTTTTTTGTCATTTAATTCAAAACGAGTAGGATGTACTAATTTTTTTGTCGTCTATAAGCATAAAGGTAATTTGTCATATATATTTAAATAATATTCGTTTGTGACCTCTTGTATTGACCTGCTCTAAAATTTCTGCTATTAAATAGCCATGGAGATTCGATTTCTTACGAAACTTTACGATATTTATCTCATGCATTCTCTGTTAAATGATTTTTAAATCTATATGATATATATTTTCACGTTGAGGAATATGACGATTTTTTGATACCCGTGACTTTCTGCCCACGGGGAAGGTGTCAACATGAAATAGTCATTTACAGCTCTTTTATACGTTTCTTGCTTTTGGTTATGCTAGGTTTAAAAAGTTTGTAAAGCATCCAACTTACATTCATGAATCGGCTGTTGGACAAAAGTCGATGTTTCATTTATCGTGATAAAATTCCATCTGTAGATATTAGTGAGTTTCGTTTTCTATTTTGAAAATTTCATACTTTATACTAAACATATTTATATTCTACATATATATATAAATATATGTATAGTTTTACCGTGTATTTCATTATATCCTGCTAAGATGTAAGTTTATCTAAGCTCGTAATTATTTTTATTATCATAAATGTCGATAAACAATATTACATTTGATCCTTGCCAATAGACGTGACTAAGTCTCCTACAGTAAGCTCTTTCACACAAGTTTCTTTAAATGATCACATCTAGTCCGAAATTGTCTTTCCTTGTACTTTGCAGGAAAATCTCAACTTGTAAATAGAAGTATTACACATTGCCAAGAATAATTGACCGAGCCAATGCTTTCGTGATGTTTTGATTGATATACCTTTCCGAAAAACAATATTTGAAGTATGTGTTTCGTTGATGATGCTTGTTTTGCATCTGTTGTGTGGACTTTCGGCTAACCCAGCTGTTCCATGCAAGTCTTGCGATTGGCTTTTTGATGATATGACGACAATCATAATTAAAAACTAGTTTGATTGGGCAAACAAATGTACATTTTTAAGGCATTTCTATGTATTCATTACGCCTTCGGAGATAATTCATGATTTTTTTGTTGATTTTTGTATGCTCGAAGTTCCGCCTGCACAAGATTACCTTGATGACCGTGAAATGAAACCATTTAAATGAAAAGCTCCATCATCATTGACATTCTAATAGTTTTAGAAACGTGAAGTTTTGCTTGTGATTGCTTGTCTCGAATGCTGTAGATACAGGGAAATTTTAATTTTGAACAGTGGGAAACGAGAGTCGATTGAATGTAAGTCGATCTATATGCGTGCTACGAAGCTAATGGTGACGTTATTGCCAATTGTCTGAACATGGGTTACTCGTGCAATAAATACTTTTGGTTTTAAATATGTCCATGATATGTCTTGGGAGCTATGACATCACTGAATGCATTTAAGTAGAAATCGTGGTCGGTCATCATTTTGTAAACTATATGTTTAAGTCCAGTGACGAGTGATAACTCCAGTGATGACTGAGATCTGTAAAATGTAGACGTAGCAATTTGATATTTTTCACTCACTTTGTTTCCATCTTCTTCACAAAATATAAACTCGTTATAATGATAGTTTTTGTCTTGACTTATGCGTATGTGTTTTTTATAAGTTTCAGTCTATCTTGACCACGGAATTCATGGTCGTATTTTGGTCTTGATCAAACGAGCGAAGTCTAGAATTCTATATTTTAAATGAAAAGGAAACGAGTTCGGGATATGAAAGTGTTGGTCCTGCTGTTATCATTACCATTGTTCGGGGCGCAGAATTTAGAGACAAACGAATATGATGATGATGATGATGATAGTGAGTTCTTAAATCTAGCTTATCTATTGCTGAATTTCAAAAGTATGTTTGAAAAGGAAAATACTTCATTTTTGTTTCGATGTTGGATGATTCTGTCAAAATTTTTTCTTCCTTGCTTTTATTGCATTTCAGAATTCATTTGTATTTTTCAAACATCTAGCTCAATTCGCCGTAAAAAAACATACGTCGTTTTTTTTAGACGAATTCTACATCAACAAGGATGGTGATCTAATCTTGGGCGGCCTGTTTTCTCTACATCTTCGTGGCGATAAAGAAAACAGCTGTGGAATGTTCGAGAGCATGCCGGGATATCAAATGTTGCAGTCCATGTTATACGCCATCGATAAAATCAATAACGACACCAATATTCTTCCTAACGTCACGCTGGGTGCTAGGATCTATGATAGTTGCTATAGTCAGGTACATGTTTATCTTCGTCCATCGTCATTTATCATTTCTTGTCATCATCATGAGTGCACATCTTTACAACTTTACTGACAAATTTACCCCCCCCCCCTCCTTATGTCCAAATGACTTCTATCATCTTACACTCTGATGAAAATGAAAGTTTCGTCATAAAATTCATAACGTTGAAACTTATTCTTTATGTTTGTGAAGGTCATTGGAGCTGATATGACGAAGGAGTTGATAATCATGACCTTGATGGAACAAGAGAACGAACAACTTGTTGGAGTAATCGGCGCCCACTCTAGCGATCTCTCTAAGGTGGTGGCGGATTTTTTACGAGTGTTTGAGATCCCACAGATAAGCTACGGCTCGTCGGCTTCTGTTTTAAGTGACAAGACCGTCTACAGTTACTTTTTCAGGACCGTTCCACCTGATACACAACAAGTTCTTGCGATGATTGACATTATGATTGCATTCAATTGGAACTACGTTATCGTTATCAGTTCAGATGGTTTGTACGGAGAAACGGGTGCGGAGGAGTTCGTTAAAGCTGCTAAGAAACGCGGTATATGCATTGCACTGCAATTAAAACTCCCTGCGTTCCCGTCACCAAAGGAGTATGATGATCTAACGCAAAAATTGAATTCGGAGCCTGAGGTGAGAGTAGTCGTGACGTTTGTTAACGTACGGGACATTCGCTCCGTTCTTGAAGCGTTGCATCGAAATAATATCACGAAGCAATTTATTTGGATAGGCAGTGACGGCTGGGCGAATAACTTGAACGCTATTGAAAATTACGAAGATTATGTCCAAGGGGCGATAACTCTCTCTCAACATGTCACGCCAGTCGTTGGCTTTCGTGAATATTTTCAAAAGTTAAATGTTTATGAAGAATCAAACTGGAACAATACATGGCTTCAGGAATACTGGCAAACTTATTTTCATTGTCGACTGAGAAACCGTTATGCACCGTTTTCTCGAAATTGCACTGGTAATGAAAGTCTAGCGTCCAGTCCAGTGGCATTGGCTCCGGTTCAAACAGTCGTTAATGCTGTTTACGCTTTTGCACATGCGCTGCACAATTATCTCAAGAATCGTTGCCTTGGCAATAGTTGCGAGCGTGTGTCGATAGACCGAACGATATTGCTTGATTATCTGCAGAACGTCTCGTTCAATGATGTAGCCACTGGTAAGAAATTCGAATTCAATGATAATCAAGAGGTATGTCGAGGTTATTCCATTCATAATATTCAAAAACGCGAGGGAAAATTTGTGTATGAACACGTTGGGAATTGGAGCAAAGTAGGAAAAGGGCTTCACTTGAATTTAACGTCTATAAAATGGCCGAATGATTCGAGAAGTCCACCTGTTTCCGTCTGCAGTCATCCCTGCAAGAACGGTTATTTTCGACAAAAGAAAGGTAGCCATGACATTGCGTGTTGCTGGAATTGTCTTCAATGCAAGTCTCACGAAATAGTCAAGAGCAGCAACGAGTCATGCGCGTCATGTCCTTTCGGTGAGGTGCCTAATAATAACCAATCAGATTGCATTGAGCTGCCATACGTCACGGCTTTATCCCAAGGTTCTTCTCAAGCTATACTATCTGTATCGATGATTGGCCTATTTCTAGTCACGTGTACAGCCGTTATATTTTTTTCAAACGGTAACATGCCCCTCATCAAGGCATCTAGTCGGGAGTTATCTGGAATTATCCTTGTCGGTCTCGCGTTCATGTTTGTGTTTCCATGGTTTTTATTCGCGGAACCGACTACAGCCTTATGTATTTGTCAGCCACTCATACTTGGCTTCTCTTTGTCTGCATGCTACGCTCCGCTGTTCATGAAACTCTTGCGTATATATCGTATTTTCAAGGCAGCACAACAATCTGCTGAAAAGCCCATCCTTATTAGTCCATCGTCACAAGTGCTGATTTCTCTTGGCTTGATCGTTGTCCAAGTTTTATTTTCATGCATATCATTCTTTCCCAGTCCACCGAAACCCGTTTTTCGTGTAATACACAACGGTCATTCGTTGTTTGTGGAATGCTCTACGGAAAAAGATATCTTCGCCACGCTGCTTTCGTACAACATGTTTTTGATGCTTTTGTGCACACTCATGGCCTTCAAGACGCGAAAATTTCCACGTAATTTCAACGAAGCAAAGTTCATCGGGTTTACGATGTATTTTACTTGTTTTGTGTGGATAATATTCTTTCCCTCTTACCTGAGCTCTGCTAATGGCTTGGATCGGATTATCTGGGAGAGTGGAGCCGTTAATATGATTGGATGGATCACTCTCTTCGGCTTATTTGGGCCTAAGATATTTCATCTGGTGCTACGTAATCACTTGTCGTCGAGCAATCGAGAAACAGCCCTGACTACTAATAGTGTTTCTCAAGCAGCCGTTGTCACTGTAAGCACGGACACGTCAAAAAACATTCTAGAAAAAGTCAAAGCAGAAGTTGAAAACAAATCCAGCAAAGACTCAACTGATGACAAGAATGAGCACGACGACCAAATAACACCTTTTTAATTCTATAAAGTTCTTTTTACAACTGCAGAGTCAATAGTAATCCAGTATCTCCATGATTTCTGTCAATGGTCGTTTTATTTTTTCTTCATGACAAAGTCTTGAATACTGACCACCCATTCTTGTTTTGACGACACACATTACCTTTAAATCTTTGTCGGTCGTTGTTCAAACTATTCATTTATTTCTTCAATCATTTTGCAAGGCTTTCACTTATGTTTGACTATGCTTGTTGCGCTATGATTGACAATGATTGGTTGACTAAACATCAACTTTACTCAATGGCAATGTTTTTTTTCACGTTGAAATTTCATTGTATTCCTGTATTATATATCGAGCAGCTTATTCAGTAGCTGTGTTTTTTACTTCTTATTAAAGTTTAAGTCTTGTTGTTGTAAAATTTTGGGCAAATCCAATGAGATAAATTGTAAATTCTACTTATTCTAGTCACTATGCTTTCATCTTCATCTTGTGATTGTCGATCAATGATCGATGTGGGTGGCGGGAAATTGAGAACTAGTGAATTTTCCTGAAAGATGGCGGGCAATTTGATGGTGAACGAGAAAGCTCCGGACAAAGATACGACTCCTTCTATCCGAAAGCTTGACGAAAGCGTCGTAAATCGTATTGCAGCAGGCGAAATTGTAAATCGGCCAGTGAATGCCGTCAAAGAAATGATAGAAAACTGCCTTGACGCCAAAGCAAACGCTATACAAGTTACTGTAAAATCTGGAGGATTAAAATACCTACAAATACAAGACAACGGCTGTGGTATTCGTCAAGAAGACATGCCTATAGTATGCGAGCGATTCACAACCAGTAAACTAAGCAAGTTTGAAGACTTGAATAAGATTTCCACTTACGGTTTTCGTGGTGAAGCATTAGCTAGCATAAGTCACGTTGCCCATCTTACAATCATAACAAGAACCAAAAACTCGAACTGTGCTTTCAAAGCTCAGTACAGCGATGGGAAACTCAAGGGTTCGCCAAAACCGTGTGCTGGAAATCAAGGTACTCAAATAGTAGTCGAAGACTTGTTTTACAATATGTTGACTAGAAAGAAAGCCTTAAAAAACCCGAACGAGGAATATGCCAAAATAGTCGACGTCGTTGGAAAATATGCCATACACAACTCAGGGATTGCGTTTACTGTTAAAAAACTTGGCCAGAACTTTGGTGATGTGAAAACACTTAACTCTGCCGGGATTGTTGACAACATCTCTGTTATCTATGGTGCTGGTATCTCCAAAGAAATAATTTCAGTTTCGCATGACAACCAACATTATGGTTATAAAATGAATGGCTATATTACAAATGCCAATTATTCCATGAAGAAATTTATATTCTTGCTATTTATTAACAATCGTTTGGTTGATTCTCCATCAATTCGTAAAGCAATAGATAATGTTTACTCCGCCTACTTACCTAAAGGAACACATCCATTTGTCTACTTAAGTCTTGAAATAAATCCAGCCAATGTTGATGTTAATGTGCATCCGACCAAACATGAGGTTCACTTTCTTCATGAATATGCAATCATCGAGGCTATTCAAAAAAAATTTGAAGAGATGCTTCTTGGATGTAATTCCTCTCGGACCTATTACACACAGTGTTTGTTACCAAATGTTGTTCAGGACTCAATTACAGGTCTGTGTGCCTTTTTTTTCAAAGTTGAAAATTTCCTGGTGTTTAGCTACTATTTTTCTTTCTGCTTCAGGTGACAAAACCAGCAGCAAACAAAGTCAGCAAAGAGTGTATGACAAACAGCTGGTTCGAACAGATAGCAGAGAACAGACTCTACATGCTTTTGTCAAGCCACAGTCAGCTGCTTCATCAGACCAAAGCATTCCTAGGTAAACTGTCAAAGTCATCTCTAGTGCTATGTACGATAGGATTGCTTGGGATATTAGGGAATGATTGGGAGCAATTTGAAATAGAAATTTGTGAGAGCACACTAAGAATGAAAAATTGATCATGTGTTGAACTTGTGCACAGCTGCAAAATGGCATGACTTCATAGCTGCTTTCCATTCAGTTTTTGTGTATTAATGGTTGTGTATTGTTACGATGTAGCGAAAAGAAAGGGGATGATGCATCTTGTAGTGAAAACAATGAAGATGTTATCATGTTACAGGATGAATTGGAGGAAATGTCTGGTATGATTTATGATTATGTTCAAAAATGTTATTGCTTATGTCAACCTCATATTTACTTGTTATTATTTACAAAAACTCTTTGTTCTCCCAAAACTCAAGTTTGGCTGTTATTTGTTGTCCACTCTTATAGGCATATGGGGCAGGGGGGCAGCTACCCACTCAAGAAAGTTTGAAGATTGAGAAGTTGGGCAAATTTCAAACTTTAGTTGAACAAAAATATGATGGAAACTTCAGTGTGAGTTGGGGAAAATATTTACTGTCCCCCCCCAGAAATGATAGCTCCCGTACACCAATGTCCACTCCCCCCTTCCTCTAAAAATGCTTTGTGGTGGTTATAAATGCAACCAACACGTACTGTGTTTCATTAACACTGTTTAGTTATGTCTAAAATCCCCCCCTCCCACTAGATACGCTGTATGGTTTCCATGTTAGAGACTCCTGCTGTGATTCAGTAACAATGTTCTCAGTTACCATGTTTGAAATTTTCACTCCCTCAGAAACACTTCGTTTATCTAACTTCCCTCTCTCACAAAAACTTTGTTCAGTTACCGTTCTGTCAACCCTCCCCCCTCCCATCTCCAAAATGTGCTTGCTCATTCTATTATCATGTTGCTCACTTCTCATACTTATCTGCTGCAAAACATCAACTGCAACTTTAAATGTAAAAAGATTCGAATTTTCATGATTGCCTTAAACTTCTCGTTGTATTTATACCTGAATACAATTTGTGATAATTATTTGAGAAGCGGCAACGGATATTCTCAGCGTTCTTTTGAAGCAAAAATCGTTCATAATGAGATTCTACCTATATTCCAAAATTAGATTCCAACGGTAGTAGCAAGACAGTGAGCACTTCTAAATCTCCGTGTCGTCGTTCCTTGCGCAGAGATATACGTTTAACTAGCGTACTAGAACTGCGCAACGCGATCGATAAAGCTGAACACAAGGATCTTAAAAGCGTATTCGAGAACCACAAGTTTGTTGGTTGTGTTGAAAAGTCGCTTGCTTTGATGCAGCACGGAACGAAGTTGTATCTTGTTAACGTCACATCTATCAGTCGCGAATTTTTCTATCAAATTTTGCTGTTTGCATTCGGCAATTTTGGTTATCTTCACATCAATCCACCGGCATCCATTTATGATCTTGCCTTGCTTGCTTTGAATGCCCCTAATTCGAGCTGGACTCCAGAAGATGGCCCTCGCGAAGAACTTGCCGATTTGATTGTATCGAATTTAAAGGAGAAATCGACAATGTTGGACGATTATTTTTCTTTGGTTATCGATGAAAACGGTCATTTGAAGTCACTGCCGTTGTTACTAGATAACTATGTTCCTAATCTTAATGGACTACCGATGTTTTTACTGAGACTGGCTACTGAGGTAGGAGGTAACATTATCTACACAGACAGACTATCCTCACTATCCTCTTCTGCTGCATGATTTCTCTTAGTTGCGTTATTTAAACTTTGAGCTTTTTTTTGAGACAAGCGTTTTTTTGCAGTTCAGCTATGTTTTTGATTTGTGCTTTTCCATTTCCTCTCAATCTTCAGGTGGAGTGGAACAAGGAGAAGGAATGTTTCGAATCGTTTTCTAAGGAATGCGCATTGTTCTACGCATTCAAAACTGATCCCTATGTCGGTGAAGAGATCACGGAGAATGGACACGATGAGAACTGGAAATGGACGGTTGAACATGTTCTTTTTCCCGCCTTCCGAAGTGGATTCCATCCTCCACAAAGAATGGCCGATGATGGCAGCATCCTTCAAGTTGCCAACCTACCTGATTTGTATAAGGTTTTCGAACGATGTTGAATCAAATGTAAAAATAGTCAAAAATACTCGCATACTTTAAATGTATCATAGTTTGCTTTTAATGCATGTTCACAAACATTTAACCACATTTTCTTGTGACACTCTTATGTACTGTGTTTAATATTCATGTTACTCCCCTAAAGTAGCATAACTATCTGTGCTTTTTACTGTTGGCGGACGTGCATTTAAAGATCTCCTCGAGAAAGCGAAGAAAGAAATAGGTTATGTCCTCGTTGGTTCAAACGGATGAGAGTTTACTAAACGGATGATTATCCATTACATTGTAATTTATATTTTGTTTTATAGATATGTTGACTGAACGTAGTATAAATACCGCATCCTATTGGTTATCGACGTTTAAGTTTTAATATAATGAATTGCTGTTGACTTTTCATGAGTCTTCAACACTGGTTCAGATTAGAGATTAATGGAGATGTTAGTATTGCGAATGGTAATTATCACTAAGCCAGGAAGTACATCGGTAAGCGATATCTTGCTATACTATAACACATAAATAGCTTTTTTGTTTAGCAGTAGCAAACCGGGCAAATTTCTTGTATCGTGTAGGAATGAAACGCAACCAATACAAACTTTGAGTAGTGCCGCAATGATAATTTTGATGTATATTGTTCATTGATATTGAGTCATGCTTAAATGTTAATTCACTGTGATGCAATCATCAAAAACAGCAAATCGGGAAAGTACATAGAATTTGCAACAACTGTAAAATTTTATTCAAGTTCCTAAATGTCTCACATTGATAATACATGAAGCGAAAAATACGCTTTCAATAGAAATTGAAGTTATACACAGGATTTCATAATAAAAATTTCTGCGTTTTTGACTTTTGAGAAGTATTATGTCCTTTGAAATTTCCGACTGCCTTTCAACATTCCGGCAAGACCAATATATAAGCGATAGCATGTGCTGTTCGCTCAACGATCGCATCCATTATGTCTGCAAACATTTTCAAGTGCTGAATAAATTAGTCAACAAAAGATTGCTAAGGCAGAGACCAGAATGATGAAGCAGAAATCAGAATGAGGCAGAAACTACAATGAAGAGGGAAATCAAAATGAAGAGGTAGAAACCAAAATGAAGAGGTAGAAACCAAAATGAAGAGGCAGAAACCAGAATGACGAGGCAGAAACCAGAATGACGAGGCAGAAACCAAAATGAAGAGGTAGAAACCAAAATGACGAGGTAGAAACCAAAATGAAGAGGTAGAAACAAAATGAAGAATGGATGAGGGATAGAAACCATGATATGAAGAGAACGATAGAAATCATAAATGAGGAGAGTAGAAATGAGGAATCCGATGAGGCAGAAAATTAAATGATGATGAACAGGAAATCATAATGATGAGGCAGAAACCAGAATGACGAAGTAGAAACAAAATGAGGTAATGATGAGGCAGAAACCAGAATGATGAGGCAGAAACCAAAATGAAGAGGTAGAAACCAAAATGAAGAGGTAGAAACCAAAATGAAGAGGTTGAAACCAGAATGGTGAGGTAGATACCAGATTGTTGATGATGAGATGAGTATACTTTGAGGAATTACTTGATAAGTCCTTCTCTGCTCTAGAATTACAACACCTGTTTTAAGAAGAGGAGAACGAAGTAATGGTACACGAAACTGCTGTCGACACAAATAACAAATATTTTGCTCGAGAAAACATCAAAATAACGTAATATAAAAAAGAGGATGAGTTATTTAAATAAAAGTACACATTGTGAGTGCAGCATTAAACTTTAAGTTATGACTAGAAGGCGTGAGTTCAGAAACTTCACCGCAATGAAGATTATTCATTTTCAAAGGTCTTTTACGTCATGTAGAGCTACTGCCGCGTTATCGTCATGTTATTCATGCATACAAACCAGTCTTTGCGAAATGGACAATCTATACATACGAGATTGTTTAGCAATGGAGATGGAATTCAATAAAATGCTTCGATATAAAATAATGAATATATTCTCTATAGAACAAAGTTACTTTTACATGTCAAATAACGATTAGAGTGGTTTTATTTGTCACTTTTCAATAAACGCTCAATCGTTTATTTGCGCTCAGTTTTTTGCTTTGTGTTGGTGGCAGAGGGCTCGTGTTGTTCAGTTTCTTTTCGTGAACAGAGAGATTAGACGGAGGCATGGGATCAAGTCTAGATGACGTCAGCGTCATGGCGCTTCCTTGACCTGTTAAATGGTCCTTTCCCGGCTTTTTCTACACATTAAACAACATAAAAAGTCAAAAAAGCAAAACTTAAGTCAAATAAATAATACCAATGCTCTTTTACAAACCTTATATTGAAGTGGATTAATCACACCAATGTTGGGTGAAGAGTTTCCAAATACTTTATTGAAGTTTGTCTCTCTATTCAGCAACTCCAATTGGTAATACCGTTTTTCATCCTGTATTAGAGAATATCACGTGTTTTTGAAGGATACCGCTGGTCAACAGAAATGATGGCGAAAACAGCAAACAACTTACCAACATTTTTCTTAGTTCTTGATCTCGAAGAGTCAACGCCGTTTTTAAGCTCTGTATTACTTCCATGTCTTCATCGCGAGGCGGTCGACCTCGAAATTTGGCTTCTGCTTCTTCAAGCCTAAAAACATTTCAATCATTTATATTATGCAACGCTTTTAACGTAAAGTCGTAGCAATCAATGGTTAAGAAAATGAGGATCCGTTCTCGTCAAAATGTAGAGTTTGAAAGACGACATTAATTTGCACATTCTTTTCCGAACTAAAATACAACGCGTGTTTCACATACATGAGTTGGAGAGCAGAACATTTTTCCTTTAAATGCTCCTGAGCACGATTGAATTCATAAACCAAGTTTTGTGTTTCCCTTAGATGGTCGGCAACCTGCAAGTCCATTTCTTTCTGATGCGCTTTCGCCAGCTTTTCCTCCGTTTTTCTGAGAAAATTAGATGCAGTTCATAGATATATCATAAATACTATCATTTAAACAAGCTAGGGCGATAAAATGAACAACAGACTAAGTTTCATTTATATTTTAAGATATGTTTTTAGTTTCTCCTTACCTTATGTGGTTATTCGTTTCTCGTCTGACATTGAAAATTTCTTGAACTTTAGATTCGACTTCGTCCTGCAATTTCTTTTCGTTGTTTTGGCTCTCGGATAGTTGATTTTTAATTTCGTTCATGGTCACTTCGTTCTTAAGAATGCTACTACTGAGCTCTTCAACTTGTACAGCGTATCTGTCAGTCTGGAAGATGATTTTCATGATCTGGTTAATTTCTACGATTTTCATGCCGTACACATTTCAGGGAAATGTAATTTGAAACTTGCCTCTTTCACGCGCAATTCGTCACTTTCTTGAAGTTGCAACTTCAGGGCGCTTAATTGCGACTCGAAGTCGTTCTTCATTTTATTGATTTCATCTTTACGACGTCGTATAAGTTCATTTTCCAGAATTTGTTTCTCTTTGTCAAATTGGACTCTTTCCTCCGCCATCTTCTCCTTTGCATTAAGCTCAGCTTGTGATTTCACGACCTCCATACTCAACTTGGAAGCTTTGAGTTGAGATAACGTTTCTTCGTCGTGTTGCTGTTTTAGCTTCGCCTCCAGTTCCTAGAATGATGGATTAAAGATTGAAAGTGGCATATTTGGATGGCATACTTAGCAGTAAAAATGGATTAAAGATTGAAAGTGGCATATTTGGATGGCATACTTAGCAGTAAAAAATGGATTAAAGATTGAAAGTGGCATATTTGGATGGCATACTTAGCAGTAAAATGATGGATTAAAGATTGACAGTGGCATATTTGGATGGCATACTTAGCAGTAAAAAATGGATTAAAGATTGAAAGTGGCATATTTGGATGGCATACTTAGCAGTAAAAAATGGATTAAAGATTGAAAGTGGCATATTTGGATGGCATACTTAGCAGTAAAAAATGGATTAAAGATTGAAAGTGGCATATTTGGATGGCATACTTAGCAGTAAAAAAGTTTTCGTTTCATTCACTAAAGTTTTTACCCACTTACGCCATGAGAATACGATGCATTGGCATTTTGGTATGATATCTATTCTACTTAACTAATGCACTTTGAAACAACTGGATCCTGTTGATCCTAGTTAGTATAACAGTTAATACATTCGACACATTTTCGGCCTTCAATATGTGAAAATGTTCCAAGCCAAAAATTATTAAAAATCAGCATTAATTAATCTGAAATTGTCATATAAACTGTTCGAACGTTCAGTAGTGAAACGGTTGCCTTTTTGTCTGCAGGGCACGGGCAGAAATTCATTTGACTTAAAAATTTACCTTCAGTTCTTGTTCCTTGATTTCCTTAAAAAGCGCTAGTTCTTGTTGATGTTTCAATTCTAAATTGTTCATCTTTTCCTGATGCTCTAACGTTTCCATTGATCGTTCATCTTCGATTCTCTTTCGTTCTTTACTCGCCGTTTCTTTTAACGACCTTTCGAAGGACAAGAATCGTGAAGCAGCATCCTTGAGTTCTTTCTCAAGTTCGTTGATCTAAATATGAAACGATTTATTTTCTCTTTCATATTTCTTCGGTGGCATAAAAAACAGGCGTGAAGATGAATGCAAACCTTTGTTTGTAGAATTGCCATGTCCTTTTCAGCGTTGAGTCGTATGTCTTTCTTTTCTTCCTCTTTCAAAGCTGACAGCTGTTTCAAAGCAGCATGTTGTCCATCTTTATGTTGCTCATTTAACAGTGTACGTAACGTAGAACTTTCAGACCTGAATGTATAACAAAAGAGACGGTATGCTCGACGTGATGCGACAAAATTCATTTTAACTACTTTGGGTGAGTTTTCTTAATTTTTAGATAAAACATACTTCAGCCTTTCACTCCATTCCTTTGTTAATTGTTGTCGCATGTCTTTTAAACTTTGATCTAAAGTTAGCTTTGCTTTGCTCTTCTCTTTCTCCAAGGCAATTTTTGTCGCTTCCGCCTCATTCTGTAACGAGAATATAGCTAAACGGTATGTTGTATAGAAAAACATGAAATACATATCTTTCCCATGGTCCTACCTTTAATTGTTCAACAAGATTTTTCAATGATACCAATTCCTTTTCCATACGAGAAACATCCGCCTGTTTTTCTTTAATGATATTGTTTAACGCGGTAATTGTAGACGACGCTGAGTCAAGTCCATGTTCGCTTTCTTCCATCCGAGAAGACAATAATTTCACTTTCTTCGTTTCTTCTTCGTACAGTTTTTGTAAGCTAACCAATTTTCTTTCATTCTCTTGAATGATCTTATCCTTTTCCCTTGAAACTTTTTCTTTTCTAGTAATGATTCTGCTTTGAGTTCTTCTTTCGTCGTACAGTGATGTTTCATGGTTCGATTTTAATTCAGAGATTATCTGTTGGTGTTTTTCTATCATGTTGCTCAACTCCTGTCCGTGTAGCGTTTGCAGATCGTTTTCGCGTTTTGATGATTCTTCTTTCGTTGACGCTAACTCCTCAATGTATTTAGATCTGATGTGTTCGTTTTCATTTTCAAGAGACTCGAGGTTCTAAAGTAGAATTTGTAAATCGATCACAGGTTTTATACACAGGTAGACGTAAAAGTTTCGTGTGTTGATAAGTTGATCTCGGTGAATGGCGATAGTCAGTACCTGTTTAAGTAAATATAATTGTTGTTCGGAGTCTGTTTCCAAACTGTGTTTATCATTTTTTAGTAACTTTAATTCCTCTTCAAGTTTGAAACATCTTTCTTTGCTGGATTCCACGTTTTTCTTCAATTCCTTTACGCTCTGTTCTTGATTCAAGCACGTCGCCTCGAGCTTGTTGTGCGAACCTTAAAAAGAATTACAATCTCAGTGAAACTCAATACTTGCAATAAAAAACTGCTCATTACTAAGTTCAACATATATTTACAATTAAATAAAGCAAGATTCTTAAAATATTGCAGCATTACAATAACATGTTTAAACAAAGTTGGCCACTATGTATTTTATCACAAAAAGCAAAAGTGACTCTTGGTCACTATATACATATATATGTAAATATTAAAATGATTGGGCCAACTTGTTCTGTTATCTTACATGTTTTATGCGATAACTCGTCAGCTAAACATTCAGAACGTTTTATTGATACTCGTAGCTCAGTTTGAGTTTCTTCAAGCTCCTTAGCAAGTTCACTTCTTCGATTTTCAGCGTCATTCAATTGTTTCATTATCGCTTCAAAGCCGTCGTTTTTTAAAGCAACCTCTTTTGTGAAATCTGACAATTCCTTTTCCAAAAGCGCCGTTTTATTGTTTGTGGTATCCAGTTCCTTACGCAAAGTAGAGATCGTATTTTGGTACTGTTTTTCTTGAATTCTCCACGTATTTTTTTGATCAATTTCTTTATGTTCATATTCTTTTAGCAAAGTTTGAGCTCTTACAGTCTCTTCCCTGACATGACTTAGTTCATTCTCATAAAGAGATTTGAGTTTTTCCAACTTTGTCTTGTACTCACGGTCTATTTTCTCTCGTTCTGCGCGAAGTACTTCAGGGGAACTACTTAATTCGTTTATCTGAGCTTCAAGATTTTTTTTGAGTCGATCTTTCTCCTTCACAACTTCATCATACCTAAGTCTATGTGCTTTCATTAACTGTTCAAGTTCTTCGTGGTGTTTACCAACTAGCTCTTGCATTGCTACATCTTTGTCCTGTTCCATTAGCCTCCTTGTATTTTGAAATTCTTCCAATTGCCTCTCAAAGTTTTCTTTGCTATGTAAGATAAGCCTGATGCTTTCACTAGCCCTTAATTCGTTTTCTTCCTCCATTTTTTCCCGAATTTCCTCTGCGGATAATTTGTACTTTTCGAATTCCACTAAAATCTGCTTTCTTTTTTCGCTTTCTTCGTGCAACCGTTGCTCCAGACTTTGCATGTTGGTCTTTTCTTTTTCATATTTTTCAATTCTCAATCTTAGTTCATTTGTTCGGCTTCTTGTCTCTTCAAGTAACCGTTGCATATCATTTTCGTGCCTTTCTTTAAGACAATCGACAATGCTTTCGTGTTCGTCATTCTTAGTGTTTAAAGCGTAAATCACTTTGGTGAGCTGGGCAATTTTCTTAGACATCTTAAGATGAAGTTCTGGTGTTATTTCCAAGCCATTCCCCGTCGCAATGTTTCCCATATATGTTGTACCCTTATGTGGCATTTTGTTATTATTGAAAGTATTTGTCTTTGCTGCCGCCATGTTTGTTTCAACTTTTGTTGTCATGACAACGCGCAATTTTGTAAAGTAATATGGCGGTCGATATAGTGGATTTTCCAAGCAATTGTACATTTGTACTCCTTATTGTTTCTGTATGATTTTAGTTTGCTGCCCGCTTCACATGTTGATATGAAAGAGAAAACACGGAAAATGGAATAACAATTTACAGTCTCTCTAAAAATGGTGGCGGATGGATTTTATGTTGCGAAATTTCCTAATTTTCTGTTGCTAATTGTTCACATTGAGATGTGTGATGCTCCTTGTTCAGATTACATTAAATCTTGAACGTAAATATTAATATTAAATATTAATATGTCAATAAAATCTAAAAATTCATTTATGTGAAAGCGATTAATTATAAATTTATGCGTTAAAGCCATTTCGCGTAAAGTGACATGAAGTAATTATGCAGATATAAACGCCGTCTATTTTGGTGTTTGCTACTTTGCATTGTAAAGACAAATTCATCCGAAAATTTCTGCAGTTTTTGATAGAAATCATGGCAGCACGTAACACAAGCTCGTCGAGTTTGACTGATTTGATACGTAAGGATAATTCAGTGACAGTTCCAGGCGTTAGCAGGTCAGACAGACGTCCATTTGCAATTTCTCTTTCAATATCATCGGGTGCTGAATGGCAAGATGTTGTCAATCAAGTTACAACTCTTTTTCAAACGAAGAAAATGTCGATAAAACTACACGAACTTACGGAGAAAGTAAAAAACGTCAAGGCAGAATTGGGTGCGCAAATTAACGATTTTTATCAAGAGTCGATCCTTAAGAAAGGCATGATAATATTGCGTGAAGAAGTTAGAGAAAAATCCAGTGATTTTTTGAACAAACTCTCCGACTGTTGGACTGTATTCTTTTGCAATATCTTACCAACACTTCAAGCCGTGTTCGTTTCATTGCCGCAGTCTAACGGCCTTTCTGTTCGTGAAGTTTCACTTGTTTATTTCAGAGACATTATCGTCTTAAAGACTAAATTAGATAAAGTTATTGACCAAGGAATAGAGGTTCCCCCCCGTATTGTTCAAATGTTGCTCGTACTACAGGTGGGAAGTTTATCTTATTCCTTTTATTAACTTAGCTAATTTTTGAATTTTAGTTATCTTGCTTAATTGTTGTTGCAACTTAAACCTCATATATAATGTTCATTGTCTGAACTGGTTATAGTTTGACTTATTTTCATGGCAAACTTTTTAAATTGGCAATTTTAATTTCTATTTGCAAAATCCATTTAATAGAGCGTACATGACAAAAATTTGGAGAATTATCAGAAGTTGGAAAAACTAGTTGCCAAGACCGTAAATCCATATCTGTGTACGTCTATTCTTTCTCTCCCTAAACCCAAGTTGTCGGTTGTGGACAGTGATGCTGTGGAGCAACATCAGACTAAAATCTTTACAATTGGTAACGAAAGACTTGATCCTGTGATGGAGGTTGAGGTTGGATCCCAGCGATCATCAGTGTCCTCTGTATCAAATGAAAGCACAGTGCCAAATGCCACTCCTGTGTATAAACCATCTGTACTCGAATCTGATTATTCTGCTTCTCATCCATTGTCGTGAACATGTTGAAATGTTTAACTCACTTCTCATTTGCTAATGTATTGCTGATGTATGAAAAGACTTGGAAAAATTCCTTCTGCCAGTATGAAAGTGAGCAATGAGAATTCAACTTATGCCGCACAGTTGTCTACACAATGTCTCGCATTTAAAGAAAATTTAGGCGCAAAATCGATACGTGTTCACAACTGTTGCTGTAAGCAAAAGTAAGCATTCATTGTAGGAAATAAATGGACTTTAAAAGGAATGTTGAAATAACTATGTGCAACGTATTTAAATGTATGTCCCTAAGTACTATCTTTAAGACTTTGTTTGTTAAAGATGAAAGTCTTTCACTTTTGTGAAAAAAATTTGTTGTCCACCTCTGACATATTCTAAATTGCAGGTTAGATCATTAAGATTTCCTAATCAAGAACAAACGGAAATTGAAAGGACTTCCTAAAACGAAGCAACAAATTGGCTCTTTAATGCAAATTTGTCTTTTTAAGTCGTGAGTTTAGCTTTCCCACAATTGGTCAGCATGTTAAATAGAGGTTTCCACACCTTGAAATGGAATGCACTGATAATATTTTCACATGCCTAGTCAATACGGGAATTTACGTAAAGATAGTGCTACACTTGTCTCGGGTGCATCCATAATTTCTTTCCTGTTTTCGCCAGATTTAATACCGTTTTTATCATCTTCAAAATAGCACCAAAGGGCCGTCTAATTTCAAGTACTTGTCCATTAAATGGCTTTGCGTCTTATTTTGATTTTCCCACAGTACAAGTTTCCACTTATATTGGTGTAAGTAAAGACGATAACACATCACAAGCTTCTACGATGGACTCGAAATCATCATTTGGACTGTGCGTTATTTTACAGTTCTCCTTGATACAGGCCGTTTCTGTCAGTGAATTTTATCCTTTCGGTCGACTGACGGATCAAAGGCTACCTGTAACGGACGATGGAAATTCGGGAGAATTGACGCTGTCTGCGTCATTTCCATTTTTCAAGTCCTATTATCAGCGTTTGTTTGTGAGTACTATCATAAACTTTCGTCCATTTGTTAATTTATTTCGGCATGCTTGCATTTCCCAATCGCCCAAGGAAACGTTATAATGAAAAAAAGTTGACTCTATGAAGTATGTTTTATTGACAGTTTAACACAGTTGCTGTAAACATTTGCTTGATCTTTCAGTTTTTGCGTATGAACAGTTTTAAAATATATCTATTTTCTTTCGATCATATACGCTCTCATTTATGTCTCACACACAATCTCCTTTACCCTCACCTTCCCACCTTGTCTTCCCTCCCACTACCAAAACAAAATTCCTTTGCAATATGTAGCATTCAGATCAATTGACAAATATATTGGCATGTAGAAGCTCCTTGAAAAGTATTTTCGACGAAGCTTGTGATGGGTGTTTACTCGTTTAGAAAAATTAACTTAACTTTGTCGTACGGTGAATGTCTGTTCAAAAAAGTGTTTTTATATACCAATTACCGACATTTAAATGCGTCATTAATCATTGGCAACCCATAGAAGCTATGTTGTTGTCCGGACGTCAATCCGTGAGACATGATATTGTGTGTGAAATGAATTTCCTAGCGTGTCATTTACGTAGAAATGAGTAAATCGTGTTTGTGCGACAGTGATCAGGCATCGATTGTATTGATTGCAAAGGGGGCTCTTTTTATTCTTTGGGGGGGGAGGTGCATGCATTCTTGTGAAAAAGCTTTTTTGCTTGTTTTATTCCAATTCCACACGAATAAAAGTTGCAAAATACGGTGTCCAAAAGTAAGAATAAAATGAAAATGAACGATGTTTGTAGCTACATAAGCAATAATCAGGACTATAATTTTCTCTATAATATATATAAATATTGCTGTTATTTTCATAGGGATTGCTCTGAAATTTTAACCCCTATACGATTATTCAATTCAGAAATGACTATTGTTTTCTCTCGTGCAGTCTGTCGGAAAATTCAGTGTAGTAACCATGACTACCATTTTAGGTGAACGCAAATGGCGTCATCTCCTTCAAGGATGGTGTTGAGGAGTATGTACCTTTCGTTTTTCCCACTCCCAGCAAGCAGCCAATGATAGCCCCGTATTGGGCCGACGTTGATATCCGAAATGGTGGTGAGATTTTCTACCGTCAATCGACGAACTTTGAGCTGCTGCAGCGGGCTACCAACGATGTAAGGAGATTTTTTCCAAATCAGTTTCCATCTTTCCAAGCATCGTGGATATTCACAGCGACCTGGCTGAACGTCACACGTTTCCGACATGACAGATCTTTATTGCGTATTGCCAGCACCAAGGTCTAGTATAGGTTCCTTCATGTAACTAACAGTAATGATTACGGGTACTATTGCAACTCTGGACAATAGAACCCAATACATTAAGCATTGGTTCAGGTGTTTGTAGACGTAGTTGCTTCGTCAAAGTGTTGCTTTGTCAAAATGTTCCTTTGTCATAGTGTTGCTTTGTCAAAATGTTCCTTTGTCATAGTGTTGCTTTGTCAAAATGTTCCTTTGTCATAGTGTTGCTTTGTCAAAATGTTGCTTTGTCATAGTGTTGCTTTGTCAAAATGTTCCTTTGTCATAGTGTTGATTTGTCAAAATGTTCCATTGTCATAGTGTTGCTTTGTCAAAATGCTCCTTTGTCATGTTGCTTTGTCAAAATGTTCGTTTGTCATAGTGTTGCTTTGTCAAAATGTTGCTTTGTCATAGTGTTGCTTTGTCAAAATGTTCCTTTGTCATAGTGTTGCTTTGTCATAGTGTTGCTTTGTCAAAATGTTCCTTTGTCATAGTGTTGCTTTGTCATAGTGTTGCTTTGTCAAAATGTTCCTTTGTCATAGTGTTGCTTTGTCAAAATGTTCCTTTGTCAAAGTTTTGCTTTGTCAAAATGTTCCTTTGTCATAGTGTTGCTTTGTCAAAATGTTGCTTTGTCATAGTGTTGCTTTGTCAAAATGTTCCTTTGTCATAGTGTTGCTTTGTCAAAATATTGCTTTGTCATAGTGTTGCTTTGTCAAAATGTTCCTTTGTCATAGTGTTGCTTTGTCAAAATGTTCCTTTGTCATAGTGTTGCTTTGTCAAAATGTTCCTTTTCATAGTGTTGCTTTGTCAAAATGTTCCTTTGTCATAGTGTTGCTTTGTCAAAATGTTCCTTTGTCATAGTGTTGCTTTGTAAAAATGTTCCTTTGTCATACTGTTGCTTTGTCAAAATGTTCCTTTGTCAAAGTTTTGCTTTGTCAAAATGTTCCTTTGTCAGAGTGCTGCTTCGTCAAAATGTTGCTTCTGTTGTAGTTTCTGTCGTTGATAAATTGGCTGCTGAAATACATTAAAGATTTGATGTTGCTCGAACAAGATTGATGACAAAATTTTTTGTCGTTTTAGAAAAACACTTTTCAAGTTGTGATAATCACCAATGGAAGACATTCCTTCATCTTATTCAATTACGATAAAATTGAATGGACGATCGGAGATGCTGGCAAGACTATTCACGGTGGCATTCCTGCACAGGTGACGTTCTTGTGTTGTTGAATCAAAAGCCAAACTGTACCACAAAGCTCATTTGATTTAAGAGTGATCAAAAATTGACATAAATAGTTTTAATGTCTGTTGTTCTTTCTACTTACATTTCATCTAGGCTGGTTACGATTCCGGAGATGGTCACTTCTTCTTCAACATCAAAGGTCAAAAGAGAAACTTCATAAGGCGACTACCGTTACTCTCAAATGTTGGTGTACCTGGTACGTTCATGTTCCGTGTTGATATTGCTGAGACTACAAAGGGTGGCTGTAATACTGCTGGTAAGATCATTTCTCATCGCTCTACAAAGTTTTGCTGTTTTATGTTGACAGTATCATCCATAGTAATTAGACATCGAATTGTTTAATTTTTTATAACCATTGAGCTTTCCACAAGTTCATTCATCCTTTAAGTCTGCAACACGTTTAACTGCATCTTGTTATCTACAACATATAGATAAAAATGAAGCAGACAATCAAAATTCAATACAAGTAATTTCGCGGATAAGTGGAGATAAAGGGCAATGCCCCCCCCCCCCTCCCCACTTTTTCTATGGATGAGCCATTGATTGAGTATTATTGAGTGTCCCACAAATAGAGTATGTTCTCTTGCTATTCTACCCTCCCCGATTCCTGGACCTTTCCCTTGTTTATGTGACAAGTTTGAGACTCACTCAATGTAATGCAAACATAGAATTCTTGGATTATTTCTTTGTGGACAGAGAAACTTTTTCACTCATGCGATATACATTTGTCTAGAATGCGTAACTATTTTTCATTTTTTTCCTTCACAGGAAGTTTGACTTTAAAACCAAGAAGGGGTTTAGTGCTAGGTGGAACATTTGTTGAAATATCTGGACCGTGTTTCAACGTCATTTCTGACAACATCGTATGCCGTTTTGACGAGAGTATTTTGGCCGATGGAAATGTCATCAACAGATTCAAGGCATACTGTGTCACTCCACCGTTACGCCGAATTGGTAAAATGTCATTGGAGCTCTCTCTAGATGATGCAAAGACATTCAAATTTGCATCAAATTTCACCTCGGGTAAACATGATACAAATTCTTTTTGATTAAAATTCTAATGAAATATCAATAAATTTCGTGGGTTTTTTGTCTCGCCATGACGATATGTGTTCTTGCTTTTATATCAAAAAAAGTTTGCAGGAAACGTTTTCTTTCAAATTATTAGATCCCTCACACACCCGCCCTCCCCTCACCTTCGTCCTCACCGCCGCCCTCCTAGTCTTCGAAACTGGATAAAATGGTTCAGCAGTTTGTACTGTCGTCATTTTAGGTCACAAGACCCAACACTATGTTAGTAATTATTGAAGGTTTGCTGTGCCCGTTACTTGTTATGTTATTGTAAGCATTTTTTTACTGTTTCTGAAATAGTCGCCATTGGACGTCATGGTCCTGGGATCTCGGGTTTGAAGTCTAAGGACTGGACAACACAACTCAAACCGCTCTTCATCGCTTGGAACCCACACAAACTAAGAACACGTGACTTGGTCGATGTTCAAATTGCGCAATTTGATTGGGAGAATTTCGAACTACTTGATAAGCCATTTACGGTCAAATATAATGTTAGTAACTACGGCTTTGACTTGCTGAACAACGTTGTGGATTCGGTGTAAGTATCTCTTACGAATTTATAATGATGAAGTAGTTCATAATGTGTACTGTGTAGGCATTATATATGTATGAAAAATATTTTTCAATAAATTTCTTCTTTCTTGTTATGGCATAATAGTCTGCGAAATAAACACTCTATTTCGCTATTTTTTCTTGTCATCTCTAGACCTACTCTTGATGATATGATCATGAAAAATGACTCCTCGCCGCTTTCGATCCTCAGCATCCGTGCTCCAAAGCCAGCGCTAGGACTGGCACCGAGGATATTTAGTGCACCATTTCTATTGTTTCCCACTAAAGTCGACGACGTAAATGCGAGTAAAAAATGTCACGATTGGTTCCGTAAAGATAAGTTCAACGTATCAACTGCGTTAGGTGGGTGGAATTGGAATGAAAATAAATTTCATGCGAGAAACTGGAGTTTTGTTTACCATTATTTGAAGTTTCTTTTTGCAAAAAGTGAAGTTTTTCGTACGAAGAAGTTAAGAGAGTCTCTTCAATACATGTACGCTGACTCTCAGGGTGTATTATCAATATATTCAACTGTCAAAATTTTGACCTATATTTCTAGCATTTACAATGACTAAATTCATTGTTGTTTAACTCCTAACCGAGTCATTAGATGCAGTTCCATAATACCGCGGTCGTGAATGTTTTATTCTAGTAAACGTTCTTTTTTATCATTGAAGCGTTGATGTATTAATAGACCTCAAAATATACATATAAATTGCTTTATTTCATTAACAATTCGATCTTTCAATGATAGGAAAATGATGGTTTTATTTGTTCTATGACATCTTGGATCATTTTACGTTTAGATGAACTGATTGGATGTCCGAGAAGTCTCCAGCAAGCGGAAGCGGATACGGCTAGATTTGCGTCGGACGACTATTGCAAACCGCCGCGAACTGGTTCTTGCATGACGTATCATAATGGATCTTATCATTGCTTCCGTAGCGTCTTCCCAAGGTAATCCAAATCGGTTTTTCATTTGCAACGAAATCCGCCTTTGAAATCATTTAAGTCTTCCACGCTTGGTGACAAAAGTTGCAGCCAAGGCGAAGTTCACGTAATACACAGGCGTTCAAAAGAACTGCTTTCTAACTAGAAACAGTTTAATTTTGTAACATTTGAACAAAGTGCCTAAACATTAGAGATATAAGTTACGCAACAACAAAAACAGTAGTGTGTTTACTTAATACTGGGTCTTCTTCTTACTTTAGTTCCATTTCTGCATTGAGTACACAAGGCTGTTCAATTAGTTAATCAAATATGGCGTAAATTGTAATCATCACAATGCGACCTTACAAGACAAAGACTGAGTAGTTCTTTTTGACTGCGTGTGTACTAAGTTAACTGACCTTAATAACTTGTCAAGCCATTCTTCCATTGCCTACTCTGTATAAAAATTAAGGATCTTTTAATTTCAGCCCCAGTGGTGCTGGTCAACAATGTTGTTATACGCAAGAGGGTCACCTGGTCGTTGGCCCCCCCGGAGGTGGAACTGTGGACCGATATCACGCCGGTAGCTCACGATATGCTACGTTGAAACATTTGAAACATGACATTTATCCTTGGTATCTCTGCTGTAAATTAAGTAAGAACTGTGGCCTTTACTACAGACGTAGACCCTCGGTAAATGGTGCTCGTTATAGGCCACCTCAGATTGGTAAGTACATCATTTTATAATATAGCAACGATGAAACGCGTGCGCTGATTGGTTTAGAGCTGACATTGCATTAGCCTTTGCAAACTGATCGGGGCTCAATCAATTCAATTATTTAAGAGAATCTTCAAATCAAGTGTTTGTACTGACGAGCTCTCGAGTTCACCCAAACATCTCTTCGATCCTTTCTTAAATGAAGAATGAAAAATGGCGTTGAGATAAAAAAAAATATGAGTGTAATTAGAGTTCCAGTGCTTACATATTCCAACTTTTAGTCAACATTGGAGGCCAGCTTTCATGTGCTGTTCATTTCCATGAGTAAAGAATGAATATTACTATTGGTATCTGTTATTTTATACTCAGCAACAACTTTCGGAGACCCACATCTTGTTACTTTGGATGGTTTATCCTACACATTTAACGGTTATGGTGAATACACGATGTTAAGTATCGACGTCATTGGATTCAAATTTCAAGCACGAATGCAGCCTTTACTTGCTAATGGAAGGAATACTCGTGGAACGTTTTTGATGGCGTTTGTTCTGAAAGATGATCAAAGTGATAAAGTTCAGGTTGGTGAAAGCGAATTTCACACTTTGTGGTGATCAAGTGAAGATACTTCTCTTTCATTTGACCGATTACGTAAAGCCCAGATGGTGCTATCCATTTCCTAGCGACTTTTTGTCCAGGCTTTGTGTGAATGGACCGTGCAAGTTATAATAGATCTGTTGAATATATATGTGGCAATATCTCCTTTAGGTTGAATTCAACTCATTGCATAAAGTAGACCTCCTGGTGAATGGTGTTTCCGAATCATTTGAAGCCACGTCAACGTTCATGGACTTCACAAATCTTCTTTTGATGCAGCAAAACAACTCTAATGTTCATATCATCTTCAAATCGGGCATCAGTGTTACTGTCATTCCCAATGATGATTCTTTATCGTTTGAAATATCGATATCTGAAAAGTTTAGAGGTTCGTTATCCACATGTTACAATTTTGAATATTCGTTATTTTCTTCGTTTTGTGCAGTTGTTGAAGTAATCTCAGGACTTTTGGTGCTGTAACTCTCGCCATGTTTTTTTTCTCCAGGCAAGACTAAAGGACTTCTTGGAGTCTGGGACGACGATGTAAAGAACGATTTTACTTTACCGAATGGTGAAAAAGTTGATGTTAATTCGAACTCTTCGGCGATACATTGGACATTTGGACAGAAATGTACGATTCAGTTACTCCTTTATTTTAACGCATTTATATATTTATCTGAATATAAAAAAAAAACCATTTAAGAGTTGACATTCTCTGGGTGGGCGGAAATTGAATTGTTTATTTAAGGGTATTAAAATTCATTTAAACTCCTCAACAACAAAAAAGGTTTATGTTGACAGTGTGCATCTTAAGAGAACGTATTTTTTCAAAAGATCGCCGTTAATGAATGAAAATGGTAAAATTGCATGAATTTAAAGTTCTTGTCTTTCATATAGGGCTGATTGACGAAGCAACTTCCCTATTCACCTATGGCAATGGCAAAAATCACAACGATTTTATCAATACTCAGTACAAACCATTGTTTTTTGATGAAATCAAATCGTTGTTCATCGACAAACGCCTCGAAATAAAGGCAAAAGCCATTTGCGGTGATGTCAAAGAATGCCTATTTGATGTTGCTGCCAGTGGCAGTGTGAGTTTTGGCAAATCCACCAAACAAGCAATCGACCATTTTACAAAAATCAAAAAGGATATTAACACTGGTAGGCTGGCGTTAATACTTTTGCATTTTCAAATATAAATAATGTCTTTCTCAATCATGGAAGGGAGGGGTGAAGGAGGATAATCTTTCTTCACTGGTCATGACTTCTGGAATAATAAGTCTCTTCACATTCACAGTCAACACGAGTAAGATTTGACCTCATGCAACTGATGGCAAGTTTGCATTTCAGTTATATGTGATTAGAAAATTTTTGTAAGAATAGATGTGAGAGTACTTATAATGTATCTGTATGTTTTCATTGATTTGCTTATGTGCATTTCTTTTTTTTCTTTCTTTCTTTAAGTTCGCTCTCCTCTTTACTTTAACTGTGACGGCATGCCAGAGACGGAAGCTTGTTCAGCCTGTCATAGCCAGTGTTCCTCTCCACGTCATCACTCGGTTGCCATTTCGATTCTCACAATCATCATCGGTGTTATTGTATGCTCCATTTTCGCTCTTGCTATTTCCTACTGCGTTTATAAAGCAAACAGGAAGGAGGCTAAAACAAGTATGAACTGCCCCAAATCAATGTATCGTCACCACCCAAGGGTAAAGTGAAACCGTTTTCAGAAGCGACATTAATGGCTTTTGTGCTTCCTGAATTTCCCGAATCTAAACGTGGAATGGTGATGAAAGAATAACTATATGGACGCCATTTGGACTTTTAAAACACTTTCGCAAGGTGAACTTCAATGCATATGTTGACAGAATACTGAACAATTTAGGATATACTATCACCATTATATAAACTATCGTTAGGCCATTGTAGTACTCATAAAGTAGCTAGTGCTATAACCATTACTAGTGCATTTTATTCCTTATAAAGGAGCTAATACTGTAACCATTACTGGTGCATTTTATTATTTATAAAGTAGCTAATACTGTAACCATTAGCAGTGCATTTTATTACTTATAATGTAGCCTAATGCTATAACCATTGCTAGTGCATTTTATTACTTATAAAGTAGCTAATATTGTAACCATTACTGATGCATTTTATTACTTACAAAGGAACTAATACTGTAACCATTACTTATGCATTTTCGTCCATAGTGTAGCTAATACTATAGGCATGATATAAACTGTTGCTATATCTATGGAATTATATTTCAGGTGAGTAAGAACACTGTTGGACGTTTTAAATTGGAAAATGTAAGTCATCCAAATTCTATTATCTTCAAACTTATGACGTAGATTTAACGCTACTGCAAAAAATCAGTTGCTTAGCACTGATATTGAAATATTACTGTCCTTATGAAATTTGTCCTTGCAATCTTTTAATGCATATGCCTCACTGAAGGATCACACGCAATCTATCACGTTCTCGTTTCCAGTATCTTACCGAGTGACCGAGTTTTAAGTTCTCCTGCCCCGCTATATTTCAACAGTATGTTTCATGCTGTATTGTGCCGCGACCCTTTTCAAACATGATCAATATGCTCAACTATATGTGCAATCGGCTATAGTTTATCTTAGGCTGTGTAGTAAATGTTGGTGCGTGAAATTTAAATTATAGTTCAATAATTACGAATTTTATGCTGTATTCACATCACATCACTGAGCATTCATCTGAGTTTCTTCGTTGAGATCTTGTAGCCGTTCCCATTCCACTAACGTCCTAAAACGCAAACAAGTAGCACGCATGCGCTGTTCATGTTAACTCTGTAAACATCATTCCTTCATTATCCCAAGCTATCAAAATTTTAACTTGTGTTGTAGTTTTAATCATTCGTACACCCTAACTATTTCATTTTGTTGTTCCGTACCTCCGGCAAGACTCGCAAATCGTAAGCTCCTTCTGCACCATTACGATAACTGTTTGTGCTGCCGTCATCCCAACGCACCTTAAAATATCGAATAATCAGTGGAACCGATGTACTTCAATGTTTTGTTCATTGGAAAGACATGTTTCATGTTGTTTTGTGATTGTTAAGTGCTGACCTCCATCAAAACTCCGAATACCCTCTTATTTTAACTAGAGCCTGCATTTTTTATGTGTATGCGGTTAACGTGTTTTCAACACTGGTTTTGAAGCAATATAATGGCAAGTTACCTTACAAACACCTCGTAACCCGCTCACTTCATAGACGTATCCTTTGCTTCCAACTCCGCCATCTTGGTTTCCCCATTTCCAGTCTTTTCCTAAAAAGATGAAGTACGAAGTAATACAGGATTTGTTTGCGAAATTTCTTAAATATCTTCTGTTTATTCCCAGATTTCTCTTTCGTCCCAGAATATTAACGTACAGATGATTATATCATGTCAGTATACCTCGTACTACTCGGACTCCAACTTTGATACCTTCGTGAAATGTCACTTTACGTGGCTCGTTTACAATCTGAAATATGTGAAATTGTAAAGAAATTTTTCAACAAGGTTGAAAGATTGAAGGATTTTCCTTGACGTCCATCAAAAGTGAAGATATTTATTTAACGAGTTTGAAAAATGGAAGAAATTATCTTGAAGTCGATTAAATAGAAAGAAATTAATTCGATGAGGTTGAAAGATGGAAGTAGCTACCTTGACGTCCATTGCATTGTTTTTTCCAAAGCGATAAGAGTTTTTTCTGCCATTGTCCCAGCATACATCAACCCATCCTAGTTAATCATCGTTGACGTAATTAAGCATGGTTGAAGATGACGTCAAACAACTCACGTGTTTCAAATGGATAAACAGACGATTTATAATGTCACCTTTTGTATCTGTAGTATTGGTAACAGTTCCAACACCGTGGCCATCTTGATTGCCCCAGTTCCATTGAGGTCCCCGTCTTACCCGTGTCCCCAGGGGTGGTGGTGTGGGTAAAGACTGCGGAGCGATAAAAATTATTGTCAACGTAATAAAAACATGACATTATTTACTTCAGTGACGTACCTCATCATCATCGCTGTCTCCGTCTTCGAGGGCTGCACCAACCACCATCGCAGCAAGTAAGCCACTCAAAGCACGCTGCAAAGATGGCAGTCAGTGACATTACAAGTCTCCTCACTCAAGTCATAATTTTGCATTTGGTGTAAAAGGCTTATAAAGCTTCAAGTCATTCTCAATCATTAGCTTTATATTAACTATTTGTAATGAGCATCTTCGTGCTTGTATGTCGTTTTAAGTTACGTGAAAAACGATGACTTACTGCTTCAGCTTCCTCCACGGCTTCTCCACAAGCACGCATGAACTGCTGTAAGGCCAACATGGAACGTAGCTGTGACATATCTGTCGATATGAAAAGAAAGAGTGCTGATTACGTGTTTCGCAGGCAAATTATGAGACATTTGCTTTGCTACGTTCTACCTATCATAATCATTCTGTGAAGCTTACTTGGTGTTATGCTAAAGTTTATCAGCTAGTACTCTGGGGGTTAAATAGAATTTTTGCATACCGTGTGAGAACTTCGCAGCAAATCTCGACAGCATTACTTGACGGCGAAAGAAAGTGCTCAGTTCCTCCATATCACCAACCATTTTGAACATGCCTTTGGTTATTTTTGCTATCCCTTCTAAAAGTTTCTTGAAAAAAGATCAACCAGAAACATCTTATATTAACTGTCCAAGTAAAGTTCAGGATGGTCTTTACGAATGGTTGCTTTCAAACTTGAAAATCAACTTGAACGTTTTTCCTAAACTATTATGTGCAAATTAAGTTGTCAATGAAAAGATTATTTTTATACCTTGTCTGCTTCTCCACAGCCAACACAAGCAATAGGTATCGGATGAGGCAGACCAACTTCCCTCCAATGTTGCCCAAATAGAGCTGCAACAGCTAACACCTCGCGTACAGCCTGAAATTATGCAAGCTATCGATTATCAATTATTCCTGGCATTTAGCATACTCGTGATTGTAAACAATAACCGAATACATTTGGTAATTGTCTTCATTTTATTTGGAAAAGTGACGAACATGGTCAATCAAAGAACCAAATTGTTTTATCGTTTGTATACCTGAGCCTCGCTGTCGCCGGTTGGTTTTCCATCGGTCATCAAGACAATCCGAGGCGAAAGCTTTAAACCATTTACATTCACGACTCCACCTATATTGGTAAAGTAGTCAAGTTAGCTGTTTCTCTAGTTTTATCCTTCGATATCACGCGCGTATATGTAAAACAATTTCCCTGACGATTTGTGCTCCCCCTTCCTCCTCTCAAACATAGTTTCTGTTTATCTGACTTAGGACAACTGGCCCTTTAGTATTTACCGTGTTCGAGAATTTCCTTCATTGCCAGTTTAAGCCCTTCCGTCATTGGTGTTGCACCGCCAGCACGCAAGTTTTCTGAAATCAATATGGATGTATCATGGTCACATAATGTCTTGTCATGCTTCAGACATTTTGATATTTTTGATCGCTTACCAACACATCTTTTTAAAGCCGTGTAGTCGGTGGTTAGACTCTTAACAACTCTTGTGTTGCTTCCAAATTCAACAATGGCAACATTTTCCTGTATTGTAATGTATGTATGGTTAAGAATCACCTTTCGTGTGTTGCAAGTTGATAAAGGAACATCAACATATGATAAATGTCTCGCAAACTTAATTGGTACATACGAGGGTAGATATAGCATTTGAAGTTTACCCTTAAGTCTGATTGTTTTGACGTATCTTCGATTCCCTCAAGAAATTGAGTTGCAGCTCGTTTCAGTTCCCTTATGCCCCGATTCGCCATTGAACCTGACGTGTCGAGACATAACACAGTGTCGAGCGGCATCTTTCTTTCTGAAATGGACGATCTTATATCTATTATACACGTTTTAAACTGATCAGCTATCGTGTCTATATCAGTATCTATGGCTTTGGTATTATTGTGAAGAAAACAATGGCTTTAGATCATGTTTTGTAGTCGGCGATGCTCGAATGATGTCGAATGATGTTCTTGGAAAACAAATGACGCAGTTTCATTTTATGATTTATTTCAGCAGTTAAAATCTTACTTTCAACATTGTTATAAAAATTGACGACAGCCACTATGATAAGTTGAATTATATCAACCACTCGACTAAAGAGTGATTTAATCAACCTCTCCCCCTCATTTTACAAATTTTTTTATTAAGTATATTAAACTTATATACAAAGTAAAGTTTGAAAGTTGGTCTGCCTTTTCTTATTGTTCAAATGAAATTTTTGTATATTTATCGCATTCGCCATGTATTTTACTTATATTTTAAGTAAAATCTTTAATCATCTTGCTCATTTGAGCCTGGCTTTAAAGATCACTGACATCGCCACGATTTAAGGAAGAAATCAATGAAAATTTGAAAGAGAACATACAGTCACATAATGGTACCGTTTATGCATAAAACTACAAGTAACTATGTTAGTTGGCATTTCTTGCTTTAGATTTTTATGAAGATCCGCGATTTGTTTATAAGCTGTTCTTTAGTTTTCACAATACATTTGAATTCAGACAACTGCTCTTCATCAAACTAAAGCTCCTAGACGCTCTTTTTCAATGAATGACGAGCATATATTATCATGACATAGGTATATTTTGAAGAACTAAAAAATCACAATTTTTACCTTTCGATGCACAAGACCCAGTGTCCAAAAGCTATTAGCTTCTACTCGTCTTGTGAAATTATGAACGATGATTTCATTATATGAGGAGAGGAAAACGAATATAAAATGATCTGAGTAAGTAAAACTTACGATCTTATTGGTACAAAATATAGTAGATCTGCAGTGATTGGCTTTTGATTTAAATCTCCATACTTCAACCTCGACTGCATGCGATTTCCAAGAATACTGCAATTATATTAAATTGAAAGCAATAATATCACTTTTAATTAAATCGTCAGTTTTCAAATTATTTTATTGATCTTCCATCGTTATTGTACCCCAATTGATTGCAAACTTAAAAGTGTGCTTTTGTCTTTCGGTTCCTGGGGGGAAAGGATGACACGTTTACCTTATGGGGGACAAAACAAAAAAACAAAAAATTGTTTGTTGTGACTATCGAATAAAACTCCCCCGTATGCAATGCATTTTTGACATTCGTAAAATAACAAATTGTTGATGTTTGATGAGGAAATTGTCAAAAAAATTTTTCTATTGTAAGAATGATAATTTTATTACTCATACACATATTCACAGCTAGTTCTAACATTGAAAGACGGAAAGTTGTGACTTTGACTAAATAAATACTTTCGTTCCTGTGTAAAATGTGTGTGTGTGTCGCAAAGTTTCTGTTTAGATCGGTTTTATGAATATTGATGATTTATTTTCTATAGAAATTTAATTTCGCTTTTGCAAAACTAAAACATTTGCATATCATGAGTAAATGGGGTTGAATGTAACCATAAATGTAACTAACTGAGATCAGTGGCGTTCAAAGTCTCCATGTTCATTGGACATTCTAGAATAATGGCGGTTTTTGTCAAAATTTGAACGACCTCTCGACGTTCTGATCATTTAGATCTAACAATAAAAGGATTGTTTATTCCTGCGTCAAAAATTAAACAGTGTTCGACTATTTGAGCCGTATTCTTTTCTTAAAGTCCGTTAATTAGTTTTTGAAGAGGATCAGATTGTGCAAAACAATCTATTTTGCACAAAATGTTGAACCACCTTCCATTTTGTTTTTTGAAAAGAAAAAGAAGCGAGACGGACGATAAGGCGGAAGGTTCGAAAAATGCATCAAAGCAGGAAATAGTACCATACAAGCCATCGGCTAAAGTAAGTATTTCTGCACTTTGTTTCAAACTTTCAGTCAGTTGTGCTTGTGGATAATGTTTGTGCAATACCGAATATATTAAATTAGAAACAATCTCACGTGGTCATGTTTTAGTCCTAAAATTTTATTTCCTAATCATTTCCAATAATGCTGTTCTTCAGTATTATAAAGTAAAAGTTTGTATTTGTCACTTTCATTGTTTGGCTAATCCTACAAGATTGGGAGTGAATCATTTATTATGTTAATTTAATATATATATATATTTAACATCCCATGTTGATTTTATCATTCATTCATTTCATTTGCCATCCATGGTGTGCTCATTGTAATTTATTTTCATTTGATCCTTCCCAACAATTGTAAACTATGTATATCAATTCATTTCTTAAAAATTACAGCTTACCGAGAAAAAGGAAGGTCTTTTAGTCAGAGCATTTCGTCGAATCAAAAGACGTCTTGTGGGTGATTGCCCTCCGAGTGTTGCTGCAATATGCTTGTATAAGACTCCAGGAAATGGGAGGAAGCAATGTAGATATAAGATGACACCTCAGCTCACTGAAAAACAATCATTTGATAGCTTGTTGCCCAGGTACATTGCAGTTATCAAATGTTATTGCAATTGTTGGAAATCAAATCACAAAAGTCATGGTTTTAGATCGTATGTGCTGAATGCATTTGTGGATGTTCGAGAGTCAAGGAACTTTGAATTTAAGACAGGTGGAGGATCCTATCCTGTTAGTGTACTACCAGAGGTAAATGGAATTAAGGATGAAAGCTTTCATACATTATCACAAAAATTTTCATCAGACTAGTTGGGTCAAATAAGGTTCAGGAATAGTTCTAACTGCACTGGACTTTAACACTATTATTGATCCTGAATACCTTGCATGTTTTAAATCCTAAACATGTCAAACTTTAAGGGAAACATATATTCAGTGGACTTAAGGTTTAGATTATAGCTAATGATTAATTACATAATGTAATTATGTACATCAAATTAATTATGTGATCTGTATAATTTGTTTTACAGCATATCAGGAAGTACGGTAGTGCCTTCCTAAATTGTGATGGAGGCATTTTGATTGCTGGAGTTTTAGATAATGGTAAGAGAAGATGATAAACAAGGCATTCTTATAATTTCTTATAATTTTTTCCCTATTTTTATCTTTACTAAGGTCAAATTAGAGGATATATTGTGATGGCTATATGGAAGATAGAATATTAGATATAGTTTACAATGAACTAGCTGAATTTTACCCCCCTGTGCCCAGGAGTATGTACAGGTAAGTTACTGTGATCAAAACTAGAATAAGCAGTTTAATATGTGGTTAAATTTCATTTGCAAATGACAACACATAACAGGAGCACTGACCTTTGTATGATTACAATAAATTATGTATGTAGTTCAGTGAATGTGAAGGAATACTTCAACTTCGATAGCGCCTTTCCTAAACATCTCAATTGTTGATTCATTTTAACTATTTTAGCATCAAATTCCTTCCTGTTTACAATAAACATTCAAGGCGCTATCTTCGTGATTATCGAATAGTAGAAATCATCTTTAAAGCAGGCGATCCTCTTGCACTATATGAATGTGGTGAACACAAGGTGAACAGTCAAACTGGATGATTTTTATCGCTCAATTTCTTAACATTGATTTCTTTATTGATAATTTTTTGTCTAAATTATCTTTGTCAGCCGAAGTCATTAGTTAACATTGATCATTTTGCATTTCCGAGTAGTTTTAGCACAGCAAAATTGAAATGATAGTTTTTTATATCTATTTTGTAAAGTAAATTTTCTCAGTTTTCCATGTTCAATGTTTCTACTAATCCTGTTCTCTTGCTACTGAAGGTGTTTTTGAAGCGAGAAGGCAGTGTCGAAGGTCCTTTGTCTCCACTGCAGATAAAGGATCTTGTTTTGAGGAAATACCGCATGGTAAGGGCAAGTCAAAACAATTTTTTGTTTCAAACCTCACAAGTAATTTAACTAGGTAATAGTTATACATAACACTAGAAAATCATTTGATATTTTGATTATAAATCAGCGTAGATAATGGTATGTTGTTGATGATTGTTGATCTAACCAAACTCTCAGTTGAAGATGATTTTTATCATAGCATGCGAAAAACTTTTACATTGAAAAAGTAGCATAAAAGTTGCAATTTATAGGATCGTAGTTATATATGGTGTGTCATGTTTACAAATATTTAATTGATATGAAGACTGTTACAGGTATAAAAAGTAAGAAATGTGTTGAAATTGCTCATGTCATTAACAATTAGAAATTGCAATTATTTGGTAGCTGAATTTCTTTTTTTTTTTCATCTAAAGGTGCTGGCTGAGCGACGACAGCAGAACACAACACTGTTGTCTCCTTGAGCAAAGGAAACGTTAACGTAACTATGTGAAAAACATACCGGGCAATATCTTTTAAGTTTAGTTATACAGTGGTTTAGATGAAGTATTGCTTGAAAAAGTTAATTAGTGACAGATATTTGTAAAAACTTTATGTAAATATGGAGTGACTTGTACAGTACTTTAATACTCCACAGTATTGGTTGATTTTTGACTTTTTCAACCAGAATTACAATATGTGCAACTTTTATCTAACACTAAAGCATGAACGTAATGATCTCACTAAATCAACAGCATTGTTAGTGTGGCGGATGGAATATAGTACAAAAGTACAAGTGAGTCATCGAAGGACATTGACATTGCTGCGGATTAGGAAATTATTTTCAGAAACCACATAACTATCTTATTTATGTCTGATCCTTCGCTGTTAGCTGCTGGAATATGGCTAGCTATTGCTGCCATTATTGCTGTTGTTCTTTTTATTACATCTTACTTTGTGAAACCTGCGAAAAGAAGTAAGTTGCTTCATGGTTTGACGATTTTTGATTGTTTTGTGTATAATGTGCTATGTACGGAGTCTTGAGGGAAAAAATTGTTATTTAAGGTTTCTTTTCGTCATTGGCAATACGCTAACCTAAGACTGCGTTTGTTTTACTTAATTTCGATAAATTTTGAGTTATGAAGTTGGCATTGCAAACAACTGAATAGGTTTTAATGTTTTAATAAACTGGCTTGACTTGGTCTGTTATGATGAATTATTTGATAAATCCAGCTTTTTGATTCAGAAAAGAAGGATAAACAACATGTTGGAAACATTCAAAATGAAAGAGTCGGTGGACATAGACGTAGGCGAGGTGCTGATATGATGAGACGCCGAGTTCTAGAGCTTGAAGATGATGAAGAAGATGAAGGTTTTGAGCAACAGTTAATAGAAAGTCTTATATATAATTGTATGATTATTCTTGTTTTTTTTTCACAGATATTGATGACTTTGGAAGTTTACCATTTGATCCTAATGAAACAACAGGAAAGATTGGTGCAAAGAAGATGAAAAAACTAGAAATGAAGGCAAAAAAGAGCGCAAAGAGAGGTCGATACAAGACTTGTCTAGAAGTAATTATTGAACATCATATTTAACTTTTTTTTGTTGTAATGTAGGAAATGGAATATGAGCGTGAAGAAAGAAAACAACGTCAGCGAATGCTTGATGATGAAGCAAAGAGACTTGAAAAAATTCGAAAGAAGGAAAAAGAGAAGGAGGTATAATTTTTTTATATGATTTTTCCTATTGATATCAAATTGTCCTAAATATATGTCTATTAGAAGTTTGGTTTTGTTTGGTCCATAACCATGCTGATTTGGTTTTCTATAGGAAGAAGAAGAGAGAAAACGTAAAGAAGAACAAGAAAGATTGGAACATGAAGAATATTTAAAATTAAAAGAGAGTTTTGCAGTTGAAGGAGAAGGAAGTGGTGAACAACTGATAGAGGAAGAGGTGATTTTAACTTTATCGATAGCAATCTGAGATTTTCTCTTTGAAATATCAAAACAGGACACATGCAGTGAAGTGGAAATTTTCAATTCTGTCAAAGGAGATTTTACAATTTTTAGACTATATGGTTGTATAGACGAATATGGGAAATTTCCCTTTCTTAACAGTTTTGTTAAGTGTTACAAATAGTTGTAATTTTTTCTTCAATCATTTACAACAAGTTTAAGAAAACCATGTTTTGAAAAGTGACCAGAAATGTGTATCATTCAATGCATATTTGATTAATTTACCCTCTATTCATCAATATAGTCCCAATCTCTGTTACAAGAATTCATTGACTATATAAAGGTAAGTTGGGAATATGAAAATGGAAAATTATTTTCAATGGCTTCAGTCTTTTTATAATGAAAAATTTTTCATACCAGTGATTTCTCTTCAGGATACAAAAGTAGTGCTTTTGGAAGATTTAGCTTCGCACTTTAACCTTCGTACTCAAGATGCAATAAACAGAGTAAAAGTTCTTCAGGAAATGGGAAGAATAACAGGTAAATACTTTCTTAAAGGATTTGAATGGGTGATATTTCAACAGTGCAGTGATTCAAAAAATGTTTTTGTTCTTTGTTACAAAGGTGTTGTGGATGACAGAGGAAAGTTTATTTACATATCTCAAGAGGAATTGGAGGCTGTAGCAAAGTTCATTCAACAAAGAGGACGAGTGTCGATAAGTGACCTTTCTGATTCCAGTAATACTCTTATAAATCTTGAAGCATGTTTAAAGAAGCCTGAAATGTCATCAACAGAAATCCCTGTGTGATGTAAAAATATAGACTTAACATGATTGTTATTGATTTAAAAATTTATCTACAAGCATGACTTAACCATGTCACCAACAACATTTTATTAAAATTGTGTCTAATACTTCTAATACTTATTTTCACATTTGTTTTGTCTCTAGTATGCATGCAGACAATTGCATTGATTTATTCCACATAACATTTAAAAGTATTTATTTTGTGATGCTCAGCACATCATTTAATTATCCTCAGATTTGATGATAAATTTGAAAAATATTTTCTTCGATTTCAGTAATCTGCGTGAAACATGTTTGGTCTATGCTGGATAACCAGTTAACAATCGAACATCGATTGATTTATTGAAGCCTGCCTTTTCGATTGATTCCAGACCAATATTCCTTTATAAAAAAGTTTAAAAATTCATTCTCTCAAATGTTTTGAAGAATTCAATATAAATGTATTTTCCCCCAAGTAGTACAAATGTTTTGAAATTCTACCAAAGTACAAGCAAATTTAAACTTACGTGTCTTCAAATCCCCAGCATTTTTCAGGTTTTACTTTCAGCTTTTCGCATGCTGTTAAAAATGCATCAGGACTTGGCTTGTGTCTTGTGTAGTCTTCATTTCCAACAATAACATCGAAAAGTTGTCGAAGGCCAGCAATTTCTAGCACTAAACAATTTGAGGGATATCATTTATGATTATAAAAACTTTGACAAGGTAAAATATTCTTTTATATAATAAATTATTTTTTTTTGTATTTGTTTTTTGAAATATGATAGGCTGCTTTTGTGATAATTGATCTTAAAGGTCAAAGATCTTGGTGGGAAATGTTATGCTTTTTAGCTACTAATTTGTTTAATAATTGCTTTTAAAATTTTTTGAGTAGATTAAAAATTTTTAAAATTGTTCTAAGTGAAAGCAAAATGTACTTGCATGGCGAAAGGGAATTTTACCATTCAGACAAACCATTGCAGCAATTGGTTGATTATGTAAATTAAAAATATGTTTTCTGAGCGATGTTTTATCCCATAAATAATATTTAAAAAGGTGACCATAATCCTTGTAGCCAACATTCTTTCGTGACACTTAGTTACTCTCCAGGGAAATATATCGTCTATAGATACTTAGTATTTGGTAGTGAAAACACTTTTGAAGCATTGTCGAATTTTCGTCTAGTTCAGTTTTTCAAGTGTTTTTTTTTACTTTGATTTTCTTTCTAGAACTCGAACAAATAATTTGTAATCAAGGTAAAACAAAAACATAAGTTTTTACACACCCACGTAACGCCTGCATTCCGAAAATAATTTTCACTAGTTTGATGTAGAGTTTGAGTGTTTTTGAACTGAAGAAAATAATTATTGGTTTATTTCAACTGATTAAGTGCACAATGTAAGTGTTTTGTTTGAACCATGAGCAATAACTATCATGCTAAATTTGATGTACATTTCTGATATAGAATCATCTTGGACTTTGAACAGTTCAAACTTCAAACGAACAAAGGCCAGCAATACGTAAAAACGTATGGTACTTTCAATACGTTTTCTTCTACATGAGAAAAAATTTTGAAATTAATTCTCGCACTATCTATATTTAACGTTTCGACTTATTACCTTCTTCGACCTGAAAACGAGAACTGCCAGTCGCCACTCCAAGTAATAACGACTCGTTTCTACTTTTTGCTTCGATGGCAAAATTCACGACACATGTTATGGGCAAATTTTCGGGCGCTGCTCCCTTGAATGATTCCATGTAGAAAGCTTTTTTTCTATTGTAAATATTCGTGACATCTAGATGAATACCCTTTGCTCGTGCGAGACTTCGTATAATTTCTCGGCCAGGTACTCCTGCCTTTTCCATAAAATACTCTTTTGAAAAGCACAAACCAGTTTCTTCGCATATCTGTTCCCAGGCTTGTAGATGGAATGGCATTGTGTCCACTAGTGTTCCATCACAGTCAAATATCAAAGCCTCCAAGTCATTTGGCAAAGGGGGAATGCGATCCATGACTGTCGTTGACTTCATTGAAATTCACCTCTATATTTCCAAAAGAATAGTCGATATTTCGATATTTTCTTTAGATTTTTACCTTATGAGTTGAAATTTATGACAGGTAGATTTCCTACGTTTACAGACAGACTATTATTGCCAGCTTAGCTTTCATCCACCTAAATGTTTGCTGTGCAGTGGTTAGAGAGTAAAGCTGCTAAAGCCTATAATTTGAAACATTACAGTCCAATTATTATTTATTTTCGACTAGAATGACATGATCAAATATAATGTTTCGTGTACAATTGCACGATTTCCTTCGCAAAATTTTCGTAAACAAACTTACCTAGGCAAGTAAGACATTCAAACTAAGTTCATTTGGTAGTTGTTCTTTTACACTAAATTTCGATATTCGAAAATATTTTTACGCTGTCTTAGTATTTGTCACTGGCATTTTTGTGATCTCTGGACTTTGCACTCACCTCATTTAATATTTAAATATTAAACTTCTTTTCTTTCGTATTACTTTCGAGTTCAAGTTATCATGTGGTCGTTTGGCAATATAGTTGCCGTTTGTAAAGGGAATTCTTGCTTGGATGAGTACACATCTTCTTTTCATAGCATAAGTTTGTTAGTTATTGTTAAAGTAAAATCTTTGTTATTGTTATTATTACCCTTTCTAGGGACAAACAAAGGCGTGCGGGGGGAGAGTATTTGTATCATTTTACAGTGTGGTTGCCCAGCAACGGAAATTTCAACATGGCGACGAATACATTGGAAGAATGCCATTTGTGTCAATGCCAAAACGGAGTGCATTTGTGAAAGAACATGATTAGTAGTACCGTGTCGAGCGACCTTTCCTTAAATATAAGTGAGTAGAATGTGAATTTTTATAATATAGATGTCCATTAAGTTTTAAATATGTTGAAGTTGTTAGATTTTTCCAGACTATCGACTGCTGAGAATGTTGTCTTTTGTCAGTAGCGCAGGAAACTCGTTTCCCCCTGCCGTGCAATTATTTTTATGTCATGTGGTATACAAGCAATAACCTTGAAATATTATTTTAGTAGCAGGAGTAGAACACGTGGGCAGATGACTCAATGAGTCTTATGTTAGCACACATACTGAAATGCATAAAATGTGAATTGTCAAATTTCCGGTGCGACCACCCACTCTTACTTCATCTATGTGTGCTATCCAAGCTTGACATATAGAAATAATTTACTATGAAAACACTGTTATTAATTAGCATTAATTATTTTTTCAATTTTTAATTATAGTTACAGCAAAGGAAAGTTTGGAGGTATTCCCATCAGTCCCGTGTACTTCTCTCATACAAACTCCTTATACTAAAATCGCAGATTGGAGAAAAACAGAAAATTCCCATGATTTGACAATATGTTGTAAGTCAGTTCATCAGAATGGCGGATCTTGCTCACAGAGGACTAGGAAAAAGATAACTGGAAATATTCGAATGCTTGGAGATTTGCCAGAATCACTTTTGGATAAACCAGTGGATAATTTTCAAGGTTTACTTCCTAATACAAGCCTATATCTACCTGATGTTCATTTAAAGAGAGAAACAAAACAGAAACAGCAAAAGCTCAAAGAAATTAGTGACAAGCTTAGTTTCTCTCGTGATGTGATGAAATGTCATGGTTCTTATGTGATGAATTATGATGATAAAGAACTGTTTAAGCTTGTATACAGGGAAGCCAAACATGGAAGACTCTTCTCAACAACAAGAACCACTCGCAAACAAGACAACCCTATTGGATTCCCACATAGGCATGAAATATGTCACTTTCGTAGACAATCTGCAAAGAGCCCTGAACACAAACCAAACTCTTTCAGTGCCATTGACAACAAAATAAAACAAGAATTAGAAGATGTCATACTCTCATCGACAAAAACCCGCAGGCTAAGCAAATTTTATTCACATGCATTGCAGCATACTGTAAAGTCTTTGCCATCCAATGACTGGGATGAATATGTTTTAGCTTTGCTCAGCAGATCAACAGCGACACTATTGATAGAAGAGTTGCCAAGTGGACAAACACAAAATCGTTTGACGAACTTCCTAGGAAATTACTATTCAACAAAAAAGTGTGAGAACGACAAACATTTATTGCATGCGACGACGCCTGAAGTTGATGGAGGAGAGAAACACGACGATTGTAAATTGGGCAATGAAATTGATAAAGCATTAATGGAAATGACCGCTGAACCTCATTGCTCTACATCCATCAGTGTGCCAACTGTCGTTGACGATAAGAAAGTTTCAAAGAACAATCTCTTGCAACAGGGATTGATGACATTCAATCGTTACGGACGCAAACAACATGGGGGGAGTCTTCTTCACGATGCAAACTCATTTTTACGTTTCGAGAAGAAGCTTCAGGCGAATTTTCCCGAAAATCCTAAAAAATGGTCCTTAGGAAGTCATGCACGAAACGATTTCAAGTTTTCAGCGAAACGAAAAGTCGTTAAGGGGTTACGACGCTGGAATGAATTGCCCTCGCTGCTTCAAGTATGTTGAAATGATTTTTGGTTATCAAGAAAGATTATAACTTAGACTTCAAGCATTTAAATATTCCAGAGCTAGAATATAATTTTTCGGTCGTCAAAATGATCCTAATAAAGTGAATGGCTTGAACCCGGGAGTGTCATTCCATGTTTTTAGATGTAGACCGTTCAAGTTAGTAAAGTCTTGAGAAGGACTGTTGGCCTTCGTGCTGGCTGACTTTTAGATAACCTTAGCGGCTAGATGAAGATGACTACCGCTAAAGTTGTCTAAACGTCAGTCCCCAGGACTTCACTAACCTGGACGATGTACATGCACAAACATGTAACGATACTCCCGGGTTCAAATCATTCACTTTAATCTAATTTTTTTTAACTAGTAAAATTTCCTATCTTTCTCGGAAATATTTTTACAGGACGATTCCTACACTCCATCGTTTCAAACATTTGAAAAACCTTCTGAGACAAAGCGTGAAGTTGATCTTACATCCGCTCACAAAATAAGACAGAACAACAGCATACTTCGCATAAGTATGTCCTTTTACCTTCTATTTAATTTTATTTATAGCTATTGCTTTAGGGTCTATGCGAACACGAAATTTCATTGGCTATGAATCGAACTTAAATTCAGTCTGACGAATGTTTAGGTTAAAAAAACAATTCAAAAGGAAAATAGCTAGTGTGCCCTTTTAGAAATGTTATTTGTTAGACCTTCACGATTCTTTGGATAGGGATGTTTAAAAACGTTTATAACAAGATCTCCGTGCCCCACAGATTTATTGAACTCATGGAAATGATAAAAATTTTATGTCGCTCTGCTCCTTATACGTATAATTCCTTTACTGGTATTCTTTTTTGTATATTTAACGTAGGTGAAGAGTGGCAAAATAAGTGGCTTTTGGAAAAACGTTGGCAGTCTGCTAGTACCGAACAGCTCATCCGAGGAATGAATGATATAAACGACCACGTTAGGCTGACCGCCGTTGCTTCGTGCAGTAGAGCTGTAGCACGGAAACAAAGGAAGAAAAACGATCGAAGTTTTGGTTAGTTTGTCAATAAAAAAAACAGTTTTGTTCCATAGAGATTCCAACTAGGATTATTGAAGTGTGAACCCTGAAGCTATGACCTTGGGCACAAAAATCGTGGTGGATCTCTTTAATGAAATTTGATTGTGTTAGAGTTATAGCTCAACAAAGATTTTACTCATTGTCTCATGAATGTTCATTTGCAGTTGTGGATCTAACGCAAGATAACAACAACTGCGATAAAGAGAACGTTACTAAAGAACTAGAACCTGAACTTCTTGAATGCATTTCAAAACTTCTTGATGACAAGTGTAAACAAGTTCAGATCACCGCTGCTATTATATTATGTTCATACAAATCTTCCGAACCAAAGGTAAATTGTGTTTTGACTCATCAATGTTTTATGCCATGTTGCCTGATTTCAACTCCGATACTTTCTATTGCGTTTGGGTTTCGACCCCTAACCTTTTGACTGCTACGAAGGCGAGACTTTGAGGGGGAAGTAAAGTCAAAATTTGCTGGGGTTTTTTTTGTCGAACATTGTTTTTCTACATCCTTCGGATATTTTGCAAATGATTTTATTTCTTTTGGTTTGAGAAGATGTTTGATTTATTCTCAACCAATAATTTACAACCCGATCTCCTAAATGTCTAAATGAAAAACAATTTTGTCAAATATTTCAAAACAAAACCTAGACACGACTCTGCAACTGTTCATCAACATTTTAGTCTTTAATATCGTTACTTCTGCGGCTTTTAACTGTAGAGTTCGAGAATCTAGTAGACTGGGTTCTAGTTCATGGTACTCAGATGACGCGTGAAACAGTCCATTCTCATGAGTCGATACTCCATAACCTAATTCGTGAAATTGAATGCGATATTCCTGTTTCTCATGTACCGTAATTATGAAAAAGATCATTTTTTTACCACAGGTCATGGAAATATTGAAAGACAGCGTTCAAAACGGAAGTGATGTTGAACGATGGTTGGCTTCGCAATGTTTGGCGCTATCTGGATGTTGTGCAGATTACATTATAACGGAATTACTTTCACAAACGTCCGGTACAGATCTCGTAAGACAGGAGCAAGCCACGGTGTTGCTATTAAAATTAAGTCATCAAACGGTAATTCTACTCGAAGAAGCAGACTCCAAAAAAATATAGCCATCGTGAAATTTATTATTTCAGTGTATTAAAAACTTTCCACGATGCTTCCAAAACTTTCTTTTTGTTAATTGCATTATTGATATGCAAGCTGGCTATATTTTTGGATTCTACTTTATATGCTTCTTAAAATTATTGCCCGGGCGTGGTTTTTGGTTACTCGCCCCAGTACTTTTTCCCGGAACAGAGAGAACTCTTGTTCTTGGTATGTAGTGATATTTTTCAAGTAAAGAAGCGAACATTAATTCTTTGAGACGGCGTACTGCTGCTACATTTTTTTTAAGTGATGTTTTTCTTATCTTCAGTCATTAGTTCATGCTGTCGTAGCAGAACTGTTGAACAGTAACAGCTGTCATGATCGACTTGTCGCCTGTCGACTCTTGCCTCGTTTGAAAGGATCTTTAAATAAGGTCTGTCTGTGTCCGTCGTTATTGCTGTCACAAAGATACAAGAGATGCTATTCTGCCATTCATTACTACTTCTACCTTTCTGCATTCATTCCTTTCTTTTTTGCTTTCTTTTTCTTCATTTGATTTAGGATATAGCTCAAAAACTCTCTTATATGATGTGGAATGATTGGGAGAATAGTGTAAAAACGGCGGCCGCGCAGGCCCTGGGACGAACAGGGAATGGAAAGGTAACGCAATGTGACAAAAGTCTGTATTTACTTAATATATCATTGTAGTTATAATGGCATACAGTATGGCGTCTTTAAATATTATCACAAATCTCAGTGATTTGTTAGTGTATAAATTACATGAAATATTTAGCGAGATAATTTTATTACTTTAGCTTGTTCATGATGCATTATTGGAACGACTGTCAGATCACAATGAAAGAACACAAACAGATGCTCTTAGTAAGGTATGTTAGTAATCTTGAAGTGCAATTTGTTCACGTGAAAGTTCGTTGCTCGTAAGGTATCTTAGTAATCTTGAAGTGCAATTTGTTCACGTGAAAGTTCGTTGCTCGTAAGGTACGTTAGTAATCTTGAAGTGCAATTTGTTCACGTGAAAGTTCGTTGCTTGTTAGCATAGCTACATTTACGAAATATGTCGTTCAATGGAATAAATCGTTTACGAACATTTCAGTTGGCGAACCTCGGTGTCATGACTCCACATTTACTTCCTGCGTTTTTGGCCTGTTTCAAAAGTGAATTTGTTTCTGTTAGACTGCAAGCAGCCAAGGTGAGTGGTTATACCTAGGTGTTCGAATTTTTGAGTGTTTTGGTTGGGTCATACGAATTTATGTACGGTTACAATTAAAATTCATTATTCAGTGAAGACTTTCCTTTCCAGTACTGAGTGACGAAAATTCAATCAAAGTCGTAATGTAAACTTGCAGTAAATGCGATTTATGTTCAGTTTTTGCTGTCCTAATTAAAAAATTCTTTAGACTTATTTTCGAAGATCACAAAAATTAAGAGAAACCGTTGTCTTCGTTGTGAATTTAAGAACGTTTGAATGTCGGCTGTGTAAAAGACCTTACTACGTAACATCCGATTCTTTTTCGAACAGAGTTATATATATGAAGCCATAGATCACCCCAGGAAGGAGCCAGACTGTGTATTTTTTGAATGTATAAACAATCCAGACGTGAAGATTGAGTAGTTTTCTCGAGAATTTACGCGTTTTGTCAATCATGTATTCAGTGTTTTCATGACTAGTCAAAAGGCAGTGTTTTTTAACTTTACACTAGTTTTCTCGAGAATTTACGCGTTTTGGCAATCATGTATTCAATGTTTTCATGACTAGTCAAAAGGCAGCGTTTTTTTTTTAACTTTACACTAGTTTTCTCGAGAATTTACGCGTTTTGACAATCATGTATTCAATGTTTTCATGACTAGTCAAAAGGCAGTGTTTTTAACTTTACACTAGTTTTCTCGAGAATTTACGCGTTTTGGCAATCATGTATTCAATGTTTTCATGACTAGTCAAAAGGCAGTGTTTTTTTTAACTTTACACTAGTTTTCTCGAGAATTTACGCGTTTTGGCAATCATGTATTCAATGTTTTCATGACTAGTCAAAAGGCAGTGTTTTTTTTAACTTTACACTATCCTTTGATCGCCATTTTGATAAGTGCACGAGTTTAATCGTGCGTTGTTTGTTCATGGCTGTTTTTCTTTATAATTTCCAGGCTTCAGGTGAAATAAACACTTCAGATGAGCGAGTTCTATCGGCTTTATTGACCTTAGCAAATGAAGATTATTCTTGGAAGGTTATGGCTCACTCCGTCAATGGTAACTATGTACAAGATTATAATCATGATTTGTCGTCCATTTCTCTATAAGAAACGTCAATTGTAAACTTAATGTGAATATGATTTCAATCCTAGACCATCCATATCTCTCTATGTTAGGAAAGTACTATTTAAGTCTCTTTGTGACTCAACAATTTGTGTAAAATGAACTGCTAGAGACTCAACTTTATATTGTGCAGTTCTAAATCTAACGTTTAAAATCTTTACTAATTTCCGTCTGTCGAACCTGAGACAGCCTGTGCTTTAACCAACTATTATATCGTTCGTTCTTCCTGCAGCTATCGGTACGATTGGCGTTGTCAATGAAGACGTCATAGAAATGTTGAATTGGAACATGCGCTACAACAAAACCGCCGCTGTACGTGCTGAGGCGTGTAACGCAGTTGCAAGACTCGGTATTAAAGATGCCCGCACGTTGAGTGCTCTTCAGGATCGATTGATCGTTGAAACAAACGAAACCGTGATACGGTTGGTTATAGTTTTTAGGTGAATTTATAGGAGTGGGGGGTCGCACCTCCTTGCACACTTTCAAAAGATGTCTGCCAATATTGCTATAACAGTTACAGAATTTAACAAATCAGACATGGCATGGTGACAATTTCCAGGTAGCCTCCAAAATATCTATCCAAACTTGAGCCACACACACACCCCCCTGCATATAGACGATTTATTTATTGTTTCAAGAGGCAAAAATCTACGATTCAGACTGAAACATTTATGGAAACAAAACATTAATTTGAAGAAAACTAAATTTCAATTTTCTTTTTAGTGAACTGTTTAACAACTGAGACTGGGCGTCTCGCAGCCTGCCCGGAATCTATGCTTCTTACCTCACGATTTAAACTAGTTACCATTACTTTTATGTTTATAGTGAGGCAGAGCGAGCCTTGAGGTGTTTGCAGATTGCGTTCACCGGTGACTTAGAAATGATAAGCGCTATCCGTGCTGAAGTGAAAAGACTTTGTGAGAAAGAAAACGTACTAAAGTCAATAATACAACTTGAAAAACACGAAGATCACGAAAGAGATTTCAAGCGCTTGATTTCTATCGACTCCAGCGTGCAAGAGAACCGCAAAAGTGAGTCAAAGACGAAAGGATCTGCTATAGCGAATGTTGGCTGGAACCCAATCCTTGCTGGCTTTCGTGCTCGTTCAGTTTTTTCCGAGCCAAGTGTGACCAAGACTGTGAAAATGGAACGATCACGTCTTCCAATAGACTTGAACAGTGCCACATCCGAAGGTAGTCAGAGGACTAAGTCCGATCTTGAGACGGAATATTCCGATTCTATCCGATCAAAATCAAGGTCAACTCCGAACGACGAAAACATTTACAACGAGAAAGTTGCATCCCATTTCAGAAACAGTCCTAAATCAACAAGTATTTAATTCAGTATTGATCGAACTACAGTAACGTTGAAGATGAGTTTTCACTTTTGATGTGCAGTTTTATGATTAAAGCAAAGTTATGTTTTCAGGATACATGGCGCGTAAAAAAATTTAAGTTTAAAAATTTTTTGAACATCAGAGTATTTATTTTTTCAACATCTATACAAGCTGTACAAGAAGACTGCTGTATAATAATGATATAGCCTGAACTTACCTAGCTGTCGATGTCTTCCGTTTGCTGACTTTTCTGGCCAGTACAAACGAGCTAATCATACTTTTTGAAAAATGGAACATTTGGAAAAATTTGTTTTGAGCAAGTTGCTGCATCAATTTGCATGAAACTATCATGCAAATAGCACTAAGAAATCACTTTATCAGGATTGCAGCTGGAGAAAATGCAAATATCTGGGCGATCGAAGATGCAATTCTGAAACCAATTAGTGAAAGGTGATGGTATAAAAATAGACATCTCATCATCGTCGTCATAATTCCAAGTTTTACATTAAGTGTCACATAATGATACATCGTGATATTACATACAAATTGAATTTAATATTTCTAATGATCTACATTTTATCACACACTTCAAAGAAAGATAACATTTCACGAAAATGTTTTTGCAAAAGTAGATTAATTACTCACAGCTCTTGAGGTAAAAGAATTATCTTACTTAAACATTTTTTCAGATGCTATTCTCTACCAGTACATATTAGTGAGTCTGATCCCCGGGCTTGATACTCGTGGTGCGTCTTAACCACCGGAAATAATTTCCTGTGGAGAGGAATTAGAAACAGCGAAAAGTATGTTTGATGTTGATGATAAAGTGTGATCTTCAAATACTGTATTTCCCTGCTCATTTTTTACGGAGGTAAGGATCTAATATACGTTTGTAGTTATCGTCACAATTATAAATGTTTCTGATAAAGACAAGATGAATATATTTGATTTCATTGTGTTTATGCACGCTGTGCAACACGTTCTGATTACATGAAGAACTTCGATCCTAACCTGACTTGTTTCTGACTTCATTACACTCTCACGCTTGCGATTTAGAAAGCTTTTTTTTATAAAATCTCAATCTATATCGATTGTTTAACAGTTTTAACACTGTTATTAGAAGTATAAAATGATTTATTTCTAGCTTATGAAATTTTATACTGAAAAATCACGAATGGGGTCTTTTGTTTGTTGTGTTTAAAACAACATGCCAATTCCTGTCCTAAAACTTAACACAATATTTCATGAGAAAGCCATCGCTTGTCAAAATGAAATCTCTATGAAATGGCTCTCGTCTTCGTATTGTTATTTTACCAATTTTGTAAAATACAATTTTTCCTTGATCAACGTAAACATGAATTATTAGTCAGTATTCCCATTCAAAAAGCCCGGTTTTGTTAATAATTAATAGACAATAGTATCAAATCTTATGTCATTTCGTTTTCCCAAATACTTAGACAAATATTGTTCTTCGTTAACTACAAAGGATTTCTTTTGTATTCGAAACAAATTAAACTATGTGTATGTATTTAAATCGACGTTAAAAAACTTTAATCCGGAGTGGCTGTAAATATTTTGTTTCTAAGACTGATTATTCTTCGCCGCTTGACTTCCTCGTGCTTTTGTGCTATTAAGTAGTAAGGATTTTGAAAGGAATTACAGTTGTATATTTCTACTTATTTGTATGGTATGAATAGAATGATGCAAGGGCATGGATTTCGGGTTTGTGAATGTGAGAGTTTTAAGTGAAAGAAGTAACCAGGAAATTCCCACAATCAAGCTTAATATGAATGACTATATACCTTGACTTCGATACGAAATAACTTCCTGTGATTTTAGATAAAAACGAATGTGAACGTTGCAAACTTTGCTTTGTTATTATATTGATTTCAATATAGTATTTGTCTGTGTTTTTTGTTTATAGCTATGGAAGACAATGAAATCCAAGGAAAGATTGATTATGAGGTGAAAATGCGTGAAGGGACTGTCAAGCTACTTGAGGCTTGTCATGAGCAGTCCCAAGCTTTAGAAGGAGCTAAAAACCTCCTTACAATCAATGCGAGGATTATTGCTCTAATGTCACTGCTACAGAAGAATAGGAAACAGACAATAAACTCTAAAACAAGTCCAAACATTTCGAAGATCCAAAAGTAAGACTGGACACACCATTGTTATAACCTCCTGTCTTGATATTGTCATGTACACTCATGTATTTATTATTAATGACAAATTTGATGTTTGTTTCAGTGGGGAAAAGGCACAAGTATCTTGTCTGGGAAGAATTTCAATTTCAGGTATAAATCATTTCTCTTTGACCTTTTACTACATGTCATGATGTGAAACCACTTTGAAAATTTGCTACAGATATACGCGTTCCTTTGATGTGGAATGAAGAGGAACATTTTAGGGCCAAAGAAAGTATTTCAGGTGGGCTATGATAGCAGTGTAGGTTTGAAAATATTTGATACATTGTCTGGTTTTAAGTAATTTTTTTCAAGCTTTCAATTGTCAATCTGCAGTATATGGATAGTATTGCAAACATAAGATTTTGAAAGACAAATGTTTACTTACTTATTTATAAACAAACTTTAAAGTTGTTTGTTTCTTAGACTCATGTTAGTAATTGTTGATTTTATTGGTCTGGACAGTAAATTGCATCTTTGTAATTCTATTCATTCTCCCTGCCAATCTAAGGACATCTTGGAAATCTTGTAGGAAAACGAGAACATGTTTATAAATCAATAGCACAGGTGTCTTATTTTGACTGAACATGGCTGGATTGCTCATAAAAGGCAACCTAGTGGCTAGTTAGAGATGAACTTTCAACCAATATTGACTATTTGTTATATGATTGCAAACCTCAGTTGATATATTGTGTCAATGCGAATGTTTTCAATGACCAATGCATTAAAGCCATCATAACTTTACCATAAGTCTCTATGTAATTATTAATAAGTCTCTTATTTTAAAGCATTGAATAGTTCAAGCAGGGGCAATGCAATATGTGCCAAATAAGGAGGGTGAATGCCTAGAACAGTGACCCTTCACAAAACATAGCAATATGAACCTACTATGGATGATGCTTGCCTAGATGAGTATCCTTTTGGAAATTATAGCAATATGTGCCAAATAGGAGGGCACATGCCTAGAAGAGTGACCCTTCAATATGAGCCAAATAAGGAGGGTGCATGTTTATAATGGTAAAAATAAAAATTCCTACACAGGGAAAAACTAGACGAAATAATATCTGGGTGAATGTACTTGACCAGATCATCTGGTCAGCGTGCGCCTGTGATGCCAATATACCAAAAGTAATTCCAGCTAGTCTCTCTTTATTCGTCTATTTTTTTTCATGTATTTTCAGAGATATCTCGAATATATCACGTGTTTTCTATCCTTAAACTTGGGGGTCAAGTCCAAGAAACGGGACTCGTTGAAGTAGATCAATCCTCGACAGATGTGACGCTCAACGACGTCGTGATTTTGTGAGTTGAAACGTCAAATTTTCTTAATTTTTTTCGTGTAGTTTCTCAAATGTTTTTATGTGTAGCAACGTGACATGTTCGTAGATGTATATTGTCCAGGTTATTGGAGTTCTGAGAGTTGACTGACGTTTCGACATTCGTAGTGTGATGGTCATAGATCTTCAGAGTGGGACTTAACTAATCTGGACAATGTACATCTACAAACATGTAACGATACTCTTGGGTTCAAGAATACACATATAATGTTAGTGAGAATTCATTATTAATTTATTAGTACATTGCTTGCTAAAGGCGCAGTTACTAACATAAAAAGGTTGTTTCCTGGGACGAATGTGTAAACGTCTTATGTCATCGTTTCGTTACTCAGCCAGTGAAGAAAATGAAGGCAATTTTCCACCCTGGATAGACTTCCATTACAACCCCTTTTTTATAATATTTAAGTCTATGCCGGGGGGGATTGCCTGTAAAGTGCTTGCACATAAATCAATTTTGATGACTTTCGGCATGTTAGTGTTGTGTGCTTAAGCGAAACAAGTTTCTAGTATTTTGGCTCTTTGTAACACGTGGATAAAGCATAACCAATCATCGTGAACGTTACCGTCAGGTAATTTGAGAAAGGGTTACATTTTCTCAGTGTATGCTATGGTTTTTGTTTTTAATGTGTATTTTGCAGCGATCATGTTGAAGCAGATTTCAAGCTGAACATCGAAATTTACTACACGACAACATCCACGAATGATGTTCATTCTACACACAAGAAACACACGCATCGCATGAATTCAGACGGCAGTTATGGTCCAAAATACGTTTTGGCTGGCCATGCGTCTCTCGACGTTGATAACGTCCACGATGGAATCAAAATACACGATATTAAGAAAGGTACTAAGATATGACCTACGTACAGGGGTAGAGAGAAGGGGGGGTAGGGTGTTTAGTTCCTGTATTCTTAACCATTTCTCGAGATGAATTCTGATTTTTAAATCACATCATCAGAACATCGTTTTTACGAGACGATTTTCTACAACTTGAAATCAATGCTTTGTCTTAAATTGTTTGTGCGTGTGTCTAATACTTTTTTTTGCTCCCAAGATGACTGCAGGGCTGGGCAGTATAAATGCACTCATTACGCTGTTTTTTCATAGGGGCTGTCGGTGCTAGTCCGTCCGCGTCAGCGGTTACTGCTGACGCATTTCATACGGCAAACCTTCCACTATGGAGCCAGTTTTGTTGTCGCCTGGCTGCGATGCCTCTTTCTGTTGATGGCGAAGACACTGCAGGTGTTCTGTTCTTACAGGTATTAAATGTTTTACTTCACCGTGGTGGGAGGAAAAAGATCTGTTTTTGCATTTTGATTTTTGGTAATGTGACAGTCTTGAAAAATTTTTTTAGAACTTTGATTCTGATGATTTGTAATACCTACAACGTTTTATTTGATTTAAGGGAATAGCCAATCGTAAACCGTCATGGGAAAAGTGCTGGTGTCGACTTCGTAAAGCACAATTAGAATGTTGGGAAACAGAAGAACATTCCAAAAGTTCTAAAATGAAACCAAAGAATATAATTAGTCTGAATGAGGTTCGAAACACGTTTTTAAATTTTACTAATTATTGAATGTTCGATAACAAACTTTACCTCTGCTTGAAGTAATTCTTTTCAAAATTGGCGTAAAGCTAAAATAATCGTGGTATCAAAACAATTGTTCATCAGTCTACAGAAATTTTGCGAACTGTTAAAAATAATGCGTAATCAGCTTAATCATTAGTTTACAAACAATTTTCAATGCTAAACTTGGCTTTATTTTTTTTGAAATCAACTTGTAATTATTAACAATTTACAATTTGTTTGCTTGTCGTTATGCTTTAATCCTTATTCCATAGACAGCATTCATAAACTACAGTGCAAACTGGGGTTTGTGAAAGATGGTCGACAGCATCGACTCTGCTTAATGTTTTGAGAATCACTTTCTCTAGGGTATGGATGTCAATGAAGATTTGCAGGGTAACTGTGAATATCGTCACATTCTTATACTCACGTGTTCAGACGATGAGAAGGAACCCGTATTTGCATGCGAAACTGAAGATGACTTTTTAAAGTGGAGAAAAGCTTTAAAGCAAGCATTGCTCGATCTCAGAGCTTGGAAACTGGCATACAAACAAGATATTGTTTTGGCTGACCCAACGCCAAAGAAATTACCAATAATTTCGCGTATTCCTCTTTATGATCAAATTGATGTTGAAATCACCTTGGAAGATGACTTCGATGAGGGTATGTATCAAATAATACCATATATGGTAATATTATAGGTCGAGATCACCTTAGAAGATGTCTTTGAAGAGGGTATGTACCAAATAATACGGTACATGCTAATCTTTTTACTGAAACAGGTGTAGATTTTTCTCTCTTGTCAGCGGTTTTGACAGCGGTTTAAAATATGTCTTCTTCATTCTATTCACCATTTGGTGTGTTATCTCATTAATTTAAGATTGCCTTTTTTCACTGTTTTGATAATAGATTTAATCTTTGTTTCGTATCGTTTATCCAAGTTACAACTTGTTGTGAAACTATTTAATATTAGTTATGTAGTTTCATTTTGATTGCATGTGTGTCCGTCCTTGTGCTGAAAATTGTCAAGTGATTTTTGACAATGTAAAGTTTTTCCTTGCATATACTTTCATTTGTTTCAACGTGACATAGGAATATCAATCTTAGCTTTGTACCCGCTTTAGACATGATCTATTCGGCCGATGAAACCAATGGCAAAAAAAGCGGCTCCGACTCTCCAAAAATCCGAAAATCTTCTGAACACTTGGATGAAGTTGAAAGACGTCTACGAGGTAGTGGTAAAGATGATGTGGATTCGAACCATAGGCACTCACCAAAGAGAACTGTTGAAGAAGTGCATTATGAAACAACCATATAGACATGCATGAAATAAATCTTAAACAGGTGCACTCCTATTCTTCATCATTAATATTTTCCGTTCATGTTGCGGGAAACTGCACTACTGCAAGCATAATTAGCACGTTTCCTGTCGCCATTGGGCTCAATCTTACTCTATGAATAATAATAGGTGATGAAAATTTATCAAATTAAGTCGACATGTGGGTATTTAGCAACTGCAAATCGTATATTAACTGATCTCTGCTTCAAAAATGAAATATCTGAGTTGTCATTTTAAGATTCATCCAAAATGTAAATATTTTAAGATTGTATGTGCGTTTTTTAATTCCGTGTGACATAGGGCATTTCATGCAATTTATGTACTATCGTAAATTTAAAATTTCAATTTTCCTAAAAGAAAAATATATTTCTAGTATAATTATAAACGTGACTTTTTTTACACAAATGGTAAGTAAGAGTACAAAAGCTATGACGAAAAAAAGTTCAATCGAGCTCTTTAGAATTGCTCCTGTCTTAGCCAATAGGAGGTAAGTACGTTACGTGTCCATTTTGAATTTCTGACGATGGCGTCAGCAAATTTTTAAACAATCTATCGAAGAAGAAAGGCTACCGAAGTATTGGATATTGCAGTTCTTTGAAAAGGTTGATAAATGCTTTTTCTTTTATAGAAATGGAATTAGGTCTACTGTTTTATTTCTGTGTGTTCTCATAGCAAGGTTTTTAACTGCAGTCCTGCAAAGCTTGTATATTTCCATTCAAAGGACTTACGAAAAGCATGGTGATATTTTATTTACTCGACGGCCAATTCCCGCTTCTTTTTGGTGTGAAATGTCATATTTTCATTGTTGAGATACGTAATGCTAAAAAATGTATTGTGCTTGCCAAACAGTTATGTTACAACTTCGTTATCTTCTGCAATTTTAAGTTGCTGAAGATCTTCCTTGCTGCATTAGGACAGTCGCCATATTAAATTTTTCGGCCACATGCCTTTATATTATATCTGTTGAACGCTTTTTGCGTTACCAGTGTTAGCTAGTAGCTTTAATCATGTTGCTTTAAAAGATTTTATTGATCAAAAGATAACTGTCTATAAATAGCAGAGATATACGAGATTTTTTAAGTTTGCAAGTACATGAATGAACATAGCGAAGTGAAGTGCTTCCTTTTTCCATGCTATTTTTAAAGAACGACCATCCTTAATGCTCTGCACCTGCACGAATGTTTAACAAAAAAAAAACAGTTTCAAGCCAATTCATTCAGGTATTAATATATACAGTACACATATAGAAGACAAAGTTCTTGTTGTTCAAATTACGCCCATTGGTTACGTCATTGCCGCCATGTTTGACATTGAGCATTTTTCTTTTTTACAAATCAAATGTCTCTCAACATGACGAAAATTCCATTATTCTCCTACTGTCTAGGACCTAAGGGGGATGGTTGCACACCACCTATTATTAGGATTTATATGCGTCTATTTGCTTGTTTCTCTTATTGATGTAGATTAAATATTTGGAAGCACAATTATCGTTGGGTGATCACATGAAAGGTAAGCAAATACATGAAGTCACTTAAATCAGCTTCGTTGGTCACGTTTGCTAGCTTTTTTCTCCGTTCAAATTATCGGGGTCCACCATTCGTCCGACAATTCGGTGACGTGATCACTGATCTGTCAATAGACAGTCTATTATCAGATCAGTGGACGTGTTGAACTCTTCCAAACACTTAAAGGTTGAATCATGTGACTTAATATAAGTCGATAAAAATGGTACCAGTTCCGTGTGTGCGTGCAATCAGAATTGCCGAATAATACTTTTGTGTACGAAGGTAAATTTCTCCCCTGGAAAAAATACTCCCTCACCCCCCCCTTTTTTTTCTTCGACAAGCCTACGTGAAACTAGCAGTTATGTGTATTCAATTTCTAGCTGTTATTAACCAGCTTAGCGTTTCTCATGCCTTAAAAATGTAAAAATCTCAATGAAGTGACATTACTATCGGTACTGTGCGTTCCCTATGTTGTGCCAGTGACTTAGGCCTTTGTAAACATAACCAAGATTCGCGTCAACTTCTAATACAAATAATAGAAATAAATGTCCATAATATTACCGCACGCATTCGTTGTGATGGCGCCCCATGTTGATTTTGATAGCTTTATCGTATCGAAAAATATTGAAGCGGTTTAAAAGACAATATTTAGCGATATCGGAGCAAACCTATTATAGTATGTACACCACTAAAGCTTTATGGTGATTTTCTCTTTATCTATATTCTCATGCATAGGGGGATTGGATGAGCTAGAACTCACCATGGTTTCTCTAATATAAAGTTTTTATAACATTTATATACTTTAGCGCAACTTGAAGCAAAGTAACGCGCAGTAAATTTACTAAGTTCAAGTCTCACCACCTCCCCCAAATTCTATTTCGTAATGCAGTGCCTAAACCTGATTATGCATAAATTGTTTGAGTTAAATTGTTTCTACAGACAAACGTTTTCGCTGGCGAAATATAAATCTAGGTAATATTTCTAAAAGTTTTTAATACAGTTGAATCTTATCTATTTTATGGCGGTTTAAAAATTGACGGACCTTGTCCGTCGTTGCAAGAGTCTGGAACTAGTAATCATTTGACGTCACACCAGGTTACAAAATACATTAGATTCAATTTCTCAAAGCAAAAAGAGGTTGCTAATACCTATGTGTGTTTTTGTAAATTACCCTGGTAAATTGCGTCTTAGTTCTAAGTCTGTTTACAATTATCATAACAGACATTCCGAATACCTTATCCTATTCATAATTTCAAAACGATCGACCTGAAACTATAAGAGTAAAAGAAATTTTTGAATTGATTTTGTAATGGAAAAACAGGTCTTCCTCAAAGACGTCGACACTTTGTTCGCCATATATTATGCCTGAAAAAATGCGATAAAACGTTCCTGGGCAAACAAACTTCACTTTAGAAGGCACATGAAGTTGATTCCTGGATGTTGTTTGACGAACAGGTTTTCGAGTGCCAAATCTGAAATTGCCAAAAAACTAGAATGATTTTATTGATTGATTATTTTCTTATTTGTGTTTGAAATTATACCTAAATTTAGTATTGTCAATGAAACATTTTGCCTGTAGGCGCCTTTAGGGTAAAGTTGTAAGACACGCCTAGTGCTAAGCAACCGTTAACCTCGTGGAAACTATAACTATATGAACTAAGATGTGTGTCTCATTTGAGAGGGATAATGTATAAAAAAAAATACACAGTGCAATAAATGTACAGAGAGATTGGTGAATATACAAAAACAAATAAAATAACAGTGTAACATTTCAGTCATAATAGAAGAAGTATAGTCTAAATACTAAAAAATAGAACCATAACCAACAATGGTCACAGGAACATATGTTTGCAATAATTTTTTTTTGTCTATACGCCGTGGTTTGTTTACTCGTCATATTATACTCCTTACATAAACCGTTTTGTTGTGAAGGTGCTAATGAGTCTATTGACGTAATGAAAAACAGAGTAGGTGGTTGAAACCACCAAAGACGAAGTAGATATTTTAATGTTAGAAGTCAATACAATTTTACTGTGTTTTGGCTTTCTTATGACGTAAAAAGATTTTATTTAACTAATTCTGCTAAATCAAGTATTTTTAGTCTATAAGACGTTCAAAGGAGTGGTAAAAACGCTCAACCTAAAGATACAAAGCGAGCAATCCATGCTGTGCACCAAACGAACGTCATAATGAACTTAAGACCTTTTTTAAATAACTTCATTAATTATAAATTTTTTCCTTTTCGTGCACTTAGTTTTAGCACATAAGTACTTTACTCATGCAATAATAAATGTACATAATCGTTTAGAAGGAAACCTGACATCACACCTTGTTGTCATGAAGTCCTTTTCTTTTAATTAAAACGGTGTAATCGATGAACCTCACCCAATACTAGAATATTATTTGATCAAAAGCGTCACTCGAAAGAATTTCATGAAAGTGAAAAATATGCTTCTGCATCAAAATCAATAAATACAAGCAAGAAAGTTTGGGATTTTCTATAAGGAAATTATTCAGGTGGCTTCAGAATATTTTAGTAGGCACTGGCATCTTCTGCCGAGGTATTTTGTGATTTGCGCACGTTTATGTCATAGGCAAAACGTAAATAGTTTTAAAAAGGTAGTAAATAGTGCAGACTCAGTACGTCATGAGGATTTTTCCTCTTTTTATTACTTGCTCGAAGTCTTAAAAAGTTAAGTGAGCTTTTCGAAAAGTTCTGATGGTAAATGTTCCTATCCTTCAATAGTGAGCGTTGGATAGATTCGATCATTACACGAAATGAATTACGAATACTAGGGTGAACACCATCACAACAACCAGGCGTTTCTTCAACAAATGTGTCAACCAACGAAGTACACACATGCACGGTGTAAAAAACTTTATCAAACATTTTCGTTTGAAGGTCTTTTTGGTCACTATTCACCATGGTAAACACGATGTTTACAGCAATAATACCGAGTATTTGATATAATTCGTTTGTTTTGAATTGTTAAGCAAATATTTTTCCGCGGGAAGTGTGGGAAAATGACTCTGATATTTTAACGATGTGAGACATGCGCACCGACAACAAGGTGAGTCGTTTTCGCAGACGTTGTTGAAAGAATTTTTTGGCGTTAATTTTCGTTTTATTTTTTCGTTTTATGAAATATTTGCAACTGTTCAACCAATTCTTGAATCATTGTTACTTATTGCAACAAACACTAAACTAAGGTTGCATCAATGAACATATTTCATACTGTTTTTTTCTCCCTCGCTACCACAAGCCCCAACCTCAACGCTTTCTTCGTGTTCTTTGAAGAAATGTATTTTACATAAGTAAGGTCATGCCCTAGATTGAAAGAAGAGGAGAGATAAATTCGTTGCGGAAATGCCTTTAGGTAAAGTGATGTTGATAATGCGTGTAAACAGATTATGTGACATTCTACGTCAACAGATCACGCCATGATTAGTCGTTGCGGCCAATTTCCTATTGGTGTTGATTAACAAGAATCAAACGATAATGAACGACGTCTATTTAAATGAACAAATAGCATTTTCATGTCATGTTGCGTCTGGAAAATGTCAAGCGCGCTCAGATATGTAAGCCGGAATAAGGCTGCTATCGACAAATATTGTACGATCAACTATGTGAAACAATGAATGACATCTCAGTCACGCAAAGCTCCGACGTTGCTTATCAACCTATCTTTCTGAGACCCATCTGGTACATCATGAGTATATCTTTACTAGGTCGCAGGCCACATGCTTTTGGCAATCGCTTCAAGTATTCATTAACCACGCGTGTTTACAGGACAGCCCCCACTTATGGTGTAAAACATTAGCTCATAATTGTGCCCTCGACCTTTAAGGAAGCTGCCACTTTGTAAGGTTTATTCGATTGCTTATTATTGTATGTCTTGAACTTGGGAAGTATTAAAAATCACGGGAATGTACTCTTTGTAATGTATCTGAGTCTCTTTAAAGCCTATATAGCTTTATTAAAATGTTAGAATCTTGCATACCGTTTCATGATCCTTATATAGCAAAAATTATTGTTTCTGAGAGAAACTTTAGTTAATAATACCTTAAGAAATATGCAAAAAAGGTTTGCTACATTTATATGATATTTTCGTGTTCGCGTAATATCACAGCTTTGCAATTAGAGTAGGTGATAATCTGGGAATTGCTATAGTGAATTGGCGACTATCAAGTAAATCTCATTACATGCATGTATCATTAGAAATCTCTTTCTTAGTCTGATATCCAGAGATCGATTCTGTTGCTAGGATTTTTTTCCCTAAGATAAATGTATGACTATATTAGCTAGTAATAGTGTGTATCGTTGTCAAAGACCTTTTGCTCATAAGTAGTCGAGTTGAATTTCCGCTGCTTTAGTCAAAAACTTGCTTATGTCAGTTATTTGAAAAAGTTCTTTTACATCGTATACGATGCCGTTTTCAGTGTAAACTGATGAGTAACACATTTAACTCGGCTATACAGCTAAAAAAAACTTTGCTGTAGAGTATCAGAGGAGAATGTTTCGATGGTTTACTCCTTATTTAATTACTCAATGCCTTAGCAAAACAATAGACAAAATGGTCCAATTTAGTTTTATTTAATAGTCCATGCTGCTTGAGAAATAACCGGTTTTTGACAAGTCTCACGCGCACTTACGTTCTCACATCAGTCACATGCAGCGAAAATTTCCCCTGTGCTTGTTAAAAACTTATTGTCAAGAATAAGTAGCCGTTTTCGAAACTAATTGAGTCTAAGCATTTGCCTAAAGTATCTGTTTCTAAACATCTTCAGACAACAACCGTTTGCCCTTAATAGCGCAGCAACAAGTAGACGTCGCATGGTGAAGAACTATTAGCGTATTTAGAGTTCACAGCAGGTAATTGCGGGCAGCTACTGTGCTTTGAAGTGAGTTCTTGTACACTTCTAGTGCCCTACTTCTTAGCTGCACGAGGTTTTAAGAGTCCCTCCTGACCGTACGTGCTTCTTGAAGTGTTAAGAATTCGTTGACTTGGCTCACTTTAATGCGGGAAGGGAATGAACGCTTGGCACGTCCTTACTCTAGCGCCTTAAATACTTGTTAAGATGTCTATGTATAAACGTACAGATTGAACGAATTATATGGTATTTGCGCAAACTCTTGGATTATATGCACGAAGACAAATATATTAATCTTCATTTACATCGAGCAAACAAAATAAGACAATAATTGAGAAACTGACAAAAAACTAAATCATGTTAGCTTAGGATAGTATAAAGATGAATAACGATTGCAATAGGATGCTTTGATTTCAAGAATGATTTCATGGATAATTGTAGAGTACCTGTACGAACATTTTTGTCGATAAGTGGGGAAAATGATATATTATACATAGTTGCATGTAGCACTTTTGACAATATCGACAATTGTATGTGAAACAAAGCAACCTTGGCTTGCTTTCCTCTGAAGCATCAGGTGTAATTTGGTTTTAATGATCTTGTTCATATACATACAAACAGTTTAAGATGAATGGGCGGTACAACATGAGTGTGTTGTAAGTATGTTCTTAGTTTAATCTTTGCGGGGTTCGAATTACACTAAACTTTTGATATGCGTGTAGTTTTGGCCGCATTGCAATAATTGAGGTTTATAATTTGCATTTATCGCAACGAACTCTTTGTACCTTTGGCGAAATACACACAATATAGCATGTCAACGTATGAAAGGCAATCATGAAACGTAGATCCGTCTTTGTACAAGCACGAGACAAAGATCTTTGTTGAAATTATGAAACATAATGCCACAAGGAATACAAAGAATTTTTATTGCAAAAAGAATGATTCGAACGAAAATCTGCTATTCAAAGAATGAAACGTCCACCCAAATTCTTCTCTCGTGAGAAAGCATCTCTTTATGATGTCTTAATTTCCCAAATATGTATGTATAAAATACCAATCAAGAGGGGGTCGGAAATCAAAGTATTTGGGCTGGTGAAACACACAATTATAAAGATGTACATACTATAATAGGTGTGCTTCAATATCGCTAAATATTGTCTTTTTAAATCGCTTCAAATATTGTTCGCTACATGCGTAATTACTGAAAATTGGATGATATATCTTAATTTACAACCAGCATTCACTATATCATTGCGTGGCAACTAATTTAGATCAGTGCTAGAGGCAATTTTGCCAAAGATGTCAATTATCTTTTGTGTCGTAGCCACAAAGCGTGGCATTAATACTTGCTCGATAGCAAATCAAGATGTTATCTAATGCTTCGTTCCCTCCTACGTGCATGTGATTTTCTCTATAGTAGGTGCATTTCCAAAAAAAAACATCTTAAAATTATTTCTCAATTGAAAAATATGGGAAAAAACCCAGCAAAGCATACAAAAATCATGTGTTTTTGTTGTATTGGCCAATGAGGGAGGATTGTGATACAACGACCAATATCATTCTCTGTTTCGAAACTTCCTTTTGTACTTTGAATCCTCGTGCTTGCCAATGATTTTTGCCTAATTCGATGATATTTCTTCAGCTTTTTAAGAGTCCAAATCCGTCGTAAACACATCGCTTTTCAAGGAGTAATTAAAAATCGTAAAGGGGTTATTGAATCGATAAGTATGCAATGGCGTGTACACAAATTTACCAAAACAAATGTCAAGATATCTCTTTGTTGATTTTCGTAATATTTGAATGAATTGTAAAGTGTCCAAAGAGGAATGGCTTCTCGCGAACCACTCCTTGTAGAAGAAGCTTTCATTTTAAGAAAGAAATGCATCATCTAATCTTGCCAAGTACATTAGAGATAAAACTTCCAATATACTTGTATGAACAAAGACGCTTCGATTTAGTAATGTACGCCTCCTTATATGGAGCAAGCCAATATTGTTCTCGAAGCTTTCTCTGTGTGAAAATATTGAACATGGCAGATAGGAAATACATAATCATATAATTCGCTCATTTATCTGTCGGAGATTAACGACCGTATAGAAAATAAGCGCTGGGATACACACATCATCAAATACATCTTTACATTGCAATATAGAAAACCAACATAAATAGGTTAGCCATTTGAATGCATTCAGCGGAAGATCATGCTTAAGAATACAAGATAACAACTTTGAAAGCGTGAAAATCACTTCAATGAAATTCAAGTACCAAAAACCCTAACGGTATTATAGGAACTTCTGGGAAAGCACTTATATACATGGGGTTTTGACCAGAGAAATCGCGCAGTTATTCACAGAAATGCTTGCTTCAGGAATTGCTGCGCTGCGCAAAACTCTATCTAGCGATGATAATGCAGGAAATGCTGTATAATTCAGTTTTGTAGGTATTCGAATTCTTGTTTTAAGTATATTGCAACGGCATATTCGAAAACTGTCCGAATCTCACGCAAGTGGTTTTGTATGTGTCGATAGATAAGGAATATGAGATAATGGGATGTTATGAGAGCCAAACTCCGCCCCCCATTACTTGGACAAACAACGAACAATTTGGTTGGCAGGCGTATATAATATGCATGCGCAAATCATACACAAAACAGCAGAAGAGTCAGTGTTAAATATACGGCAAGCTATTGCTTCTTCCTGCTTGAAAGGTAGTAAATACAACGGTTATATTTACCCCTTTTTGTTTAAGCCTCCCAGATGCCTTGGATGAAACTTTATCGTTCACATCTAAAATGCGAAGCGCCGCGATTTTTTATTCATGAGCGATTCATATTCGCTGCATCTGTGCATTTCAACATTCCGTTTGTGTAAGTATACCTCCCCTATCGCATCATTATCTCGGTTTATCAAGAAAAGATAAATATATTTTAATGGTCCTGCCCATCTCAAGGATTCCAGTAGCATGCAAAAGATAAGAGGATTTTGTAATAGCTTTTTCAAAAACTGCTTGAAATGCTTGGGCTTCTTTGAATGGAACAACACAATGCAACGCAGTTTAAGTTATTCACTGCTTATTTAAAGACACTTAAAATACTTAAGACTTCCCTTCATTTGCGAGAACTGTTTGACGCGTGGCTCTAACATATTGCAAGGGTTTGATAAGAAGCGTTGTATATCAGCACACAGTATGTTTGTTGAGTGCAAGTCCGCCTCTCCGCATATATATTTTATGAATATCGACAAATGGATTGATGCACTGAGACAGCGATTAACCAAAAATAACATAAATATATATGCTGGAAATTTGATTCAGAAGTTTGATATAGTTAATTATACGTGCTTCTACGACGTCGAATAACATGCTATATAGCAATATGATATGGTAAAAATTCAAGTAAGGAATACCATATGTATAATAACTATACATACATATAAACAGCGACCACCTATGAGAATAAATCTAATATGAAAACAAGAAAAATTTCCTTTGAGGGAGGTCCTAAACAAGACGTTTGCAAAAGCACGCTTTTTTATGACCAAATTCATATTTCAACAACTTCGAATAGGCAAACAACAGCAAATTTAATCAACGTTCTTTTTATTTGTGTTATTAAAGGCAGTAATTAGAGTACATCAAAAATCACTTTTTTACAGAGCAATTTAACAAGTATGTTGATCATTTGTTAGAATTATCCACAAATTGTTAGAATTATGCTACAAATAGACAAAACAACTTCCTCAAGGAGAAATGCGAAGTAATCATAACATCAGTGAAGCTGTGAAGCAAACAACTGTTCATTTACCTTGTATAAAATAACTATTAAAGATTTTGTTGTTTTTTTAAAGTATTTCCAAATGTCGTTATATATGATGGAAATACGACAGATATTCACTTTATTGGGATATGTTGCTCTTTAAACGGGACATCTGTAGCAAAATATGCGTCGAAACTACGCTAAAGTTAAAAATTGAATACACACTGCTATATGTAATGTTTGTTTTCTGCCTCTGTATTTTCTTTACCTTTATAAAATACCTGAATAATTTTCTCCCGGGCCTGCGTTATCTCAACAGGACGCAGGGAACACGTGCAAATCGATTTGTGCGAAATGTGTCGCGAAAGACACACTGCAGACACGATTTGGGCCATACCGACAATACGCGGCCAGGCTTGCGGAGCTCACAAAATACACAAAGAGACGTGGAACTATTAAGATAACAAACAAATTTAAGTAAACTTGTGCGCATATGATGTATTCTTCTGTAAACAGTAGGCTACTGATCGTATGCAACTGATCAAATATTTTACTTTCATCATAAAAATGGGTGTAAAGTAGACGCATGAATAATTCGGTTCTAACTATTTTAAAATTTACTTCTGTATTTATTGAGTTGAGACACGTATGTAGGAAGTTATTTTTCTCTTGTCACTTAATTGGCGAACGCTGTCTCAAAGCATGTGTGCTGGTGTGCGGTACTCGGTCAGTCTAAGTATTTCAAAGTACAAGAGCGGTGCCCATTAACTGAATGAGGGTGGAAATAATGAGATTTTGTGTTAACTAAGCAGGCAGCACTTCTCGTCGTCTCGCTTTGTGTCGGCGTGTCTTTCAAGCACCAAACGGCCAGGCCTAATAATTGAAAGTGTATGAGCAGCTTGCTTCTAAGTACGGTAAACAATGAGAACCAATTTTTTCCGAGATAAACCCTCTTGGTTTCATTGCTCTTAATTTAATCTATAAGACTCTTGTTGCAAAAATTCCTCAGAGTACAAACTTGGTTGTGCTTTGCGCACGCTGCACACTTAGAAGTACGAGTGTTATGACCCAAGACGTTCAGCACGCAGGTTGTATTTTTCGACTAGAAAATACGGAACACAATAACTAAAACATTTTGGCAACAAAACACTTCAAATGCTTTATTCGCTTGGCAGTAACATGCACCTGTCCATGCTGGCCGATATAAAGGGCTTTTCATATTTGAATATCGTGAACATACACTTGAATTTTTGGGACAAAGCGGCCTCTACCCTGTGTCTTGGCACCCGGGCACTGGGCAAAATAATGAATAGTTGAATACCCACATTTAGTGGAAACTGCATGTTAATAAAAACATCAAAAGTCGCAATAAGCTCGATTTGTTGTGATGTCATTTCTTATATCAACACTTAATTCCTGTTGAATTTTACCACTCTCGTTTTAATCGCATTTATCTGTCTTGTGTTGAATGCATGTCAGATTATTATTCAAGATGGCGACGTTGTGACTGAGCTGCAGAAAACATGTAACCCTAAGTTAAAAGTCGAGACCTCGTTTGCAAACTAACGAATCGTATGACATTGTGTATATAGCAGCATATTGTTGCTCTGCATTTCAGTGTCTGCGAACAAATGCTTTGAAGTGAAGCATTCATTAAAAAACGTGGAATTTTTTTGCGTTCAGCTATAAACGTGTGCGTAGCGTGAATTCTAGCTAAAATTTATATGCGCAAGGTGACACCTTTATTTATCATGCGAGGTTTTATCTTCAGTAAGTCGTTGTCAATGTCATAAAGGTGCTATAATGGCAAAATAATTGCCGAAGTGAAACATCACTGTAAAACAAAGCGATAGTAAACGACCAGTTTTCTCCCATAAGACATGAGAAATATTGAACAGGTGGTTCGTATACGTCGATAGTATTTACAAGCCGGATGGTTTTAAGTAATTTCGTTTTGGCAAACTGAACACATAACACGAGCAACATGTGAATAACTTGGTGTATGATTTGAGAGTTTCGCATGCATTTGTGTACAAAAGCATTTTGTAATGGTTTGCGTTACCAAAAAAAAAAATTTCCATCAGTCGTATTTTGACCCATAAGTGATAGGTTTACAATGACATGCTTTCCTCCCAAACTTATATTGTACTATCGTCAGGTTAAAAATATAAATGACATCTTAATTTGTGATTCATATAGGTGTTGGACAAAAAGTCTTTGAGCTCAAACGATGTCTGAACGTCATGGATGCGATCCGTGTTTCCTCTTCCATCACATGCATGTCTTTATGCTCGAAACAACGATGGTTTGTACATTTCGCTTTTGTTTTGTGCCATAACGAAGGAACTGTATGTGGGCTGTGTTTTGACACTTCGTGAGCTATGATATTGGCCACGACTTTTCGGAAAGAAAAATTTAAATTTCAAATAGCTATATTGTGTGTATTCTAGCTCGATCTTCACGGCTTGGCGAAACCGTTTCAAACAGATGCTTTATAATCCAGCTTAGCATGTTGCTCCCCGCTCCTTTATTGTTACCTAATAAGCTTCTCTTACCATCTGGGTCAGTCTTCGATTATATATATATATATATACATTTATATATAAATGTATGTATAACTGTATGTTTATATTCATATTATGCATTCACAAGAAAGCAGGGCCTCTACCTGTATTTATTTTCTGAAAAGTGTTGATATAGTCATTTTAAAACAATTAGAAGTCCTTTAGCCATGACCGTAATGGGAATAAAAGTACCTACTTAGCATCATGGTTCCAATGCTAAAGTGAACACAGAAAATTGGTGACCGTTACAGGCACAGTCCAATTCGATAATTTGTTGCAACTGTCAAAGTGTCAGCACATTATTGCGTCAGCCAATCAGCATCGCCGCTCACATGTCAAACTCCTACAAAGGATCCGTCTAATTGTCATTGATTGTCGCTCCCCTGGTGTCGAGGTAGGAAGTTAATGTAAACTCGAGCGCTCGTTTAGTCTGGCCGTAGCCCCGGTGTCGTATGCTATTTCATAACGCGCGCTTGTCCATAGCGTTCAACAGTTTGTAAGAGGAGGAGCAAACGAAGTTCACTAACGTAAATAATCACAATGTTCAACCCAAATATGCCTATTACGCCATTCTCTGTAAAGAATCTACTTGGAATAGAATACATGCCAGCAAGCTATCCAAGCCACGTTAATGGTTGTATACCAACTTCCATACACACGTTCCCAAAGAGCGAAGACACGGTCACAAGTGGCGTTCACTCGCATTCTATACCCGAGCCTAATTTCGGTATGTACGGTGTCGACGCATCTCAGGCGTCCTTCTTAAACGCAAGTCACGATAGTGAGGCAACAGGAAAAGTTTTGGACCCCGACAGAGATCAAGGATCAGGTATACACATCTCATACACTTTTCCATAGATCACTTGTTTTGTGCCATTTGCAAGCGCCGCTTAATTGTACGTGTGTATAAATGTGTCTGTGTGTATATCAGCTATCGCTTGAGGGAACCCATTAAGTTCAAAATGGGGGAGGGCAATTCACACCGAGATTGGAGAGCATTCTGTTGAGGGTTTTTAAGAATTAAGCTAAGATTCATTTGCGTGTAAAAGGAGCTGTGCCTCTTTGGTACAATAGTCAACACTTAGCCAACCTCGTTGGCTTAAGATGTTTCGCTTTCAAATTGAAGTGTGTTTCGTGACTGCTAAAATCTCATGCGAGTTATTTTCGTTATTTCCGCCGTGTTCAACTCACACTCTTTAACCACAGATAAAGGCCTAATCCAACTCCCTGCTGGCATCTTGCAAAGACTAGAGGATAATTTGTACTAAAGTCGCTACCTCTTAAGCTCTCGAAAAGCGTGTAGACTCGAGGACTAAATTACCGCCTCTTGATTTTTTTTCCGAAATTCGATTGTGACCAGACTTGGACGACTATTTAGCTTTGTAAACAGTCGTTGCGGATCTCAAATTCTTTTATCTACCACAAAATCAACACTGACACATCACATTTCAAACATGATGTTCTAGTAGGTCCTCACCGTTCGGTTTACACGTTTGATTTTTCGTAATGAAACTACAGCCATATAGAATTTGCTTGTTTTATGATAGTTTGATGAAATGTTTAGTATAGATTGAAGGAACCACTTCGTGTTGCATATATAGGAATTTGTTTATGCTCATTTTGTTACTTAGCCATGCGATAATGACACAAAGAAATGTCTTCATGACGAATAAAAGAAGTATAAGAATTATAATATTTTCCTTGATGGAAACGGTGTACTCCGCGCAAACCCAGATATTTCGAAATGTTTTGAAATGAAAAATCGTAACTCGAGAGCGGATAAATTTTCAGGTCGCTGCGTAGCTTGCTAAATATTTGAAAACATTGGATAATATTTTAAAACAATCTTCTGTTAAACAGAAAAACAACAGTGTCTTGTATTCTTTGTATTTTATGTACTTAATATTTCGTCCTGGATTATATGGATTGGTTTATTTGGAAAATTGAATTGCCAGATAATTTTTTTTCGCAAATTGTACATCTAACGCGACGATAATCTGCCTATTAGGAAGGCAAATTGCTTCAATTTTTAACGGCTTGCCTAAACTATACATAGGACGAAACACACGTTTCGTTTGGAAATGAAATCTCTTCTGATTCGCCTTGTTAAACTGTTTCATGTCTATTAACGTAGCTCAACTGATAGAAAAGATTATCAATCTTATAAACATCAAGTTTTTTGGGCACTTCTCTTTGGTTTTAAATTGAATACTTACTAACATACACATGTGCTTATTGTCATTGTATTTGCGATGCAGTTTTATGTAATATCAAGCACCGGTTCCTCGGCTTTGTTTGAATTGTATCGCTCTCAAAAGAACAAGCAAATGACGTCCATGTTTTATTCTTTGTAAACGCAGTTTGAGAGCACGGACCCTACTCACATTATAAATATGGTTGGAAAGTGTTACTTCCATAGCTATATGCTAAACTACGAAATACTTGCAACGCTTCTCTTTTTATTCTTATATAACTTGGTGTTTAGATGCGCTTGCAAATAGGGCTGTCCAATAAAGCACTTAAACGAATGAATCCATATAAAATGATAAATTACTTTTGCTGTCTTTGTACTAATTTATAATATGTGTATCACTATTAAACAGCTTCCTAGATTCCTTATAGTCAGAGTAATTGTCAAAGTATTTCATTATACCTAGCTATGTCTTGAGTATATGATGCATGTTTGTAGTCTGCGTTTAACATAAATATGTTAGTATGTAATATGTGAACGGTTAATGTGGAAAGAAAAAAGAGCTCTTTGGTGCAAACTATATTAAATATGTTTTATAGTTTGAATTACGTACATCTTTTCGTATAACACGAGTTTTTTGCTTTTTGTGTTTAGTAACCCCAGGTTCAGATACAAGCCAAGATTCGCCGAGCAAACCGTCTCAAGTAAGCAATGTTAGTACGGCTCAACTCTCGCCAAACGATGTTGCTAATAAGCCAAAAAGAATACGACGAAAGCCAAGAGTTTTATTTTCTCAAGGACAAGTATACGAACTGGAACGGCGTTTTAAGACACAGAAATATCTATCTGCTCCGGAACGCGAGCATTTAGCGCAGGTCTTGAAACTCACGCCAAACCAGGTGAAAATTTGGTTTCAAAATAAGCGGTATAAATGCAAGAAACAGTCATTAGAGAGCAAAAATCGAGCTTTGGATCCGTGGCTGGGTTTCAACGAACCGCGCCGTGTCGCAGTTCCTGTTCTAGTTCGTGATGGAGAATCGTGCCTAGCGGCAAGACCAGATTCTTCGGGTTATCCATTCAATGTCCCCAACATGGGCAACATGAACTCTATGAATATGAACATGAATTTTCCATATGGCTATAGCTATCCACCCTCACAAAATGCCTCGAGTGGTCTTGGTGCAAGATGGTAAGACAGTATATTAGACTGTCATGCAGTGTTAAAAGTATATCTGCCTTGCCGGTCACACCAGCTCATTCTTCAAATGATATAGAAAAGCTGGTTGAATCAGCTTTTGTTCCTGCTAAAATGCATAATAGTAGGACACAAGCTTAGTTTTACATGGATTAGTTCGATCATCATGGACAGAGAAAGAACAGTATACTTGTTGTTTGAAGTGCATTTTCCAGCACAAGAAAGTAAATACGAGAATTAATAAGACTGAATTTGTACGCTTCAAATTTGAATGGGTGGATACTCAATTGTAAATAGAAAGAATTCGATTTCAAAATTTGTAAATAGGATTATTCAAGATGCCAATGGGAGGCGTTGTAGGCAATGCTATTTGAGAGGTGCATTCTCAACCCGGATCTGTTTAGACCATTAAGAAACTACTAAGCTTGTGTTTTGAAAATATAGATTTCAGTTCCATATAGTTTTATTTAACGCGCGTGTCTACATATATTCCAAAAAGTGAATGTTTTATAGTTTGTTGCACGCGACGTAATAATTTATTACCAGAAAAGAAAAGAAATATATATGCATATATATATTTATACTTAATCTGAAGATTTTTAGTAATTTTATTTAAATAATCAGCAGACTTGAATTTCGACACGCCTTCATATACAGTCAAAAGCAAAAGACCATGCCACTGAAGTGATATTCGTTTAGTTAAATCGAATGAAAAATATTGACGCAAATGTTGCAACATTTTCATTACGGTTTCGTTTTATATTTCTTCCTGTGCTGTATTTTCTTTAATTCGTAAAACTCAGCTAGATGTTTGCTTCTGTCAGGCAAAACTGCATTCAAATAAGAATAAGATTACACGTATACTACCTCGTTAATGAAATAGTAGGGCTAACAGATTTTGGGTTGCTCGTCCGACGCCGAATTTTCATATTTCTTGTAGAGATAGACGTCTTATCGAGGTTTGACGGGACTTATAGCAGTGTCCGCAATAGTCGTAATGTACAAAGCCTAAAGAATTTTCTGACGTTCGTAACCTTTTTAGCTTTTTGTTATCTTATCATCGATGAAGAATCTAAATTGAATATCGGTTTCGACTGACTCGCCAGCATGCATATACTCACAAAAGCGATGTTTTGTTTGAAAGGATTTGAAATATCTACAAGACGTGGCGATATACATTTCTTCTTTCTATGTTTGATTGAACTAAATTTTATCATTTTTAGACATTTGTGTTTGTCTGTAAAAACGAAATTATCTCAAGACCTGAATTACAAATTGTAGCCAAGTCTTGTTCTTAGAAAAGAGAAATGTGAATGAATGAGCGCTAAGTCTTTTGCAAAATACATTTGCTCAAGTATAAACAGAGAAATACATATGATATACAAAAATTATACACATATATGTACATTTGCATGACAAAATGCCCACAAGCATGTTAACGTCCCATAAATTGCACTCCACGAGTCATATGTAGCTACATGTGAAATTACATTGATTTATACATAACCAAGTTTTAAAACAAACTTATGGAGACTCGTAGCAAATCAAAAGTACTCAATTTGATCTTTTACTATAATGGCTATATTTTTGTTCATGACTATGTTCATAAGCGAAGTTTCAAATGAGATTCGACTCTTGTTTCAACGACATAAAGGTCGTGAGGTATTAAAGTCCACGTAGTCTTCCTGCTAAACCATTCGGTTTGCACGTCGTCTATAAAAATAATATAAATATGACGTAGTTATGTGAATTCTACTATACACTAGTATACAAAGTGTCTTTGATCTAAAAACATCACACGATTTTGCTTTAGGTAATATGCCGCGCTAATATAAAGAATGAATGTCTAAGTTTTTACGAGTCGTTATTCCCCCCGAAGCTATTGCACAACGTTGCTGGGTGACCCGCGTGGGAGAATCGCATTGCAATATCTCATAATCATAGGGAGGAACTTTGCAGGAAAACCATCAATATCACTAGTGACTGTTGGTTGAATATTTCACGCAAAGAAACAGAAAAATTAATAGCGTAAACCACACCGTGCTAGTTACTGTTTAAAATCCCAGCCCAAGTCCAATCAACTAGCTAAAAGTAACGAAAGTAGTAAAGCTTACTGATGTTTCCAATTATATGAATATGTCTATAGTGCGAGTTTATTTTTAATGGTAGTGTCTGACTTTAATCTAACAATTTATCATGCGTTCTTCTTGTAACGACGCGCATATACTACACCATCGCTATATCCTAGGTATAGGAAATTATTTCTCTTTCAATGTTACTATATATATATATATATATATATATATATATATATATATATGTATTTATACTGGGCAAATTTAGTCGATGGCATACAAAGAAGTAAGAATATCATGTTTTTCTTTAACTTCCACCCATACCTGAATGGAATCATGCACTTTTCAGTAATATATTGTAGTATTAACGGGGACTTTGCAATTTTCTTGAAACCGTTTTTTTGGGACAGTGTTTTAGCTATGTAATATTTCGCCAAGCTTTTGAATTTTTATATACTATTTGAATTGTCGAGTTCATCTATTATTGCACTCTCTTTTGTTAATTTTAAGACTATCAGTCAGTAATTTCAATCGGTTCATTCGCTGTATGTAACGAGATATATTTTGATTTCTGTACGTACACTCAGATAGATAGATATGCAAAAATATTCAAACGTGCAAGATGGCATGTTTTCTTTAAGATGTATTGTATGTATTTCATATGACGAGCTATTCTCTCTCATTCAGAGAACGTCGAAATATTATGCATTTGGTTAGGTTACACGATGTCTCGAATTGAGAAGGAAAAATATAATTTTGAATTACTCTATAACTTGAGATGATCAGCTAGCTTTTATCTGTTGTTTTCGCTTCTCGAATTATCTGAATCGGTTTCATTTTTAATCTGAATTGGTTTTTGAGGTGAAAATGTATGTACTTTTTGGAAAGAATTATTCCCACATATATTCTTCAATATAAATTATGCAGGTGTGATTGCATGTAAAGATGGCAGTAATTATATTTTTCGTGTTTTTAAATGCCATTTTTACAGGTGCTCGCTTGTAATGGTCTCAAATTTTTTCATATACATATTAGATTGTATATTGTGATAAACGAAACTATGCTGTTGATGACAGTGAAAGATGCTTGTATGCTACAATACGTTCCCAGCTGTTCTTAAACGACGTGTCGATCTACATATTCGCCCAGGATCTTTAATGATCTTTATTGTTTAATGATCCATTGTCTTCTTGTCGGATAATTTTGACTGCTTCTCTTTCTTTGCTCTCATGTTTGACTGCAATATACATGCATAAATAGAATTGCAAAGCTACAAGCATGCTGTTTGTGTGTAAATATTTTCCCAAATTAACGGCGTTGTTAATTCATTTACGTTATTTTATGTTTTTATCATTTTATTTATAGATCGAATGTGGGAAGAGCGCACTTAATGGTGAGGAGAAATTGCACCTGTACTCGTTCAGTTGCTTCAGAATAGATTAAGGTGTGTCTCTGTTTCAAAAAGTATATTCCATTATTAGTTAACACTGTAATTCTGTAGAAGAAAGTTGGGGCTATCAATATAGTATGCCATCGTATCTAGAAAGCCGCCTTCAAACACATAAATAAATTTCAGGCGTCATATTTAATTTTATAATGAACGCATTTTTTTTTATTACATGCACGAAGTGTTAAGATGGTAATGAATACTATTCAAAAGAACATTTTGAATTTCGAGTTAATTTTTACGTGTGGCAATTCCTTACGAGTGGCTCAATTCATTAAGTAATTAACGTGTTGGAAATCAGATTGAAAGCCATGCTTGCATACAGGTGATGCTATAACAACTGATCACTTTTTTTTGTTCGCGAATTTATTTCAACAAATATGTTTTGGCAAAGTTGATCTCGTTTACTTTACTATATGAAAAGTAAACGAGATCAACTATAGTTTAAGAGCTTGTGTCATATATAGCCTGTGTTGGTACAGCGAACTGAAATACTGCTGTTACTTTTGAACTCACTTGACGTCATACTTGAAGCTTTCTCAAGCCTTTTATCAGATAGTTGCGCAGTTGCCATCAAACCTTATTGTTTGTTAAGTTGCATGTCTTTATACGAAAATCTAAAATATCGTAATCTAAAGACTTCATTTCGATAGGCATGATCCCAATTATTTTCGTACAACCTATTATTTGTTCACACCCATGACTATAACATAACGTTCAAACTATCCATTCACCTAAATTGTCCTATAGCTGGAAATATTCATGGCAATATTTTTTGTGAATAAAACACCATGCAATAAAAGACAGGTAAACGGGTGTAAAATCATACAATGTACAATATACTGTTATATACAAGTGTTTTTAGCTTAATTGACACATGCCAGAAACAATAATCTATAGCTATAAAGGCAAGTTTAGACGAAGGATTTGAATCGCTCCATCGGTAAAAGAACTTGACGTTGAGTTATGTTCAGATCATGATTTGTTCGCTGGAACATTCATTTGCTTGTACCAAAAAATTCCGGAAATTTAATATTTTCTTTCTAAAACAAATTCAATACTTGCTATAGTTCTATGTCATCTTGATTCAGTTGTAGTTAAACCCAATCTATAGAGGTACATGAAGGTCTGTATATGAGACTGTAAGGCGATGCAAAGATCTGGCTTGCAAATCAGCAATGCTGCAGTAAAGTATGTTTGGTAGATTGCTTTTTTTCCTGTTGGAGAATTGTCAGAGAATTTATTGGCCACATAAATAGTTTAGTTAATTGAATAATAAATTTCTACAAGTGTGGTAAGACACCTACGTGCATGTGTACAGCAGTTACTGTATGTTTAAGCTTCGGATTATACTGACATAGCTTCATTGATACCAAACGCTTTGTATGGTGACGTCATACACGACACAGACATTTATATACCACTTAGTCAAATCAATTAAATTTAGCGAGGAATATCACATTCTCAAAATTATCATATGGTAGAATACACTGGCCCTTGAAAATTACCTGGTTGAGAGTAAAGTCGCAACCGCCATGATGGCAGGTGACATAATACATTAATGTTGATTAATAAGATTGTTGATTTTTTGTCGTACCCTCATAAAATGCAAACTTTTGTATGAGGCAAACGATGTTGATTAGAATAATGGTATATTTTTCTTGATGGTCTATATATGTTTTGTCTATGTTACAATCTTTGATCGTCAATTCATTAACTGACAAACAACACATACAATTTACTAGAAATTTCTACCGGGACTGCATGTCTTATCAGTCAAACGGATTAACCATGTAATTTATATTTTTGGACACTGCATGGACTCGTAAAGAGTAAATTAAAGAAAATATGCTGCATTTTACACGAAGTCATAAAACTAATGTTCCTTGTCGCCTTCGGTGAAAAGCCCTGAAAGTAGTTTTGCCTGTTGTTACACGTTGTTGTGGTGATGTTAATCGTTGCCTAGCCTAGCTCTCGGCACAAAAAATGGCAATAGCAATGCTCCTCGTTTTATTGAACTTTACCACAAACAAGTGGCTACTTAGACAAACTTTCACACATACTTTACGTTGAAATTAAGTGGATGATTTAAAATACGCGCAGAGTTTTCCCCAACGCCAGTTTATGAAGCTGAATCCTTCCGGAACAATCGTGCCAAAGACCCTTCGAACTATCACTTAAAACGGGAACTCAACTCATAGCCCTGAGAGATGTGTTGAAATCACTTTATTGAGAGGTTTCTAGATTTATTATTAGCTATTAGCTGACATAAGAGTTTTCTAGATTCAAGCACGTAACAATGAATGATAAACTACTTGTAGCTAATTAAGTAGCATATTTTAATGCCAAAAAAAGGTAAATGAATTGATTTTTCTTCACTTTTTGACGTTTAATGCATGTGAGATGTGAGAAGAGTAAGATTATTGAAGCTATATACTTACTTTTTGGTTGTTAGAAGTTTCTGTGAAGCTCCAAAGATTCGTATGGAAATAGTCTGAAAAAATAATTGTAAATCACTAAAAATTGCTTCAATTTAATTATGCAATATATAGATTCATCGACCATATGTTTGTTAATGGCTATATATTAAGTTTTTGATGGTTTACTTTTAAAATCGTCAAAAGAACATGACAAATATTACAAACAATAAGAGGTCATCGATTATTTTAACTGATTTTAAGCAGTTTTCAAAGGTGATACGTTATGACGAAGTAGTCATGTCACTCAAGAATTTTTTTTTTCTGTGAAAGATTCTTTGTTACAAATGTTCCCGTAGCCCAGCAAGTCTGTTGAGTTGCAAGAACTATTTTTTATTGTTTTTTTTTTCTTTTTTATGTAGTACCATTTATTATGCGACCTGAAAGGTTCAGAAGAAAAATTCCAGGAATGTGTATGGCATGTTTTTGCAAAATCAGCTTGTAGCTAACGTGCTCAAAATGTGCTCAAAAAGAAGACCAGGTTAACGTTGAACAAATCATGAAAGGTTATGAAAGATTGTGTGAACCTTTTCAAGTGTGACAAAGGTTGTAATTTGTATACGTATGACTGAGCTTTTGACACAAATATTTCATCTTTTTCAACACGATGTTTTTACGCCTTGAAATCTCTTCGTTTGCCGACAGTTTTTACTGGCTGCAGGCTGATCGAGTGGGTAAAACAAAAGTAGAATAAAGTTTCCTGGATACCTATAACCATCATATTGAATGCTGAAATGTTTCTCTAAGCGCCTTAAAGCTATATATATAACATTAATCCATTCACGTCCGCGATCATTCCCGTAAAGAGGGTGTTAGAGATGTGCGAGCGTTTTCATAATTTTTTATGATACTCAGTTAAGTGCCTCTACTATAGTACCATTATATAATTCAGTAAATGGTTTGAACCCGGGAGTATCGTTATATGTTTGTTGATGTAGATCGTCCAGGTTAGTAGAGTTCTGAGGACTGCTATTGTTGATGTTAACTGACGTTTCGACATTCTTAGCAGTAGTCATCTTCAGAGTCAACTGACGTTTACTCCTCACTTGACTCTGAAGATGAGTATCGCCAAGTTTGTCGAAATGTCAGTCAACATCAACAAAAGCATTCCTTCTCAGGACTCTACTAACCTGGACGATCTACATCCACAAACATGTAAGGATTTTATATAATTCAGTTAATTATAAATCAGGCTAAAGAATGCTCGGCCGCTTTTAAGTTTAACAAGGAACGTATTGGTTATTTCTTGTTAAGTCATATTTAGAATGGGCAGAGGGAAGAGCTTTTTCATCACGCTGCCAATTGAGGTAAAAATATCTATGGGTTTCAGGTTTATTCCGTCTTAGTCTAATTCCCTAGAATGAAACCTTACGGCATTTGTGCAGTCTTGCTGAGTGATAGTGCCATTAGGTTTATCTCAAGAACTATTGTGAAAGGCAGTTTTATGTTGAAAGGAGTATGCAATAGAGGAAAAAAAACAAATCGTGTTATTTCTTTAAACCTTTTTGCATTCTTTTGCGATTTTTACTGATGGCAAATGACCCCATCAAATTCCCAATTGCATTTTTCATGTTTATAATGTCATAACGACTTCCCATCATTATTCTATTGATTCAAATTGGTCAAAGTGGCATTTTCCTTATTATGCGGACTTAAGAGCCGTAATGATTTAAGTGTTGTACGAGAGGGGGGCTGTACCGGCCACACGACTTTAATTAAATATCATGAGCAATCATTGAATGGGTTGAACGCTGCTGTACCAGAAAAGAAACAAAAAAAAAACAGTTGAAATTTGCGTGACAACAAATTGATATTGCGTGACTCGTTACTCAATTAAAAAGGATTATTTGCCGACTGCACGTCTGTCTATGTTTAATCCAAGTTTTATCGCGAACACGTTTGACTGACATTGACCAGACTTGAGTAAGTCTTCAAAATATCATCTGTTCGCTATTAATTTGCTCGACATCGTTCATCGCTAATGGTTGTTAACATTCTTGTCAGTCTACGGTCATGAGAAAGTTGACTGTAGCCTGCAAAACTTTATCGCACGTCATCTGTTATACATTAGCACATATTAGATTTCAGTTGCCTAAGGGCATTTCAGACAAAGCAACCAACTCCCATGGTCTAACATATTGGAAGATTTTAATTTGATGATAAACGCACGACCTCAAAAAAGTTTACTTTGTACTTATGTTCTGCTGTTGAAATGGTTGACAATCTCTCGGCCGTAATGGTAATTGGCTAACAGGGGCCGCGGAAGTATCTCAAAAGTGGGGGGGCACTGACCGAAAAGGGCATGTGAGTTTGCAGCTTACTGTTTTAGTATATTACAGATATGCATTGTTTCATGAATCGTGATTAAGTTTCAAAGTCAGCAAAATATTGGTAAACATTCTTAGAATGCTATGCGTATTCTCTACTGCTCGGCGTGCGTGCTAACAAATTGAACTAAGATGACTACATGAACAATTTTATTAAGTAAAGCGATCTCATTAAAATTTCCCAAAAAATCTAACCCTACGTTCGTTTTTCAGAACAAAGTCCTTAGCTATTAAACGTAAGTCCAGTTCGTCAGTTCTGGCCTTGTTTACATGCATAACAATAAGATAATTGTAGCGTGCTGCCGTCATTGTGCTCCTGAGATGTGTCTTGACAAGCCGCTGGCATGAAAAAAAAGTTCTCCAGAGGCTGCGCTCATCGGAGCAACAAGGTAAATCAGGGGAAGACGTGTGCTTTATTTCTTCTAGTGTAGGATGGTAAGGCTGTCGGCCTGTACAGCACAAATGCTTACAATCCAGTCCTTGCAAACATTCCGTTGACTCAATTTGCATAGGTCCTACCAATAGGGCGGTAGTCGTGGAACTTGGCAAAGACGCATACGTTAGGTTTTGAGAAGGTGTGTGAACTGGCTCGGTCGGCGGCGCGACTAGTATCTCTAAAGACGATGTAAAGTCAGAATCGCCGAATTTTGGTTTGGAATGAGAATGAGGAGATAAATACGTTGATGGAGTTTCTGTAGCTGACAGCAGTGTCAAACTAGACCTAGAGTCGATGTTTTGGTCAACAACGTTCTCTGCTGGAGCACTACAAAAAAAACTCGTCAGTTTTCGCATCCTTTTAGCTGTTTCTACAAGCTCTTTTTCCTTTTCTCGTTTTCGCCTAGCAGCTCTAGGCATGATGATTTTGATTAGAAGTGATTTAAACCGCAAAATTTTCAATTATTATGATTATGAATTGTCAACAGTTTTGTAGGACCAATGGCCTGAAAGACAATACGACGGGAGCAATGTGTTGCCGTAGAATTTATAGTCTCATGTGGATCATAAATTGCGACTTCTCATTGGTTGATTAAGTTACTGGGCGGGCGTCTGCGAGGACAACCCCCATCGACAAACGCGAATTTTGATCCATCTGGGTAATTAAGATCAAAAACTAAGCTATAGCTGATTTCGCATGATGCCGACAGACTTTGTTCTACTCTCGGGGCTACTTGTATCTAAGAAAAACTTCTTCAGTCCAATTTTACCTAAAACAAGGGCATTTCTACACACCATGAAAAAGGGCACTTTCATTCCAGAAAAAGGGCAAATTTTCCCCTGTTGTAAAAAGTGGGGGGGCACTTGCCCCCAATGCCCCCCGGTTCCGCGGCCTCTGTTGGCTAATCGCTTACTATATACACACGATTTACACACCATCGATTTGTACATGAAGTATTAGGGTCGGTCGCAGGTTAGCACTGTTCGTAGGATGGCGATTTTTAAGCGTTGTCAAAACGGTGGCTGTATTTTCATCACAAAAAACGATGAAACCTTTGCTTTCTTAATTAAACTAAAATTTCTTCAGTTTATTTCACTGACGTTTAAAACAATCAAAGAAGCTTTCATCTTCTCTTGGATAGTGCTATCCTGGCCTCGCGGAGCAGCAGACCCTTTCTGCTTGGTTTAAGCCCACTATTTAAGAAATTGTTAGTCCCAAGATATGTCAAGCTACAAACACGTCACAGTGTGAAATAACTGTATGCAGATATTTTATTTCTTTACAATCTTATAAACTTTAACGGCGACAAGTGGTTTTAAATTTTTGTAAAATCGGAAGCTTTTTGTCTTGCCTTTTAGTGCGTTTACATTTTGGAAAAAATGACATCATTTGGTTGGCTTTCCATCCAACATGAGATTGCATTGCCAAAAGTAGTCTTCGGATTAGAATGACATGCATGGCTGCAAGATTATGTCGTGAATTTTCTACAAATGCCAGCATTGTTGAATTGAAAGGACGCAGATGCCGAGAAAGAGTGAAACGTGTATTAGAAAAAGATGGATCAAGAGATGTTAAAAGGTATGCACGATTATATTCTGATAAGATGGATACTTTGACGTCTTAAAGAAAACCTTTACTTCATTCGTTCATGCTTTCTATGAAAAAATTTAACTTTTTAAATTTCTAAAATGTTTATATCGACCTTTATGTCTATCTTTGTGTCTACCTTTATGACTACCTTTGTGTCTACCTTTTTGTCTGTCGTTGTGTCTATATTTGTGTCTACCTTTATGTCTACCTTTATAGCTACCTTTATGTCTACCTTTTTGTCTACTTTATGTCTGCCTTTATGTCTACCTTTATGTCTACTTTATGTCGACCTTTAAGTCTACTTTTATGTCTACCTTTTTGTCTATCTTTGTGTCTACCTTTATGTTTACCTTTGTGTCTACCTTTATGTCTACCTTTGTGTCTACCTTTATGTCTACCTTTATGTCGACCTTTATGTCTACTTTTATGTCTACCTTTTTGTCTATCTTTGTGTCTACCTTTATGTCTACGTTTATATCCACCTTTATGTCTACCTTTATGCCTACCTTTTTGTCTATCTTTGCGTCTACTTTTTTGTCCACCTTTTTGTCTACCGTTGTGTGTACTTGTCTATGTAATCCATTACACTGTAACCGATTACATCTTTTCTCTACCAAGTACCAAGTCTTGCCTGTCCTCTCTTCTCTTGTTTAGCTTACACTTCCTTCTCAATTCTCGTGTCGTTTCCCTGTTCTGTAAGTTTTGTTGTTTCCATAATTTCGTAAAAGCACTATTGCTAATGCAAATTTAATATAAACGACAAGTTTTTTGAAAATAGACATGTTTCGACATCTCATGATGCCATCTTCAGTATGAGTGAAATAATAGGTAAGACAAGATTGTATCACCTATTATTTCACCTTGTATCACCTATTATTTCACTCATACTGAAGATGGCATCATGGGATGTCGAAACATGTCTATTTTCAAAAAACTTGTCGTTTATATTAAAAGTTTTGTTGTATTATTAAATCTTTATTAGATTGGTAAGAAGACCAATTTATCATTGTTGTGTTTATGTAGTATAATGTAGTTTAATAATGTTTTTGGATCGTCGTTCGTCATAGATAAATTACTATTTCATCTATTTGATTTTAGACATTTGGACCAATAAACTGAAAACAGTCAATAAAGAAGAAACTATAGAAATTCAACTTTAAAAAATGGATAAAAAAGAAGGTAAAAACAGTCGTTGATGATTTAGAATTTTATTTAAACAATTCAACGTGGAGAGGAGACGGAGGAAATTTATATAAAATGTAACGTTGCATGACTACCTTTATGTCTACTTTTTTGTTAATATTTCTTTTAAATAAAGACAAAACATTGTCTTTGTCCTGAAACGCATCGTAACTGCATAAGTTTAGTCCTATAAATAAGCCACATCGTCTTCATACATGATTATGATTTCTCATCACACAAAAAGTGAGCGATTTTTATTATGATTTGCACTGATAGCAAAACGTATTTACTCAATCAACAACACTCAAAAGAAATTCAAAGATACAAAAGCCAACGTAAAGGAGGCTGCCAAAAACAACGATATCAGACTTTATAATGTATGAGTGAAGAAGAATTTTTTAGAACTGCAAAAGAAATGTTGAAGGTAAAAATTTTGGTTGGAGTGAAGGGTTTTTGTATATCGTAAAGTTTATTCAAATGCTATGTTCAGGGGGTTACAAAAAGTATTGTTTTTTTTTACTCAAGAATGCTAACATGCGAAAATCGTCAAACGACGTAAAAGAAGTGATGAAGAACAATTAGAAGAAGGAACAACGAAGGTTTTGTTTTTCTTTGTATATTTTGATATTATGTAACTTTTTCAATCGAAGGCAAAATTTGTTCCTGACAGGCAATCTTATGGCTTTGACGAAACTAAAGCAATGGATGCGACACGGCCCCCTAAAAAGAACGCTCATACAGCAAAAATTTCGAGTTCTTCAAATTTGTCAGTTGATGGAATTCTGCATTTGTTTGCACTATCAGGCTACGATCATGGCCATTCGCTGGAGGAAGGCATTTCTATGACGTCCGCAACTAACGAGAACCCAAATAATTTAGAAGATTCCGGTAAAGTCTTAACGGTATAGAAAAGAATCAAATTTCTAAATCTGTCGATAGTTTTGAAGCATTTCTCGATGAGATGATGTGAATATTAGGTTAATTATGCATGTTGTGGAGTTTGATACTTTCAGCCGTTAAGATTAACAATCAAACTTTCACAACAACAATAGCAATAAATGAAAAACCAGTCAGGGGCAAGAATAGTCATTGTTATAAAGACATAAAAATTTTCTACTTTAGGATTAATCTGTTTTCGTTTATGCATGCATAATAATGCATGTAAGAACATAAATTTCACTTATAAATCTGCCTAGACTAAATTTGAACAGAAACTGCAGCAGCAAGTACAATGGCAAGGATAAAAGGGCGAGACCACGTTAAAGTTTATGTTGAGAGAGAATTATTCGGTCACTGGAAAGGAGTTTCAACGTGGATTGAACGTAAATTATTAACTATCAAAGCGGAATTACTACGAGTTAACGACGTCTATCAGACAAACCAAATGTCAATGGATATACCGGACGAAATCTAAGCATTTGATAAGCATACAGTTTGTACTGAAGCTGAATTGAGTGATAGCGTAACGCAATAAACAAGAGCGCCGTGAAAACTATGCAGATTGGTTTCTTACAACATCCGATTTCCTTGACACAATGTTTAGAGATAATATGGCTGCGTTGTCAAATATGTGGTGATATGTTATAAGTGTCATAAACCATTGAAATGTAGGATATGACTCGTGAAATCGACATTCCTAAAGAACACACCTCAAAATCGGAACGATAGGAAAATTTATTTCCTATGCATATTATATGAAAGATAGAAGAAGACAAGTTATCGGCCGCTTTAAAGCCTTCACCAACGTCAAGCCAGAAATATGTCATCCTCATATTTTACTACGACAAGTGCCATTGGATTAATAAAGCTAATATCGACAGCAGCCGCTAAATGAAATCTGCATTGCTTAGCCGTAAGAAAACGTGCTGCTTTTGAAAGACTTACTTGTCTCTATCTTTTTCAAAAGAATTTCGAACTATAACTAAATGTAACTATAGATGTTTTGCTAATGTATTACCAAACTAACATTAATTTATAAATGTATTTATTTGTACTACTCTTTCACTTTTATATCAACATTCGACTACGAATATGATTTTGGTTTGTTGTTTTATCTATAGCTGTAAGTGTTCTGCTCTAATTTTGATTCGAGACCTTCAATGGTCTATTTTTTTGCATTAATTACTTCTAGGTAGGAGTGGTACTTTAAAATGACCAGGTGTCTTCAACGAACTCTCTGGTCTAGTGGTTAGACACAACCTTTCGAGGTTGAGAGTGGAGGTTCGAACCCTGTCTAGAATAAGATGTTGTTAGGCTGTAGAATGATCCGAAACATGGGAAAATAGTGCTGGTTACTACAGCGAAAATGAGATTTCTATTACTACGTTTTTCGAGAATGGAATGCGACACTTAGTATAAATTCAGAAAAATTCGCTCTCCGATGAGAAGGAGAGCGAAGAAAAAAAGATAGGATCCCATGCAAAAACCACTCTTAAAAACTAAGTCTTTTGCTCAAATTTTTATGACTCCTGTGATCAGGGAGTTATTTTTTTAAATTTTGAAAAGTCAGGAAACCCAAGAGCAAACAGAACGCCCTAATCATCCCTTTCTTACTTCCAGGCACTTGTTCCTCAGTTCGACTTTCTGTCTTCCACATCCGCCGCGTACACCTGCCAAGTGTGTTGGCAGAGGGCGAACCAAGGATCTTGTGCACCGGAGGTCATTGATGTCGAACTAAACGCCCAACATCGGCCAGTTGAGCTAACCGCTCATCATCGAAAACTCTATGTTTTTTGGCGTATTTGCTAATTTTTTTCAATGTAAAGCGAAAGAAAAGGAGAAGGTCTTGAACCTTAGAAGGTCTTGAACCTTAGAAGGTGAGATCACTGCACCGGCATCTCTACCACTCGGCCAGACGGGTGAATTGAAAAACCGTTTAAAACATGTCAAGTGTTTCTCACAAAAGAACATTGCCTTCTTTTCTCTCGAGGCTCATATTTTATACTGTGTTTAACTTGTACTTCGTCCTTATCAATGCAACGGTGAAGAAAGGGACTTACTACGCATTTTAGCTGTCCAACTCAAACATTGCTGGAGAATAAATGTTAGAACTGAAGGGAGGAAGATTAATAAAGTATGCACAATGTCAGACATTGCCATGTGGTAAATCAAAACAACAACGCGCATGTTCGTAGTCAATTTAATGACGCTGGGAGTTTCTAACTTGTCTGTTCAAAGATAAATAACATATTTTTGCTATCATTTATGATAATATTGTAATGGTTTCTACAAATTATATGGTTCCTACAGAACAGTATCCACTTACTAATTCATAGTCTATTCAAGTCTTTTTGTCATTTTACCATCTTGCCATGTCTTGAGTGTCATCATTTAAAATATAGTCAATGTAATCAATATAGCCAATGCGGTTTTTGTCTACATATGTGTCTACGTTCTTGTCTACCTTTGTGTCTACCTTAATGTGATTGTCTACCTTTTCATAGGACAAAGTTCTTATTTTTTTGAACACGACAATTGAAAAATTAGTCATTTCATAGTCGAAAGTAGTCGAAGTAATCGAAGGTAGTCAATTCACGCGATGCCATGTGGTAAACATGAACAACTTCTCTTTCTATTCATGCATTTTCACTAATTTTCACATTTTTTTCACACAAAGACTATAATTCACGCATTTTCACAAATTTTCACATTTTCTCACACAAAGACAATAATTCATGCATTTTAACAAATTTTCACATTTTCTCACACAAAGACTATAATTCACGCATTTTCACAAATTTTCACATTTTCTCACACAAAGACTATAGTTCACGAATTTTCACAAATTTTCACATTTTCTCACACAAAGACTATAATTCACGCATTTTCACAAATTTTCTCACACAAAGACTATAATTCACGCATTTTCACAAATTTTCAAATTTTCTCACACAAAGACTATAATTCACGCATTTTCACAAATTTTCAAATTTTCTCACACTAAGATTACTATTTCATTCACATTTTATATTTTACATTTTCATTTCACATTTCTCACATTAAAGATTTTCACAATTTTCACATTTTCATCACATTTCATTTTTTCATTTTCACACAAAGACTATAGTTTCCATTCCATTCAAAGATATAATTCATTTTCTTTGCATTAAATTTTCACATTTTCACACCATTAACAATTTTCATTCCAAAGTAGATTCATCCATTAATTTCATATTTTCTCAAAAGAACATATTCATGCATTTTCAATTTCTTTTTTTTCACACAAAGATTAATTATGATTTTTAAATTTTCATATTTCACACAAAGACTATAGTTCTATATATTTTTTCCTCAATAATAAAGTGATTTTCAAATTTATTATTTTTGTGATATGCATTATAATTTTGACTGTGAATTATTTTCAATTTAAAATGCATGAATTATAGTCTTGTGTGAAAAAATGTGAAAATTTGGAAATAATTATAGTCTTTGTGAGAAATGTGAAAATTTGAAAATTGTGAAAATGAGAAAATGGAATTTGAAATGGAATTGGAAAGGAATGGAATGGAATGAATGGAATGGAAAAATGGAATGGAATGGAATGGAATGAAATGGAATGGAATGGAATGGAAATGGAATGGAATGGAATGGAATGGAATCTTTGAAAATGTGAAAATGCGAAGAAAATGTGAAAATTTGTGAAAATTCGTGAACTATAGTCTTTGTGTGAGAAAATGTGAAAATTAGTGAAAATGCGTGAATAGAAAGAGAAGTTGTACATGTTTACCACATGGCATCGCGTGAATTGACTACCTTCGATTACTTCGACTACTTTCGACTATGAAATGACTAATTTTTCAATTGTCGTGTTCAAAAAAATAAGAACTTTGTCCTATGAAAAGGTAGACAATCACATTAAGGTAGACACAAAGGTAGACAAGAACGTAGACACATATGTAGACAAAAACCGCATTGGCTATATTGATTACATTGACTATATTTTAAATGATGACACTCAAGACATGGCAAGATGGTAAAATGACAAAAAGACTTGAATAGACTATGAATTAGTAAGTGGATACTGTTCTGTAGGAACCATATAATTTGTAGAAAACATTACAATATTATCATAAATGATAGCAAAAATATGTTATTTATCTTTGAACAGACAAGTTAGAAACTCCCAGCGTCATTAAATTGACTACGAACATGCGCGTTGTTGTTTTGATTTACCACATGGCAATGTCTGACATTGTGCATACTTTATTAATCTTCCTCCCTTCAGTTCTAACATTTATTCTCCAGCAATGTTTGAGTTGGACAGCTCTAATGCGTAGTAAGTCCCTTTCTTCACCGTTGCATTGATAACGACGAAGTACAAGTTAAACACAGTATAAAATATGAGCCTCGAGAGAAACGAAGGCAATGTTCTTTTGTGAGAAACACTTGACATGTTTTAAACGGTTTTTCAATTCTCCCGTCTGGCCGAGTGGTAGAGATGCCGGTGCAGTGATCTCACCTTCTAAGGTTCAAGACCTTCTAAGGTTTAAGACCTTCTCCTTTTCTTTCGCTTTACATTGAAAAAAATTAGCAAATACGCCAAAAAACATAGAGTTTTCGATGATGAGCGGTTAGCTCAACTGGCCGATGTTGGGCGTTTAGTTCGACATCAATGACCTCCGGTGCACAAGATCCTTGGTTCGCCCTCTGCCAACACACTTGGCAGGTGTACGCGGCGGATGTGGAAGACAGAAAGTCGAACTGAGGAACAAGTGCCTGGAAGTAAGAAAGGGATGATTAGGGCGTTCTGTTTGCTCTTGGGTTTCCTGACTTTTCAAAATTTAAAAAAATAACTCCCTGATCACAGGGAGTCATAAAAAAATTTGAGCAAAAGACTTAGTTTTTTTAAGAGTGGTTTTTTGCATGGGATCCTATCTTTTTTTTTTCTTCGCTCTCCTCATCGGAGAGCGAATTTTTCTGAATTTATACTAAGTGTCGCATTCCATTCTCGAAAAACGTAGTAATAGAAATCTCATTTTCGCTGTAGTAACCAGCACTATTTTCCCATGTTTCGGATCATTCTACAGCCTAACAACATCTTATTCTAGACAGGGTTCGAACCTCCACTCTCAACCTCGAAAGGTTGTGTCTAACCACTAGACCAGAGAGTTCGTTGAAGACACCTGGTCATTTTAAAGTACCACTCCTACCTAGAAGTAATTAATGCAAAAAAATAGACCATTGAAGGTCTCGAATCAAAATTAGAGCAGAACACTTACAGCTATAGATAAAACAACAAACCAAAAATCATATTCGTAGTCGAATGTTGATATAAAAAGTGAAAGAGTAGTACAAATAAATACATTTATAAATTAATGTTAGTTTGGTAATACATTAGCAAAACATCTATAGTTACATTTAGTTATAGTTCGAAATTCTTTTGAAAAAGATAGAGACAAGTAAGTCTTTCAAAAGCAGCACGTTTTCTTACGGCTAAGCAATGCAGATTTCATTTAGCGGCTGCTGTCGATACTAGCTTTATTAATCCAATGGCACTTGTCGTAGTAAAATATGAGGATGACATATTTCTGGCTTGACGTTGGTGAAGGCTTTAAAGCGGCCGATAACTTGTCTTCATCTATCTTTCATATATTATGCATGGGAAATAAATTTTCCTATCGTTCCGATTTTGAGGTGTGTTCTTTAGGAATGTCGATTTCACGAGTCATATCCTACATTTCAATGGTTTATGACACTTATAACATATCACCACATATTTGACAACGCAGCCATATTATCTCTAAACATTGTGTGTCAAGGAAATCGGATGTTGTAAGAAACCAATCTGCATAGTTTCACGGCGCTCTTGTTTATTGTTACGCTCACTCAATTCAGCTTCAGTATGCTTATCAAATGCTTAGATTTCGTCCGGTATATCCATTGACATTTTGGTTTGTCTGATAGACGTCGTTAACTCGTAGTAATTCCGCTTTGATAGTTAATAATTTACGTTCAATCCACGTTGAGAGCCCCTTCCAGTGACCGAATAATTCTCTCTCAACATAAACTTTAACGTGGTCTCGCCCTTTTATCCTTGCCATTGTACTTGCTGCTGCTGTTTCTGTTCAAATTTAGTCTAGGCAGATTTATAAGTGGAATTTATGTTCTTACATGCATTATTATGCATGCATAAACGAAAACAGATTAATCCTAAAGTAGAAAATTTTTATGTCTTTATAACAATGACTATTCTTGCACCTGACTGGTTTTTCATTTATTGCTATTGTTGTTGTGAAAGTTTGATTGTTAATCTTAACGGCTGAAAGTATCAAACTCCACAACATGCATAATTAACCTAATATTCCCATCCATCTCATCGAGAAATGCTTCAAAACTATCAACAGATTTAGAAATTTGATTCTTTTCTATATCGTTAATGACTTTACCGCAATTTTCTAAATTATTTGAGTTCTCGTTAGTTGCGGACGTCATAGAAATGCCTTCCTCCAGCGAATGGCCATGATCGTAGCCTGATAGTTCAAACAAATGCAGAATTCCATCAACTGACAAATTTAAAGAATTTGAAGTTTTTGCTGTAAGAGCGTTCTTTTGGGGGGCCGTGTCGCATCCATTACTTTAGTTTCGTCAAAGCTATAAGATTGCCTGTCAGGAACAAATTTTGCCTTCGATTGAATAAGTTACATAATATCAAAATGTACAAAGAAAAACAAAACCTTTGTTGTTCCTTCTCCTCATTGTTCTTCATCACATCTTTTTTGTCGTTTGACGATTTTCCTATGTTAGCATTCTTAAGTAAAAAAAAGTAATACTTTTTGTATCCCCCTGAATATAGCATTTGAACAAAGTTACGATGTACAAAAACCCTTCACTCCAACCAAAATTTTTACCTTCAATGTTTCTTTTGCAGTTCTAAAAAATTCTTCTTCACTCATACATTATAAAGTCTGGTATCGTTGTTTCTTGGCAGCCTCCTTTACGTTGGCATTTCTACCTTAGAATTTCTTTTGCGTGTTGTTGATTGAGTAGGGCATGAAATTCTTTATAGTGGGAAAGACAAATTATAAATTTACTTCAGCTGCAATTCTTTTATCATTGTAAATTGTACTACAGCTGTGACTATTTCATCATGAATTATATTAAAGCTGTAGCTGTTTCATCAAACTACAACAAATATAAAAAAAACAAACCAGATCGTTCACATTGTTTCTTTGACAATCTTTGCAGTTTAATAGTAAACCAATGACATGTTTACAACTTCCAGTCTTTCCACCAACATCTGGTCAGGAGTATCTCGCTTCAAGTAATTCATACACGTGTCTTCAAAGAACAATTAATTCGCCAATGACGTGGTTTTCAAGATCTGGTCGATGTGACAACTGCAAGATATATGCGTACTTACTTGTATCCAAGAAGTAAAGATGCAATAAGGTTCCTTTCATACGTACACCAATGAAAATATTCAGCGACAACACACACAATATCATTCTAACTATGTAAATAAGAAAATAGGATTTTGTATGTGGTTCCTAGTAACACAATCGCTGTGATTAGTCTGAAATATCTTGAGTTAGGAGGAAACATTAGCTCTATTGTCAATCAAGATCAATTAAAGATTATTTCCTTTTATCCGGTGTTAATATTTCCAGCAAAGTTAATTTTTTTTACAAACTTCCTTATTGTCCTCGTATCTTCTCGTTTCAATTAACTTTGTCTAAATAAATTTTGAAATAATCAACGATTGTTCTTACCTTCCCTTTTATTCATTTTTACAATTAGACTTCCACAAGTTCTTCTTTTTCAATTATTTAATTTGTCGTCCACTTCCTTTTTTTCCAACTTGTTTAACTGTTTTCAGTTTTTTGGTCCAAATGTCTAAAATCAAAATAGTTATTAATCAATGACAAACAACGAATTTTTCATATTGTCAAACTATACTCAAAACAAACTATAGAAAATCCTTTCTATCCTTCCCTACACTGCCCTTTTTTACCAAACTAATAAAGAATCTATTGTTACAAAAAATATACAGAGGAGAGGCGAAAAGGGCAAAGAAGAGAAGAGAAAAAGGCAAGAAGTCAGAGAAGAGCTTAGGACTAATACTAGCTGTAAAACTAATGTTCACATGACAAACACTTTCAGTGATACTATAACACTAGCACTAAAGCTAACACAAACATTAAGACTAACACTTACTTTAACACCAAGGCTAAAACTAACACAAAACTTATGCTCACATGACAAACACTTTCAGTGATACTATAACACTAGCACTAAATCTAACACCAACATTAAGACTAACACTTACTTTAACACCAAGGCTAAAACTAACACAGGCATCATCACAACACCAACACTATCACCATGAAACTATCTCTAACGCTACACCAAGAGAGAGACCAGTACTAACTTGAACAGAAAGGTAAACACTACCATTAATACTAACTCTAGCACTAAGACCACCACCAAAACTAACACTAGCACTGAGACTAACACCAACACTAGGACTAACACCAACACTAAGACTAACACCAACACTAAGACTAACACCAACACTAAGACTAACACCAACACCAACAACACTAAACTAACACCAACACTATCACTAACACCAACACTATCACTAACACTAAGACTAACACCAACACTAAGACCACACAACACTAAAACCACACTATCACAAACACCAACACCAACACCATCACAAACACCAACACTAGGACTAACACCAACACTATCACTAACACCAACACTATCACTAACACCAACACTATCACTAACACCAACACTACTCACTCAACACCAACACTATCACTAACACCAACACTATCACTAACACCAACACTAAGACTAACACCAACACTAAAACTAACACAAACACTATCACTAACACCAACACTATCACTAACACCAACACTATCACTAACACCAACACTATCACTAACACCAACACTATCACTAACACCAACACTAAGACTAACACCAACACTAAAACTAACACAAACACTATCACTAACACCAACACTATCACTAACACCAACACTGAAACTAACACCAACACTAGGACTAACACCAACACCAACACCAACACTATCACTAACACCAACACTATCACTAACACCAACACTATCACTAACACCAGCACTAAAACTAACACAAACACTAGAACTAACACCAACACTATCACTAACACCAACACTATCACTAACACTATCACTAACACCAACACTATCACTAACACCAACACTATCACTAACACCAACACTATCACTAACACCAGCACTAAAACTAACACAAACACTAGAACTAACACCAACACTATCACTAACACGAACACTATCACTAACACGAACACTATCACTAACACCAACACTATCACTAACACCAACACTATCACTAACACCAACACTATCACTAACACCAACACTATCGCTAACACAAACACTAGGACTAACACCAACACTAAGACTAACACAAACACTAACATCAGCAACACCACCATGACTAAGACTATTGTGACACTAACACTACTTCTGCTGCAGCAAGAATAAAAGTAACACCAGCACTAAGACAACGACTAAATAGCATCAAGACTAGAACTAACACAAACACCAGCCCCAAGACTTACACTATGACCACATTAAGGTTAACACAAATACCAATAGTTAACACCAAATTAACATGCTAAGAATGGCTGTTTTTATGCTTAAGATGGATAATAAGTCTTGACGACTTATACGTCTAAACTTTAAACTATCCAGCGTAAAGACGGGTCGACTTAAATCAAAACTAAACGGCAAAATAATCAGTTGATCGAGACGGAATTAACAACTTTAGTTCCGAGACGAACGGGTAGTTCGTCTTACGTCCGTCTTTATCCTTCCGACAATGGCGCATCAAAAATATTCGTCTTAAGACGTCCAGTCGTGTTATCCATCTTAAGCATATTGTGTGATTTACTACTTTCCTAACTGTACCCTGACTTTATTAAGAATATAGCTTTATGGTTAAGAAATTATAAATTGGGTGCACTTTATGAAAAGGAATCAGGTTATTAGGCTAAAGCTAATCAGTAAATAGTTGGAAATGCAGTTATTTTGGATAAGAACAATAGTTTTTGTTTTTCAATCAAGCAAATTCTGCCTTTACGTATTTTGAAAAATTAATCCTATTCCTTCCATTAGCAATCAGTTTCCTTGCCATACTTGTTTGAACAAACACATACTTCATCGTACTAACTTAAGTGTTTTTTGACCTTATAACCTAAACCCTACTCAAAGCCATATTTAAGAGATCTACTAATCCATAAAATGCTATTCTTAACCAAAACCATTTTTCAGCTAACCTTGATATTAAATCTTGTATTGACCTCTTCCTTCAGCTTTTTTCTTGAACTTGAATGATAAAGAATTGATCTTAATGAAATCATGAAACATAACTTAGCAAGATAAATAATTTTGAAATCTTTAATAATCACCAATTTTCATGGTTGTAGGGAGACGAGTGGATATCAAGGGTGGTAAATTGTGGTCAACAGTACGACTTCAACAAGCCAAAATAAACATGTTATGTTTTAATCATAAAAATTCCTTGAAGGTCATCTTATTTCCTCTAAGTAAATACCTACATTGGTCACTGTATTTAGCTGCCTCTTTTACAGCTTTATGCATGATATTTTTATTGATTTGTATCAGCAAATATATATTTATGAAACATACATTTATTTCATGCAATATAGCATAAATGTTCTGCAGTATTTTAAAGAAAGAGTCAAGTTATAAACCTATGATAAATAAGCTGTTAATGTTAACTCCTTATGTTTATCAAATGATTCAAACCATCCTACCTTGTGTAAAGATTCTACAATGGCGATGCCATATAAATTTACTAAATGGTTGTCAACATCTTTGATGAGTTCATAAACAACTTTTGCAAATACGATCAAAATGAATAGAGGTGTTTCGACAAGTTAAAATCACTGTGATGCAACAAATCTTCGTGATTTTGTCGTAAAATATCAAATTGTGATATTTTCTTTGAACTAGTGGTGTATGAAAGCAACTTTATCCCCATCTTTATAGCCCACCCACAGATTGTTTTCACTCATTCACTATGGATCCACAAGACAATGGATGAAGCATCTATATTGGTGTTCCAAACAAAAGAATTTCATTAAATTTCTTTTCAATTGGCACACCAAATCATGTGATAGTCTGAGTGGAGCTTTTCTTTGGTAGATGAAAGGTTGAACAAGCTTGTACAGAATAAAAAATTGTTATCAGTCCCAGAGTGCTCCAAGGTTCAATTCTCCAGGTGATATGGTCAGTTTAAGTTGATGCAAGTGCCTGCAACTAGCCTGAAGATGACCTTAGTAGGAATAGGCTCTAGGTAATATCCAGGGAGGAGTAAGTAAAGTCAGTATTCACCATGTGTGAACACTAGGTAAAGTCTCTACAAAGTATGAGGTGGAGATGCAGAGAGGATGGAAGGAGAAGAGAGAATATATTCCCACTCATTATTGTCATAAAAAAACTGTAAAATCATCTATATTCTACCCCTTATTGTTCTGAAAACTTTTTATCTATGATCAGTAATCTGTTGATATCAACTCCTTATGCCCATCAAACGAATCAAACCATAATACTATGTATAGTAGAAGATTCTGCATTTAAATTCTTTGACGGTCATAATTGTCACGACTCGTCAACATCTTTGTTGAGTTCTTTAACTACTTTTCCCAATATCTTCGAAATAAATAGTCGTGTTTAGACAAGTTCAATTCACTGTGATGCTATATATCAAATTAATTTAGCAAATAATACAATATTTTACCAAATACTTACGATAAAAAAACTGTGTCAGCAGGAAAACTTTTTAAACATGGCGCGGGAAGAAATAAAAGGTCCACAAAAAAAGTAAAGCAACCATTATCAAATGTAATTGGTCAAAAAAGATCACGTGTTACGTCGCTTTGCTGAAAAATTCAATATTTACTATTAAATCAAAGAATACGGATATCTTTTGTGGTTTAGTTTATTTTTACTTATTTAGTATCTCATCTGTTTGAATCAAATCCACATTTTGAATACTTTGAATCAAACATCAATGTTTGAAACCTGAAATATAAAAATATGGCCACAATAGAAAATAAAAGATGAGGATTTTAGGTAATTTTTTTTATGTACGTCTGAAAGATGTTTTTGACCTCTCAGCAATATTGAAATAAAACGAACAATAATTGAAGGAATTATTTTCTCAAATGTTCGAAGTCACAGAAACTTGCTTGCACGATAGTTTGAAGTGTGAATCGGGGCTTCACGTAGGCCTTTTAATATTGATCATATGTGAAAAAGCTTTTTGAAACAATCATATAATGTCAATTACTTTCAGGTAAAATTAGTGTTGGGGTTGCAACAGTTCTAAGGTAAGGAAAATGTACTTCAAAATATTATTTGAGCTTTTGAACACTACGTTTAACATTAAAACTTTCAAATCGTTGCAATAAATTGTCCTGTTGCGATTCTGTGCTATTATATCTGTTTTGTGCAGTGTTTCCAGGAAGGTTGATTTTTTGGGGGTTGGAGGGAGAGCCCACACCCATACAAGCCTACCAACATACAAACCCATATATTTTACAGTGCATTTACACATCAGTGCATTATAATATAGTCCATGCATTGCCCCTTACCCTTGTTGCTTGCGAATAAGCCTTCCTATGTACAAACCCTTAGAAAGGGATTGTTTACTTCAGTTAGTAAAGGGCTTGTGGGGGAGGTATACAGAGTCATAAAAAATTTTATTTTAGTGGTAAAAATGAAAAACTATAGTCTAAAAATATTATGGCAGACAACCATAGGCAGCCTCCTTCCCCCTTTGCCTACGTTTGCGTATGATATTGTCAAAAGCATTAATTTCTAAAATTAAAAAGTATTTGCATACTATTTCTGCCAATTTATTTATTTAAGTTAAACATGTTTATTTTTACTTGTTATTAGTGGTTCATGGTTAACATCTTTGGCATCTAATGACCCAAAATGGTTAACTTCAACCATTGATAGCTATGCAAAACAAAAATTTCCTAAAGCATATCATTTTGTCTTAAATCTACCAACAGGTGAGTAAAGAAAATTATCAATTATTCACAAAGATGACAGTTTCACATTGAATTATAAAATTAAATAGTTATTTGAATCTAGGGCCTGAAACAGTGGGATTTTTGATCTCTCATTATCCATGCCTTTTCTTGAGACTAACTCAGTATAATCATTGGTTGCTGCAAATATTTTGCCAAGAGATAATATCTTTAGCAATCCTTCCACAAGGTATGAGTTAGGACTGGGGGTGGTGATTTGGTGTTTGTCTATATATATTTTTAGTTTCATTGTGATGTATTGTTTATTCTTTTTAGGTTTCAATTTCAATGGATATCTTGACGAAAGTACTTCAACACATACGTTGTTATTTTTGACAAGGAATGCCCTCTTGGATGAGAATTACCATGCCAACAAATCTGAGGTATATTGTACAAAAAAGACATTGTTTAAATGTTCAACCAGATATACATGTGTAAACAAGATTGTATTTTAGATTAATGTAGATTTACTATAGATTACTGAAGCTCCTTATTATTTCCTAATGTCATTTTTTAAAAGTGAATCAATTGAGAAAACTGAACTTTTTCACATGAAGGTGTTTGAAAAGGAAGAAAAAGAGTTATGGGTTGCATTTCATCAGCTGTTGTTATCCTTACCATATACTGAAGAATGTACTGAGTGGTTGACACAATTTGCTTTTCATGGAGGCAAGACCGGACACAACCTATACAAGGTAAAAATAAATGCTTATTTTCCTTCTATATTTGATAATAAAAAAATAAATGAGGAAAATTGCTGTGTTTCATTGTTGGTTCCATGGCTTTTTGTACCATGTGATTTCATTTTATCATCATTTGTACTTCTCTTCATTATCCATCATTATCTTACTTTTCAGTTATCCATTTGTATCTTCTCCAGTTTGGATCCTGCAGGATCCAAAGAAGATAAATTTGAAATGATCCTTGATACGATTGTGTTAGGGTACTAACCAGGATCCTCTATTCTATCTTACTTCCCCTTAATCCATCATTATTGTACTTTCCCATTTTTTCTTACCATTGTCATACTTCTCCTCAATCCATCATTATCAGTAGTTTCTCAGCTTTCTCCCTTCTACCCATCATTATCAGTAGTTTATCAGCTTTCTCCTCTTCTCTTTTGCTCGTAATTTTTAATTTTATAGCGTGAACTTCATTTCCATTATCAAAGATTATTTTGAAATTAACCAACTGCAGAAAAAACTTCTCGAGAAGTAAAAGTGCTATGTAATGTGCAACATTCGTGATTCTAAAGACATTTATTTCGTACGCAGAAAGTGAAATAACTAAGTTTGTCTTTTTGTAAATATAGACAATCTTTTGGCATTCGGAAGATGAAGATAACCTTGAGACAACCTCCTCAGTTGAAGAGATCATTTTATTTATGAAAGCGTTGCGAAAACATTCTGAAGTAAGCATATCGAGATAATTGTGTAAGTAAGCATATCGAGATAATTGATATCTAAACATTCTAATCTGCAGAACTAACTGCATTGGTAGATGTTTTCCCGTATTTGCTCAGCATGTGTTGTCTTCTTAAGGTAAAGGAACACCGAGGGTTAATAATGGAGAACAATGGTCTTGATGTACTGCGTCTAGTCGTCAAGAATTATGATGACGTTCGTATTACCAGATTGGTTTGTGCGATTCTTGGAAATTTGGCTGTCGACGTGTGCTCTTGTGATGATATGATTCGAAAAGGTTCGCTTGAGTGTCATTGTAATTACTTATTGATTTCTTTATCATACATTAGAAATTACTAAGGTCATGTATGACCAACTGAATTTTTTGACATCAAAATGGCGAATCCTTTTGCTAATGGCTATGCAATTTACCGTTGAAATTTCTTTAAAGTTTAACTTATTTCAAATTAATTTGTTTTTACGTACATCGTTTCAGGTTGGCTGAGAGACCTCCAAGAGTGGATTAAATCAATGGTATGCATGACTTTGGCAGTTGATTCACCTTTCATTGTTGTACCATGGTCAAAACAGTTGGTTGATCTTTCATTGTCGCACCATGGTCAAAACAGTTGGTTGATCTTTCATTGTTGTACCATGGTCAAAACAGTTGGTTGATCTTTCATTGTTGTACCATGGTCAAAACAGTTGGTTGATCTTTCATTGTTGTACCATGGTCAACACAGTTGGTTCATCTTTTATTGTTGTACCATAGTCAAAACAGTTGGTTGATCTTTCATTGTTGTACCATGGTCAAAACAGTTGGTTGATCTTTCATTGTTGTACCATGGTCAAAACAGTTGGTTGATCTTTCATTGTTGTACCATGGTCAAAACAGTTGGTTGATCTTTCATTGTTGTACCATGGTCAAAACAGTTGGTTGATCTTTCATTGTTGTACCATGGTCAAAACAGTTGGTTGATCTTTCATTGTTGTACCATGGTCAAAACAGTTGGTTGATCTTTCATTGTTATACCATGGTCAAAACAGTTGGTTGATCTTTCATTGTTGTACCATGGTCAAAACAGTTGGTTGATCTTTCATTGTTGTACCATGGTCAAAACAGTTGGTTGATCTTTCATTGTTGTACCATGGTCAAAACAGTTGGTTGATCTTTCATTGTTGTACCATGGTCAAAACAGTTGGTTGATCTTTCATTGTTGTACCATAGTCAAAACAGTTGGTTGATCTTTCATTGTTGTACCATGGTCAAAACAGTTGGTTGATCTTTCATTGTTGTACCATGGTCAAAACAGTTGGTTGATCTTTCATTGTTGTACCATGGTCAAAACAGTTGGTTGATCTTTCATTGTTGTACCATGGTCAAAACAGTTGGTTGATCCTTCATTGTTGTACCATGGTCAACACAGTTGGTTCACCATTCATTGTTGTACCATGGTCAACACAGTTGGTTCACCATTCATTGTTGTACCATGGTCAACACAGTTGGTTCACCTTTCATTGTTGTACCATGGTCAACACAGTTGGTTCACCTTTCATTGTTGTACCATGGTCAACACAGTTGGTTCACCATTCATTGTTGTACCATGGTCAACACAGTTGGTTCACCATTCATTGTTGTACCATGGTCAACACAGTTGGTTCACCTTTCATTGTTGTACCATGGTCAACACAGTTGGTTCACCTTTCATTGTTGTACCATGGTCAACACAGTTGGTTCACCATTCATTGTTGTACCATGGTTAACACAGTTGGTTCATCCTTCATTGTTGTACCATGGTCAACACAGTTGGTTCACCATTCATTGTTGTACCATTCTCTGTTGTGCCATGATTTTTATAATAGCTTCGCCATTCTTTGTTATATTATGGTTATTGTCTATGTAATATCGTCTATAGTAGCTTCATGCTTCGTTAATTTCTAGGATAGCATTGTTAAGAGTCATTCACTGCGAACTTTGATGAACTTGGAAAGAAACAGCGAACTTGACGATGTTTTTGAAGATGGTATATTTGTTGTTGCTCCTGAAACAAACTTTGGACGGTAATGCTCCCTCACAATTGTATTAATTTAACTTTTTTTTAATGGTTGCATTTTTTACTTTACTACTTGTACTCTAATTAAATGAGATATGATCTTCGCACTTAGCTGGACAATTTAAGCAATCGTCTCAGGACCTGAAAAAATCAGGTGACTCAACGGGATTCGAACCCATGACCTCTGCGGTGCCGGTGCAGTGCTCTGACCACTGAGCTATGAAGTCACACAGTGGTGAGCAGGTCAATATTGTTGGGCTCATGTTTTCTCGTGAAATGAATGTCATATGAATGTTTTATGCAGTGCGGTGTTTTGAAATTAAATGAGATATGATCTTCGCACTTAGCTGGACAATTTAAGCAATCGTCTCAGGACCTGAAAAAATCAGGTGACTCAACGGGATTCGAACCCATGACCTCTGCGGTGCCGGTGCAGTGCTCTGACCACTGAGCTATGAAGTCACACAGTGGTGAGCAGGTGAGCACAAATTGTCCAGCTAAGTGCGAAGATCATATCTCATTTAATTTCAAAACACCGCACTGCATAAAACATTCATACTTGTACTCTATTTGCTTATATATGATCGATTTTACGAAGAGATCTTGAATTTCAAATGTTTTCAATGTTAAATTACATTCACTACTGAAATCTGCGTTGTCACGTTGTTGGAGACGCGTCTTATCTCCTGTGAAATACTCTGGAGTATGAATTGCTTGTACTTGCAGTTTATTCTAACATGGAGTTTCGTGGTCTGATTGGAAGACAAGGATATGTCTAATGCATTCAACGTCATCGCTTTTTGGAATAAATGTGTGAAAGTTTTTTTAAGGACTTTCATTTTGCCATTTTAAAGTATTTTGTTTTCAGGTTTTGTCAATTGTTGTTTGTATTGCTCTATCAACATTAAGTTTAATTTTGTGTAGCGTCGAAGTTGATCTTGTATTTTTACATGGCCTACGTGGGGGTCCATTTCGGACTTGGCGAAGTAGACGTGAGACAAGTACTGAAACATGTACAACGGATTGTTGGCCCAGGGTAGGTTATGATTTTAATCTTCATTTCATACAATGTTTAGTTCGTGCTCAATTGGGGGAAGCTTTCTTACATATTACAACCCAAGATGTATAAAGGCCTGTCACGGTGGATTATTTATCTGCACTAGCACGAGAAAAGACCTCCGCGAAAAACTATCGAGTTTAATTTCCCTAAACCTATGATGAAGAATGTCCAAAAGTTCGCATAAATAACATGACTTGTTTGTCATTAGGACTGGCTTCCTGTCGATCTACCTGAATGCAGAGTCATTGTGGTTGAGTACGACACAGAATTAAGTGGATGGACATCAAAATGTCCTGTGCAATCTGAAGGGTAAAGTTATCTGTTATGCCCTTCCTTTTGGGGCACGTTTACCTGTTTTAAGATAGTAATAAAGTTCTAGAAAACGTTTTGGTGAAGTTATTTACAGTTCATCCATCTTCACGACAATCTTTCTTCAATGCAGGTCGACCATTGATTATCGTGTTTCTAAAATCTTGAGCAAATTGATGAATGCTGGTGTGGGTAAACGTCCTGTTGTGTGGATATGTCATTCTTTGGGAGGTGAGATTATTGTAATTTGGTAATTGTATTTCCGCGAATAAGTTCAATTTCAATGATATATCCCCATTATTGTTTGTTGAAAATATGATTTTTAAATGGTCATTTATGGTCTCATCTCACATGGTCGCACGCCATAACCACTGTGACACCACATTATAATTTTTCTCTCAGCCTCTACGTAAGCTCATGAACTGTCAGTGTCAGGTATGTAGATGGCGTGTTTTTTTTTCTTTATAGGCTTAACGGTTAAACAAATACTCTCGAATGCCACAAGCTCGTCGGATTATTGGTAATCTTTACTTTGGTATTTTATATTTTTGTAGTTGGAAGGTTTTACGCAATGAGCATGTTGTATAATACTGATTAAACTGCTAAAGTTCTATATCATATATCCCGGTATGCTTATTTACCATATAAGACAAGGTGATCTTTAAAATTTCGTATGCCATTTTACTAATGACTAGGAAGTTCAAAATTGTTTTCGCCCCCCATCTCTCAGGCATCACTATGGAATGTGTCAATCCTTTACTCTTTTTGAACCTGTTTTGCTTTAGTTTTTTATTGGCGAACACCAGAGCTTTTATATTCTATGCTGTTCCACATAGAGGTTCTGATATCGCCTCAATGGCTGCTGGAAAGGCAAGATACTTTTTACTGCCTTCAGTAGACGTGAAAGTGCTACAAAAAGGTGAATAACTCATTTTCACGTGAAGAATTAAATTAAATTGTTCCATATTACTGTTATATTATTTTACTTTTATTCACTCAAATATTTTCATTATTATCAAACTAGAAAAACGTTTTGTAACGTTTCTTTTACAGACTCACAATATCTCATTGAACTTCAGAAAAACTTCATGAAACACGTACAAAAAAGGAAAATAGACATTTTGAATTTTGCAGAGACACAACCAGCTAAGATCATTCGAAATACGACCATTGTTTCAGTTGATTCTGCAGGTATGGCTTGCTAGATTTTACTTAGTTTTTATTCTTAAAATTTTAACGTCCAATGTCAGTAAGGTTTACAACTTGTTCTCGAAAAAATTCCAAAAAGTCCTAGCTATGCATTCCATATTTCATCTCTTTCTTGAATGAATTGCTTCGTGTATGTAGTGGACAAAATGACTCTTTTTCTTGATCAGATGAAACTTTTCTTAATCAATAGAGGGGTGGTGTTGGAAATATTTTTTTCCACCTAGACATTGGCATTGGTGAATTTGTACCGCTTCTAGTGGACCATATTAACGTGTGTAAACCGTGCAGTCGTTCTGATCCAGCTTATACTAAATCAGTGAGTTTCATCAAACATGTCATTCTCCACGATCATATTGACGACTACATACCAGTCCTTTTGTTTTAAAAGAAACCGAAGGGACCGTTTATAAGGTATGCGATGATAAGTTTTCTTACAATTGATAAACATTGTGTTGAATGTGACGTCACTGATGCCTCCCAAAAACTCTCAGGCACCGAAAAACAGTGTGGTATTGAAAACATAGGGCAACCACTTGTGCTTACGTCTTCTAAAAAGTCTAAGTCACCGCGAGAAACAAGGTGTTGAATACGTAAGGCTCTCCGCTGGCGCTTTGGTCTTCTAAAAAGTCTCAGTCACCGAGAAACAATGCATTGAAAACGTAGGATACTCCGCTGGCGCTTATGTATGTCTACAAAAACTCTCAGTGTTAGAAGTTGAAATTGTCTCCCAACAGCTCTCCACCAATACATTAGCTATAATCTCGTTTGATATTTTACGTAACATGAAGTAATGTCAACTGATGTCGCGGGTGGCTTTTTTTAATGCTTGCTGTTGAGCCTGCTTTTAATAGTTAGTTGAATTTAAATAGAACATTGACAACTGAGTTAATTAAGCTTAAAACTTAAGATTGTATTGTGATTTAATTTCATGCACCACCAGTATAGAAAGTCCATCAATTACAGTCATGAAAATGCAACGTTAGAATAAAAAGTTTCAAAATTTATTATGTTTTAATTTCCGTAACTCTGTTACGATCTATTCCTCTTTGCCAAATGCAAGCATAATATTAAGGTCCAAATATCTGTTTAACTCTCCTCGTTCCTTCACTCTCTTCCTACGTTTATCATTTTGATATCACACGAACATGTATATTGCATGTTTTGATATTAAACGAACGTCATACGTATTACTTTATTACATACATTAATTTGTGACTGTTGAAAATGAGTAAATAATTTTCTTTAAATAATTTGTCGTAATATTTAGTTATTTTAATGCTTTGGGGAAATGCTTAATGTCAGTTTTATTGTATGTTTGTTATTGGCCATTAACTGCTTGGAATATTTCATGAAATTTGAACTCATTTATCGATGGTCTTCGTTTCGTGGAAAAATGGCAAAAACCATTCCTTTAAGACTGCTGCGTGACTTATCATATTGAGTAATAAGCTACTGAAATGAAAGCATACGCTGTGCTGCTGTTTCACCTGCTGTGCTGTTCTTCGAGGCATGTGGTTGCATGGAACATAAACACTCCTTGTATTTGACAACACGTGGTTTTTTTGTTCTTGCTTATCAACTTGGCGCCAAAGGTGGGGCACTTGTCTATTCAAAAATGAATAGCATTCGTCGTGTAATGCGTTTTATGAAAATATATTTGATTAGTGAGTAATGACCTTAATGTGTCGAGAATTCACAATTAGGGCCATTAGATAAATTTGGGTTTAATTATATATTTGGTTTATTATTTATGAAATATACATTTAGGACTAAGTATTACAAGTCATGAAAAAACTTTAACTGTACAAAAAGCAGTAGACCATTTGTAAAAAGTAAATATTATCTATTCTATACGTTTCGACAAATAGCTAGTACATATATTCATCATATGTAGTAAATGATCCTTTTAAAAACATGCATTTTGATATGTGTATATGTAAAACTTGTACTGAAGCATTGTTTTGAATTTCAGAGAATGAAAAATATGCCCCATTTTCATGCGCAGCTTTCGTACCCACAAGAGTAATCATTGTTTTAGGCTTTTTAGACTCACTTATCTTTTTTGTAAGTGCTTGCTGTGCTGTTAATTGCAAAGCAATTAGATGTGTAAATTTAAAAACACTGGGAATCGTACCACATGATTTGAAGTAAAAAAAAGACAAATATCCAACAGCTTCGCTCTGACGTGCTGTGCTTACTTAAGTTATGGGTGCATGTTTTTTTGTTTCAAATCACGAGTTATCATTTCTATTATGTGACTACAAACGTGTATTAGTTGGTTTGAAGAATGTAGTTCGTTGATGTTGAACATTGAAAAGTTAGTTATCTAATGGTAAATTTTTCACCAGTTTACAAATCTACGAATTATAAACGAAAAATATTCCGAACAACATCTCTGAGCCTGATAATGACTTTGAAATAAAGTGAAGCGTCTGCTTTGTTTAAAATTGAACTCAAGCTATCTTTGAATAGGCGTCGTAGGGTGTCTTCCTGTAACCGCGTTTTCCCATCAACATGATGTAGGAGTAATTGCATATCTGCGGTTTTCAATGTTAAAACTTACTGAGAGATAAGTGCATGTAGCTTGTTTTGTCTCAATTTTCTCAGGTATAATAGTTTGTATCGTTTCTATAACGAGGGGAATAGCTATAGCTACAAACGTCCAGTTAACTGTTGAGGATATCAATACTGAATGTAGATGTTTCATCTAAAATTATCTTTGCATGACCGTGCTTTACAAATGCATAACGTCAACAATTTAAGCATTTTTTATGATGTTCTATCAATAGATATGATTACTTTGCACATGATAAAATATGAATCTTATGTATACAAATGCATGAAAAGTAATGTGCCTAGTCAGTGATAACCAAATTAGCTAACTATACATAAGTAACTTGGGCTTTATAGCTATATGTACATTTTTAAATCAGGTATAAAAGTTAGGGTTTTATATTGTCGAAAAGAGTATTTGCAAAATCATGAGAAAGAGCTCTACCTGATGGTTTATAGAATCATACACAAGCTTAGGTACCCTGAGGTATTTTTTGTGGTCCATCCTTAACATAATTCAAGTACATTTATAATATCTTAATCTGTTTTGTCGTTCAGTTATACCTTGTGGTCGTAAATGGTTTAGAGTGGCCGTCCTGATACGTTTATATTTGCTTTATATAAACGTTAAAGAGTTATTGAATATTAATACTCTCCTATAAACAACAACTGCGTTCAATAATTATTTGCTCAATGGTTAAGTCAACTGTTTCCATGTTGGGAGCCTCAAGTGTGTTTCCGTTTGCCAAACACTAGTGGATATTGTAACTCTGTTTTTACCAGCTAGTCATGCACCCGTTACGTGATAACGATGAATAACATCTAAGAATTGGTTATCCGTTTCGCTGTACATTATGTATTTCCCTGCACATTGTGTGTATTATTATCTGTAAACTGTATTTTCTACGTGCACACACTAAGTGCGTCATAAAACGCTTTGTAAAATTGAATGGCTGTGGCACTTAAACGATAACAACGCCTATTCTATTGGATTCGGAATGCTGTATATTAATTATCAGTAAAGTGATGATTAGTGTTCTCTATATTAGGTGAGGCCTTTTACACGTGTGTTTTAAGTGCTTTGACCATATAATGGCTTTTATATTAGGCAACGAAATTACATAATTCCGCGTGCGATTGATTCATTGTGTTGTTGCTTGATATATGGTATCATACATACATAGCTTCGGTGGGTGAAATATTTCAAATAGAAAGTGTATAATAGTACTTTCATTTCTATAATGTAAAATAAGATTTGCGTTTCTCCATTTGACAATGACTATTTATGTTTTTGTTTCTTACTATATATAGCACTATTTTTTATTCGTATGTATGAATCTGTGTTTTGACGATTTACTTTGAGTAATACATCCTGACTGTCTGCATTTCTAGTCATATATAGCTACAACTGATAAACCCAACTCCATCTGCTGTTTTTTTCTGCATGCCACACCCCGAATTTCTGTTCTTGTCTTTCGTCAAGAGAGGGCAAACTGTCTTATTTTCTAACAGATGAGTGATGCGTTTGGTGAAAATCTGTTTTTCCGTTTAGAAATGTTTAATTTTTAAATTAGTGGTCATCGTGATTCATGGCAATGTTGTTTTTAGTATGTTGAACATGCATTGTTCTCAATGCAATTATTCGCTATGCGTGGTGTCTTGAAGAGATTTTAATTGTATAATTATTTTATAACTACTATAATTAATTAATAAAAGCATTTGGAATATCTCACGAAGTCGGTGTGAATTAGTTGTTTATATTCTGGTACAGCGTATTCTATCTAAATTTATCAGTTATTGTTCTTGTTTTGTTGTACGAAGACTATCTTTATATTGTCTAAATGCGAAGTACTTTATATTGAGTTTCGTGGGATATTAATCTGACTGTGCGTATCTGTCTGCGGCTTATACTTTAAACATGTTTTCTAAAAGGTTTTTGTTCGATTCTGCTCATTGTTTCAGTTTGTGACTCAACTGGTGTTATATTTTAGGAATAGTTGAAATAGCAAACGTTTAGCTTGTGGAATTTATACATTCCTTATATCATATATTAAGACGTATGACTGAAAATACTTATGTCTATTACTCAATAAACTGCTGCAATATTTTTATGTATATGATACACATTAGTCTTGGCCAAACCCATCAATATGAGAAATTTGTCATGACATTTCATATTTACATGATGAGCTTTTCATTACACATTGATTCCTTTCGTTTCAATGATTCTGCTCATTTTCAACTTGTATTTCCTTGCACATAACGCCAGTCATCAACACTCTTGAAGCACGCAATAAATAAAACCAAGTACTCATTTCCTGTGACAAATTGTTCCTCAAGTTTTTTATAACTGCTAATCTTTGCTAAAATTTACAAGGCAATTAAAAGACTGATAAAGACGGTGGAATGGCCTTAAGTCAAGGCGCTGACCTGTTGGGCTTTAAAATTTTTGGCATTTCGCTTGTCGCAAAACTTGTCTGTTTCGTGATAACGTGTGGCCTAATTCAATGACGAGCGAAATGCGCAATATTTTGCTTGAAATTGTGGAACATTAGCGCAGCATGATGACACCACAGTGTTTATGAGCAAAACATTTCCTTGTGTCGTGTTCCCAACTATTTCTACACCGCGGCGAGATGAATTCTCCAAAAAGTTTTCTAGTAACTTACTGGGTTTTACCTGAGTCGACTCCTTGCTTAAATGTAGTGTCTTATTTTAAATATTTTTGATTGTTTTGATCATCAACGCATAAAATAGTTATGTATCAGTATAATTTATCTGTCAGGCAACTTTATCATACGAATTATCATTGCAGCTTAATTGTTTGTTGTTTTAAATAGAACATTTAAAATGCTCCTTTATCAACACAACAATAGTCATAACATGAAATATTTCTATATATGTAGCTCAGATATGGAATGTGTATTGTTAGATGGTAATTTATTGTTAGATGAGTATTTTTTTAATGATAATATAAATTGTTTGTGATAATTTTATCTATTTACAAAATATGATGGCAACAAGGGTATTAGCTACAGCCCACGTATTTTACAATAAATAAATGAAACGAAAAAGCCTTTCACACAAACGTGGTGTTTCCTCTTCTTTCAGACAAATCTTCTGATATTACGGATATACAAAATGACTTAGGTCGGCAATTGGTGCTCTTACAGAAGTGCACATTAACCCAAAACCTGCAGTCATCGAATGATGATGCATAGTGGGGCAATTCAAGTTGATATAAGGTAAATGTCCTGGTGGAGAGTAAGTTAAAGGTGTGTGCATGCTGTGGGGATGACTTTTTGAACAGCTTACAGAGCATTTACTTAGTGTAGCCGATGGTGGAGGTGCCATCGGTACACTGGGGGGTAACATTAGTGGCTTCGCCACAAGTTTGTACTTTTCCATCTCTGCCTCGTGCAGTCTTTTCGCTTTTGCTCGACGGTTTTGAAACCATATCTTTACTTGAGTTTCGGTGAGGCTCAACGAGGAGGAAAACTCGGCGCGTTCTGCAATGGATAGGTATTGCTTTTGTCTGAATTTTCTTTCCAACGCTAGCAGTTGTGTTGTCGTGAAGGGAGTACGAGGCTTGCGGTTCGTCTTGTGTTTACGTAGCTGGCATTTAGCCGGACTGATTTGTGCTTGCAGTGCTGAAAAGTTCAATGGAACGTCCAGTTGGTTTATTCAAACGTTTCATTCGTTTTTCTCAAAATTTCTCAGACTTACTAGGCTAAAATTACTTGGGGTAGTAATTTATTTAATGATATTGTAAAATCAAATGTTTCTATTAATTTAGCACCCATATTCTTCTGTTCTTTAAGACCTTAATAAGTAAATAAGTACTAGCATGATTTATTTGCTTTGTGACATTCTTTCATTTCATTATAACCAAACATAAAAATAATCATAGCTTCTTGCAGATTAAAGTTATAGAATCTCTCAGTTTTGATTCCGCGTTTATGTACAAGTATTCTCGAAATTTTGCGCAAATTTATTGTATTTGATCAACAAATACCTTGTAGTCATATTTCCTTTTTCGGCGTTTGCAGTGTTTTCTAATCGTCTTGTTAATTGGCAATAATTATCTTAATTTTCAAGCATAACACTTAACGCACCCGGAATGATAGTTGTCTAGCAAAAGATTGTTTAATCACCGAGCTATTAATAAAAAGATTTTTTTCTACAAGGATTTTACCTATTTGTGGCATGATGCCTACGCGATCATTAAGGAGGAAACTGATGCAAAAAATGTCACGAGGCTCATGTAAGAATTAAAACTTATCTCAAGTGGTATTTATTGATTGAAAGTGTCAAATTTTGTCGGGATTTTGATTTTTGACTATCAAAAGTGTTATGATGGGTTAAAAATATGAATAGTTGAATACTTTAAGTGTTTCTTCCTCAAACGTTATACTGCCTAAGGGATGTTTGAATGATCGTGCATTGTATCATTTCTGTCGCTTCTTTTGATGTCTTGACTTTCATAATTTGCTTTGTTCAAGAAGAATGGGCCAATCATGCTCTTTCGTTCATTTTATAAACCAATCTAACATCTAATGCTTAGCAATAAAGTAGCTAAACGGTAGGTTAAGTCTCTCAATACTGAAAATGGGCAATGTTTGAAATACGATGACACACTATTGCTTCAACATTCTTTTTCATCTTAACCTTGACATGTACTTGTCACTGTGAAATTAAGGCAAATGCTTTTTTTTTAAATTACTTAAATATTTATACATAATAAACTGTTCTTCCTCTTTGTATAACACTGCGTGCTTGATGTTTGCTAAAGCAGAAAATTACGGCTCTAATTTGAGTGTTACCTTATACTAACTAAAATTGACATGTAATGGGTGTAAATCGTCGTTTAAACAATTTACTGCATGTTTCTTACATTCACGAAACAACATAAAAGAAAGCTTGATCTTTGTTAAAGTTTGGAATATTAATTGATGTCTGTATAGTTCCCACAAGAAAATTATCCATCGCGCATGATTTATTGAGATAAATTTAATGAGTAAGACATTCTGCATTTAAAGAATAATATCTCCTCGAGCAAGATCAAAAAGTGAAATGATTCAATTGACAAATCTTTAAACAAAGTGGGAATTAATAACGTCACAAGTTCACTCATAATGCTCGCTTTTCTCAAGCAACACTACCATTACTTTTATTCATTAGGATATCTATGGTTGCTACAAGTATCCACAAGTTCATTGGAGTTAGATTTTACGTGCAAAGGTCAATGCAATGATTGTATAAAGCAATGAACAATTATTTTAATTGCAGTTGAGCAATCTTTGAAAGAATGTTATCATTAACTAACATGAATGAATGCACAAGAAAGAAAATAGGGCCATCTTTTTATAAAGCATGCATTCTGAAACTCGCCTTTTTGTGTAAGTCAGTTGATATAGAATTTTAAGACTGTAGAAACTATAAGACTTTAGAAACTGTAAGACTTTAGTAAAACCACTGTTTTCATATGGCTGTTATTTGAGATTTAATTTCTGATACTTTATTTGATAGAGAGGTCATCTTCGTTTATTCATTAATATCATTTCTTACTTTATATTAAACATGCATGAATCATCTTATTGACAAATTGTTCAGACGCGCACTATGACCAACTTTTAAAGATAAATTTCTTTGTCAAGTACTTTGGTCTTTAGTATATTGCACTGTGATGTTCATAAGCTTGTCTATGTACGTTATGGACGTTCTCGCCGTTTAAGTGGTCAGACAGACGTGCATATGATTTGTTAATAACGTTAATTGAATTTCTCCGTGTGTATATGGACCTATTTCCTCATTTATTCCCACAAATTTTTTTCAAGATTTAACTACTTCTTTGATTTAATTTTGTCAAATATATTTTGGCATTGTATATTATGATTATTATCGAGTTTTCATCTTAAAATCCGTGTTTGAGCGTCATTGGTGTTTGTCGCTTTGCGTACATGCAGTTATTGGTGAACTAAGCATGCAGCCTCTTGTCACTCCATTTTGTCATTTATTAAAGGATTTATCATTTTTTCCTGTTGTTAAAGTATAATAGTGTATGAATCATCTTTCTTGTTCAGTGTGCCTGTTGCTTTCTCCTTACAATATAAACTTTTTACATTTATACCTCACTGTTTTATGGAATTTTGTTCAAGAACTATGTTGCTTTGCTATGTTATGACTTGTCCCCTAAACGACCACATTTAACAAAGTTGTTTGTCCGCATATTTTCTTTCTTTCTTGTGCATATCTGCCCACAAGCAACGGCCCACGATTTGTTTAGGGTTTTTTTTCTTGTACGAAGTAAAAGAAATCGTAAAAGTCCATGATATTAATAAAACACTGTTAACGGTTTGACTGAATGAGATTGCTCGCTGTATTGAGCGATCGCTCAAACATGTATTTAACAACCAACTGTAAAATTTCAACGTTTTTCGTCTAGATTGATAACTTACTAAGTGATTTAACTCGTGTAATACTTTATATATGCATAATAATAGAAGATGAGGTCCCAACATACTTACTAGCTGCATTATAACCAGGGGACGTGATCCAAGAGCTGAAATCATCTTTGATGAGCTGGTCCTCATAGTTGGCACGACAAATGACAGGTTCTCGGTGTGGATCGATCTCTACTTGAACTTTATTCCTGTTAGCATTGTTACTTTGTCGCAGTAAATTTTTCACGGAAAACTTATGCTCGGATTTCGACGATTGGATTTGCTGAGCTGTTGATGACAGTGTTGGTTTTGCCTGACTGCCGCTGGATTTTTGCAAACCACGATCGTACATTAACGACGTAACACTGAAAGGATGTGTTTGTGATAGCTGTGGATATGACGAGTCGTTTGGGCGGCCTTTCTCGCTCATCTTTGAAGTATTTCTTAGTTTTTATGCCCTCTCGTGTTTTGTCCAACCGAAGTCAGCTAAATTCAAAATCAATCTCTGGACTCCCGAAGAAACGCAACGAAGTGATACCTTGCCCGCTGCGACAGTAATCTTTGTTGCATTTGACGTAAGTTTCCTTTATAAGCAAGTTTACGGGGTGCCCCGGTAATTATGTGCCTTATCAGTCGAATTTGCTGTTGATAAACATGCTGTGACCGCGAACAAGTATCCAACACAATGCCTAAGTGATTGCCACTGTTCATTCAATAACTCATTTGGCCAAATGTCATTGCTTTGTCTCTTCGCCACGGATGGATAATACATCATCCTTGCGAACCTCAACTCGAGAAATCTTGAAATAGAGATTCTACTTTTGATAATGATTTGTTTCTGAACTATATCATTTCTACTTGAAGTGGTTTTATGTAGCTTTATGCTTGTTGCTGTTTGTATGACAGACAACATGCCATTCAAAAACAACCCAATCAGTTTTCCCTCGAGCAGAAACTAGTCTTATCTATAAATGGCACCACGATTTTTTCCAGCCCAGCTCTGCAAAGTAGATATTCCTGTCCGCTCATTTCTACAGAATCAATACTAACGAACGTAGTTTCAAAAGTAAATCAAAGAGTAAATGTCAATTTAACGTAATGAAAAGGAAAACAAATAAATGAAAACAACAGGGGTCCCTATAGAAAGGACTCTAAAGAGCCCACTTAGTTGTCTCATATACACATATGAATAGTGATGTGGAATGAATAATTACCGGAGTGGGTGGCATGGAGTATAGAGAAATATTTTTTACTGTAAACGCTGCGTCACTTGATGTTATAATGCTAAGATGATGATCAAGATGCGCAAAAGCGTCGTCAAGAGAGCGAGAACAGATTATAATATAAAACCAATTTGGTGTTTAATTTTGTTCAGAAGTTGCGTTATAAAAGCGCGATTCTAACCCCAGTTTTTTCCCGTAGAAATAATGATACTCAATTTTATAACAATTCACTACCCATCTATGAGTTGCTTTTGCAAATTATGTCTGCTCCACACTCGCTTCGAGATGTATGATTCCTACATTGTTCATTTTAGTGTTTGGTCCATAGTAGACCCAAGTTCTATTTTACGTTAGTAGCGCATGTCCAGAAGTTGTGCAGGCCTTAAAAGACTGTGTTTTATATTGACCATCGATATCTTGATCATTTTTAAAGATGTTCAATCAACGTTCCCTGTATTATTCATGTGATAAATTAATGTAGGCGTTAATGACCTCTTTTTCACGGCAAATGTGAATTAGCCATATTCGTGATTGCTTCTCGTCCCGTAATTGACTACTAATTGTCCAAAATGACTACATGAAGATACTCATCTAAATTGCTATTAATGGGTCCTAATGAAAAAAAGGATCTTTCGAATGCCATACAAATAGCAAGCAATTTTTGCCTATAATCGGTATTAGCGTTATTTTTCGATTTTATTCTTAGATAATTTTTCATATCTGCAATGTTTGGCTGCTGCATCATTCGATAGCATTTAATAACGGAAATGTTGTCAAGGAATATTGAGCTAAAGGCGCAGTATGAATTTTTGTTTGATGTTTTTCTCTTGGTATTTTTGGATTCTCGATAGCAATCATTCGACTAAACTCTTTGCATCTTTGTCAGATGATTTAGGTATTAAATTCAATATGTCTCATCAATGCGGATGTTAATCCTCCAAGGTCTAAGATTTCATGCTTTGAAACAAATATCTGATTCGTTTGAAGAAGTTTCTTGGTCGTTTCGTGGGTCATTTCAAAATGCAAGTCGATGAAATTAAATGTTGAAATCCACTAGTTGACGCGAAAAATGCTTGTCGCCATATTGATGTGTGTGACGTCATAATCTTGAAAAGTGTTGCAACTTTTAAGACGTTATTTTTCTACCTATCTTTCTACCACAATTTTTCTACCTATCTTTCATTGGAATAACCACATTAATACGTGTGAATTTAGGTAAAGAATCGCTTTCATACAATTCGTGTCATAAAAACATTATTGTCTGTCTACATTAGTCGAAGATTCAATTTATATTTGAAAATGTTATCGCTGATTTTATATCTCTTGAATGAATGATGGATTGCAGTCGGGCTACTTGAAACATCGTTGCATGAACACTTCAACGAAAATCAAACTATTTATTTTATCTTTATACAACTCAGCATATCCTCCGCAACCAGTACAGACAATTTTCGTGACGTGCATGTTTAGCAATGCATGCAAAGTACTTAGATGTTATACGAGTGATTACTCTTGCTAGATTAAAATGCTTTGAAACTGTTTTAAATATTTTATCATGTTTAATTTCTTATCGAATTCTTGCAAATTATTGGGTAAGTCGATTAAGCAAATTGCAGTAACGAGGCTTGCTAGACAAGAAGGCACGATGACGCTTACAATTATTTACATCATATATGTTGTAAGCTAACTGGGATTATTCTTGTGGATCTGTAAAAAAAGAGAACAGGTTTTTTCTTTTCACTAATCATCCCAGAACGATAAGGAACGCCTGAAACGATTTCGTAAAGATAATATGGATTTATATCTTTGTCAACATCATGCCAGCAAGCTAAAATGCAATTTACTGATAAGACAAATGCAAAATATGAATCAAATTTATCAGGGCAATTTGCGCTCAACGAAAACTACGCGGCAAGACCGCCTCAGTTTCATATATCAACTGAATGCATGCTTCATTACTTAGGCATAGTTTAGGAAACATCTGCCCTATTTTCTTTATCTTATGAATATCGGTAGAATGTTTTTGAAAAAACCAAATTGAAGAATAAGCGCAAAATTACTATTAAATATTTATCGAAAATATACGATGTAATGGACTTTGGTCGCCTTTGAAATACTTAAGTCGCGAAACTTCAAGTTAAGGTCTTTATACAATGATAAATTTATTATCTTCCCTGACTTCATTCCCGTCATTTGAATGTGTGTATTTTTCTCATCTTGTGTTAAATGACAAGGACAATGAATGTATTTACTGAAGACTATCAAATAAGGCAAAATTAAAGGACTCTGTCTTTTTATCGTGAAAGGTTTTTGTCTCTATTTAGACATTGTTTCGCATAGTCTTTTATTCCTTTACTAAGACAAGTATAGTTTGGTTGTGAACCAGCAATGAAAGGGCAATTTACTCTACCACGTTTCATGTAAGCAGTGTTAGTTCAATCTATTTGCTATGTACTCATGATTTATCAGACACAAACACACACACTTCACTTAAAGTACGTCTCGTTGACTTCATCCTATGCGTTACTTGGGTTTTATCCAAATAACGCAGGCAAGGTCAAGGTCATATAAAACGGCACATTACCATTCATAAACAAACATCGTGCGAAGCTCACCCAGAAGCATGCGAACAATGCCACACACTGTTTATCAAGCTAAGGAAATACTTTGTAGAGTAATAGATAAGCTAATTTATAGAAACAAAACAACGCCTGGCTTTTTGCCATGCCCCCTCTTTATATCTTGTATTGTAAATAAAGTTCTCAGATAAATTGGAACCGGAATTCAAACGAATCAGAGATAAGTGCACACCAAATAATCTGTCATTGGTGTTGGTGTTGACTTGCCGTTGTTCTACCTCTATTGGTTATTTTTTGTTTGAAACCAAAAGTTAGCATGCATTAGCATGGTTAGTGCATATTTTGACATCGTTGAATGTTACATTTAGTATTTGTCGCCAAGCTCTCGGGCGCGGTTTCGTGTTCTTCTAATTCAAAATAATTAATCGAAATTCTTACGAGGATTAGGAAGCTTAGGATGTGACATGATGAATTTTCGATCAATATTTCCAGGCGCTTTGAAAGCAATCAGATCAATGGCAATAGGATATTCTCAGACCCTCAAAAAGTTCTTATAGACAAAACAATTGAGGAAATTGGTCATTACAAAAAACCACAGCATGCCATTTAAGCTTTGTTGTAAATATAGAACGCAAATTTCCTGCATTAACGTTGAAAGCCTTTAAAGATCATGTTTGTCTCTATCCACTTCATTAATGAAAGGAGTTCAGGAAATTGTGATGAAAATATGGACCGTGTAATTAAATACAATGAAAATAACAATTTCACATTTTATTACGTGAGAAACTGTTGAGCTCATATGTCACCCTCTTTCTCTTCTCCGTCCCCACAATAAAATGTTTTTCTTCATGGACATCTTGTATCTGTTTTCACTCTTATCTTGCTGTTTATACCAACGGGTCTCTGGAAAGTTGTCGATAAGATATACACGCAAACAGGTTGTCAAGTGCAATGTATTCTATCCCAGCTCCTCACTTAAACTATTTTGTTAGCTCCATTTTCAAAATAGCAAAAGTGCAGCTCAAACTGATTACGTTGTGATGGAATCTTTCTTTTGTGTAGTTTGGTTCGATTTCATTCATTGTGTTATTCCTCTTTCAGTTGTGTTAACCTTCCAACCATCCTTGGAATTGTCCTTCTGGTTTTTAGTGCATGTAGCTTTGTGGATTCTTTCACCTTTCCATCGTCGCCTATCTTGTGGGTTGGGAAATTTCAGCGTTTTTTGAAAAAGTTTTTTGGGCATATGGTTTTGTGCATTGATACACCTTATCTATCATCACCCCGGAATGTTTGTACGCCTGCGCAAATCCTTCGTAATGTATAAGGTATTCAGTATATTTTTGTTTATCTTCGGAAACGAAATTCAAGACCAAAATGCCAACACCAAGATAATCAAACACTCTACTAAATTAAATATGCACTTTGTAGCTTAAATTTCCTGGAAAACGATGCATTTTACTTTAAATGCTTTTTGTGGTTTCCCGATATCTTTGCTAAGGAAACAGATAAACAAGAATTCGATGAATTAAAATTGATCTGTTTTTATTTGTTTTTCCAAGTGCTTCAGCTGACTCACATTCTCGTTTTTGCGTTTCGGAATACCTTCGTGATATTTTATCGATTTAAAGAAGGAATCTCACTTGTTCTTTTTCATAAATAAGTTATAGTCATAACCGACACCCTCCGTCGTCGTTTCACTTTTATGTGAGCAAATGCCACAAGCTTAGTAATCAAACTTCATCAAGGAAAGCCGCTGAAGTCGCGAAATTTCGATGCTTGAGGCAGTGTTGTCTTCGTAAGAAAAACTTAACATCATACGCTGATGACTGTTCTTTAAAAGGACAGTTTTGTCTACACAAGGGTACAACTTTACAGCTCGCTAATACCGATGGAACATTTTCAGGACGTGTATTTGTCGTCGATGTATGTGGTCGAGCCAAACAGACAAACCTACGCGAATATCGTTTTCTTTCTTCATGGACGAAAATATTTGAATATATTTCGTGTAAATTAATTTTATGGAATTAACTAAATTTCATAAAATACACGTTGTTATATTGTATATCTTAGTGCGTGCAGCGTAAGAATGCTCAAGATCCCTTCCGTATCTTGTGGGGCGGGTATTTCGTGGTCCAGCATTCCTTGTTTATTCTGTCCGATGTTGAATGAAATCCTAAAACTCTTATATCATTGCTGCTTAAAAAGTCCACAGCACTTCCTGATCATCAAAACTAAAGCACCTTTTTAAAATTATGCATTTTAAAAGGAACACGAAACAACCGTGCATTTCCAATTTCAACATTGAAACTCCTTTAACGTTTTGTGAAAATGAAATTGAAGACTTGGTGTTAAAAACTTATTTGAGATATGGAAGCTAAGTTTGTTTGGCATACTTTATATACGCAGACAAACACCACGCCGGTGTCTCAGTTGATTTGGACCCCCCCGGTCCCATTCCGCTAGCAGTACTCGACAACTTCTATCAGTCAAATTCAGTTCAAAGAACTGATATGCTGACCTATAACGCAAAGCGTTAATAGATGATGAACGTCTAAAGTTGACTGCTGCACGAAGCATTATAATGCTGTCCACTTCATAGTAGCTAATTTTGCAATGCATGTGTGAAAAATGTTTTTCCAAAAATCTAAAAAATTTAAACTGAACAAGCAGTGTAAGAAGAAATAATGCAATGATCTATTAACCAAAATGGTTGCTTATCAAACTTAAAGAGTACATGTGTATTCCTACATTTATAATTTTTTTTCTCGGAATTTTGAATAATCTTGCCATCATTACGAGTCGATAATTTGGTGTTAAAGTTCCTACTCTGCTAATCTTTCTAAATTTAACGAACACATTACATTAAGTAGCACGTTTGAGCTGTGGCAAGCAAAAAAGGTTGTGTAATAATATTCAATGATCTTCCAGCAAGCTTTTTCTTACTAATCAGCCATTTTTTTATCATATTCTAGACTTTGTGTTCTACATCTAATATTTCTGTATAACAGAACAGCAATTTACCAAACAATATTTTCATGATTTGTTACAAGTGTAAAGTTTTCGTCTAGCACGACATACCCGAACAATGGTAGTTAAGCACTCTGCATTCTGCTGATGCATAGTCGATTTGCATTCGATGCGCGTCAGAGAAGTGATAAAAACCAAACGCGTCGCTCCTTTGCATCTCGTCATGATACAAAACTTTTACAGCGACTTTCTTTGCCGTGATTGGTTGACAATCAGCTGCTTCTACCAATTGTCGACGCTTTGTCTTGTACCTGCGATTTTGAAACCAAATCTTCACTTGCGTTTCCGTGAGGTTCAACATCGCTGCCAGACTCGCGCGCTCCGGTCCCGAAAGATATTTTTGTTGGTTAAATCGTCGTTCGAGCTCATACACTTGCGTGTGTGTGAACGCAGCACGTGACCGCTTCTTGCTTACTTTTGCTGAGGTAGCTTGTGTAGTTTCTTCTTTCATTTCATTTGTCAAATCTTTTTTCTCGTTTTTGCTCAAAAAGCCTGAATGAAAACATATTGTAATGGGCAATGTCAGTCGTTGGCAGTTTGGCACGAGCAAAGTCGATTGAAAGAACACAAATCAATGTCTAATTTTAGTCTTGATAATCTTTACAGCAATTCAAAATTGCATACTATGTTATTCTCAAAAACCTCCGTTACCAAGAAATATGCATAATTAAAACTTCAAGAAAGTTTTCACCCGTACGACTTTGGTGGTCTTTACTCAAAGCACTTTCATCGAGGAAATTACAGTTAATGAAATGTCATCCCAAATGCTTCACGATACTAAAATTCTTGTTCAACTCTGTTGAAAGTTACATTATGCCACGATCATGAAACTATCATACTGATAAGTTAGATTTAAACTGGTAGCTAAATATCTGGTTTACACAGCTGCATGGGAGATTGATCGGTAGCTTGAAATGCGGTAATCAATATTATAGATAAGGTCTATCCTGTTGTTGTATAGATATACGTTTGAGTGGCACGATTTGTCAAGAATATTGTTAAACATAAAAAAACATCTGTTTGTGAAGGCTGGATGGTTGCTTTTGTTGATGATCTTAAGGCTGCAATGTAGACTATCCACTTTCCATCATCATGGCAGTAGATCAACAGATATTGTAAAACATTCTACATGCATGATCTTAAAATATACAGGGTAGTATAATTAGAGAAAATTATGTCGTGTATTTCACAAGAGGTGATCTCTTTTAGAACAAAATTAACAGCGTGCTATATCGATGTTGTATATAGTTCAATGATTGTTCTGTTGCTCATGTAATGTCGTTAAGTATGTCTAACATTCTACCTATTAGGCGTGTTACGTGTTTTTTTTTCAAGATCACGTATTGGTATGAATACATGGTTGCAGTTGGACTTTTCTCTCGCAGGACTTTTTTACATTATAGTCAAGATTTGTTTTGGTTGTAATTTGCAACCAAAGACCCCATATGTACAACTGTATTTGTACATTTGTAGCTGTCGTTTACTGAATAGTGTGTTTTCTAGGTGTTGTTATGTTTAAGAATTTGAGCCATTCTATAGTTACGTTTCACTATGTTCGATTTGCGTGCATTTTGACGATGCTTAAACCCTCCTTAGTTTACGTGAATAATCTTCGTAAATAATCACTACACTTTACTTGATGAAACGTCAGCTTATAACACTCTGATGACATATTTTGTTCATTTTCACAGATATTTATGTAAGGGGATGTGCCACGAGATAATCTTTACTGTTTTCCGCAAAAAAGTCTACAGGCCAAAATATCAAGTGGGAGCTTACTGCGATGTCTAAAGATAGGAATCGTATGTGAATTGTGGTGTCAACTTTTGTATGTTATCTTAGCATCCAGTGTGTTTGATTGCTGTGTTTTCTTAAGAACCCTTAACTATGTCCTTCCTGCGCCATCTCATTTTTCTAATAGCATGGATGGCATGTAATACAGACTCCGAATTTTTGGATTTATCATTTCTAAGAAAAAACGTGCGCTCTCTTATTCTTGGCGCGTACTCTCACTCCAGTGATTGATATACAAACTGAAGAAGTATCTTGTCACGTTTCTAAGTGCTGAGATTAGGATGACGTATGTTTTTCATGAAAATGTTATTTTTGCTGCACTAAATGAATTATCTTTAATTTTGTAGTTCATCTCTCTGCAATTTTATGTGCGTTTTTAAAATTCAGCCTTTTAATCCCGAGACAAATTTATCATTGATATTGGATGAACCTTGTTTTTGAGTCCATTTAAGTGAGTCGAAAACCACGAAATTATATTTGAGAAACAGAAAAACACACAGCTAAGTGAGCTAACAAGTAAAGTTTGTAATCAGTCATCTGTAGCTGTTCTTGTCAGCAAACAAAGGCGAGGATATATGAATCATCGCAGGATAACTTTGTTTAACTCACCTGTTTCTATATGAGGCTTAAGGTCACTTCTTTTTCCGTCTATGTCTCGGTTGTCATCTTCAAACAAGTGTTTCAATTTCATCTTGCTTTCCTCATCTTCAGTTTGCTCATTAAAAACATCACGATTAAAGGCAGTGTGTTGAAAAAAATTTGGCAAATGAAATTTATCATTTGACAATGAGGTATTGCTCGCGTACGAGAAGATTTTTGAACTGTCTGCGGTGGTACGAGGCGCGTTCTTCAGCGTTAAAATATCTTTGATAAAGAAAGATGTAACTTTATGATCATTACCGTTGCCGTTACAACTCATTGTTGCGTCTGCTTTTCAACTCTTTGTTCTTTGTTTGCGATTGAAAACTCTTGAATCAGTCGTCGTTTGCGTTTCACTCTTAACTGTATCTGACACAATTTTTTATTTTCCGTTTATGATAACACTCCTGGAGAACTCCAATATTTTAAAGCTTATTCAATGTAAGGCTTGTTCCTTTTTTTAATAATTTACTCCTTTAATATGTACGTCCATTGAACTGCTGTCACAAACTTCTTGTTCACTTCGTTTTATCGTTTTGTGCTGCAGGATTTCACTTTGGTAGCCTGTAGTTTTTGCGCTCTCGTTGATGCGTTGATGAGCGTCTAGGTAATGAGACGAGTTGTTAACGAATGGTTCTCACTCCAATGCAATCCTTCAATAAAACAATACTGAACATCAGCGCGATAGACTAACGTTTATGAGTAGAGAAATTCTTTGTTTTATCGAAGTGCTCGCTCCTATTCTTGCGGTGAATTTTTAAGGCGCGAGCTGCTCGGTGTTTCATACGATTACACTTCACACTTGAATGTGTTGCGTCTTTAAGTGGACAATGCTTTGCTGTCATTGGCCAGATTGGTATGCCGACACTTAGAAAATGTTGTTGAGTGAGTGGTAGCGTTGATTTGCTGCCAAAAGTGCACTTACACTCTTTCTGCTGACAGCTTACAGTGAACGCGCTGACACTTGGCAATTAGGCGAAAACTAGGTATTCATTAAAGATATGGCTTTTGTATTTGATCTCTAAGTGAGCATAGATGTGAGTATGGGCACCGGATAGCGCATGTTTATTTAGGCAACGATGTTTTTCTTGCCCGTAGAAAGAACGACATATATTCGATATTATATGACACTTGTTTGTCATGTCAGACTGTTGAATGGATCAAGTTGAAGAGCTTTTTAAGAGGCTGAATAACTTTCCTTCGTTGGATATACTTCCGACTGACAAAAGAATAAACGCTGTGAAAAGTCGCAGCGTTTATTCTTTTGTCAGTCGGAAAGTTATAGGGGATGTAATATGTTTTGTTATTTCTGTAATATATCCTTCTGTAAAGGACTTCTTGATCTTGCAGTGAAAAGCTTGACTATGTTTTTTGCTGAAACGAAATTTCAACATTAGGTGTGTGCAACAGAGGCATGTATACATTATCAACAAGGCGACATGCAAATGTAACCAGGGAGTGAAATGTTGTGCAATACGCATATCCTTTAGTAAATGATTACTTGATCCTAAAGTGAAGAACTTTAAGTGTGTTATTAGACGAACATTTGAGGAAACACGGTCAAGACAAACACTCTCAAACAATTCTCGACTAAAATCTCGCTAAAGGCAATTATATTTCAGCATAAAAGTGACTTAATTATACTTTTGTTCGAATATTTTTCCCATATTTCTCTCGATTTCCCAAATTGCCTTATATGTCCATTACTGCTGTAACTACTTGCTTTAGTCAGGATGTTTTAAGAAGTACGCCCACTATAGGTAGCAACACTTTGGAATCACGTTGCGGCGCCTCGGTAACCATGAATGATAATGTTGTGGTTACTTCCGAGTTTTGTGTCGTTTCCGGGTCGTCCGCAGCTTATTTATTTATCCGACGACACCTGTTATTTTGTCGGCTCTCTCTCTCGAGAACATTCATATATCGCTGAAAACTTTCAAACTTTTAAATTTAAAAATGCTTTTGGGTTTATCTTTCTGGTGTGGCGCTTTGTGCTTTGTTAATGTGCTGTGGTGGAGTGAAGCAATGGATTGCCAAGGAACTGCAAGATATAGGCTAACATTCTTAGCCGAATGGACGAGTCAAAATCATAGAGACTTTCCATCTTGTTGCTTTCCTCATTTCTCAGATCTTATCGGCTGTAGTCACAATGCTTCTTATGTGATGTGGACTCCGGGTATATTAGCAACTCCTGGTGTTCAAAATGTTGCTGAATTAGGTAAATATATAAATATATTGTTTGTATTAAATCATGCATGTGTAGTCCAGTAGTTTTCGGCAAACGTTTTTGTATGTTTACAAGACACCTATAAAAGTATCCCAATACATCAATATAGCTTTTGCTGCTTTTAATATATAAAATCTAATGCCGTTGGTTTGAGGTTGCCATTGTTTGTAATGTACGATATTGTCGTGGCTATTATACATTTAGAAAACAAAATGTCTGTTACCGGACGAGGAAATCATGTAAAAATGATACTTCCTCTTTGAACACTGGTTATCTATCTAAGAGTTTGGATCGTTGGATCAATATGAGGATATGGTTTTACATGTATCACAAAAAACAAAACCCTTGTAAATGGTCATAAAACTTCCCGGGGCTAGTTTGCCACTGATTATGTATAAATTTTGTAAATGAATTACTCTTCTTAGGTAGAACTCTTGCACTTGAAAGGGAACTCGACGTTCAAATACAAAAAAAGAACGTACACCGACGATATACTGGTGGTGGAATAAACCGTGGAACTGGGTCTGTATCCATCAACAACATTGAAGTTACTTCAAATTATTCATTGGTATCCTTCATTTCCATGATAGCGCCATCACCTGACTGGTTCGTTGGTGTTCATGATTTTGATTTGTGTAATGAAACAAGTGGACGTTGGCTCAACTCCAGAGCGAGAGATTTACCGCTTTACGACTCAGGCACGGATAGTGGAGCACGTTTCACAAGCGGCGACAATATCACAAGTCCTCCAGTAAAAATTCATTTGCTTACCAACAATACCGAAGGTTCTTTAAAAGGTGATACGCCTGTAAAGAGATTTGGTACTTTTACCTTCGTCAAGACTTTCGACTCTTTTCCATCCATCAAACAAACTCCCACATCAAACATACCAACTATAAGCACCACTAACTTTGCACATTCTTTTCAACACCTTGAGCTCATTAATGTTATTGTCCTTAGTGCCACATTCGTCGTTTCGTTTGTATGAAGAACTTGGACTTTGATTTTGAACTTTTGCTACTTGCCCATTTCTCTTGTAGGATACGGGCAAATTGCAGATAAAAAAATACCTTATTTAAATTTTTAAAGGCCTGCAAGTATAAAACGTTTCTTCGTTTGTGGTGGAACACCAAGAATTGTTTCTTCAAAGTTATTTTACTAGCTAGTTATCTTTACAAAAAAGAATGTGTACATTATCTAAGAGTTTAATAATTTTTACAAAACTTATTGGACTTCTTTATCTATACAAGATTGTTTAAATAGGTGATTTAGGCAATCATGCATCTCCGTAGAAAAATCGTAAAAAAATCTGTGCAGTGTACGCCATTTTTATGCCGCTTTCAGCTACGGCATTATTTGCCTATGCGCATCCTTAGCTAACCCAGTTGATCAGTGGCATGAAAAAACCGATTTTAGCATCTACCTGCTAGCTACGCTGTACAAAACATGATTGACACAAACGATGAGACACCTGCAAAGCAACGTTAGTACCCGAGCCGAAAGGGAACCTATGAATGGGGAATTGCCTCCCTGGGCCCTTATACATTACCAAACGCCGTGCCAACCAATCCTTCTTGTGCCCAACACTCGATCACCTAGGTACCATCATGGCACCGTTTACGATTATTCCTACCTGGAACTACATAAAATGTATTGGATTAGTTCGGCTTGCTATCAAACATGAAAATGTTCGACTTGATTTTGAGACGAGCAAATCCAATACATCATAAAAAAATAATCAACTATCTTCCTGCTCTCTCATTTTTTCAAGTTAAATAATAGCGAGGTATTTAACTTGAACATGCCACTGTCATAACATTGATTTTGACAACTATTTAGCAAAAGCAATGCCGGGTGTAAAGCACTTATTCAGTTTCGTTTTTCTTTTCGCAAAAAAAAGACAGTTTTTGTTGTATATTTCTCTTGATGATGCAAATCACTCATTTTGTTTCAAAAATATTTTCAAAATGTTAACTTGTTTTTCTTTATTTTCCATTGCTTGATGATTACTTCAGGTTTTGCATGGTTCAAAATTTAAAAAATTGTAACAAAACATTAAAAATGCTGAAGAAGCATCATCAAGCAAAAATATTTCATGCGTTTATTATTTTAAATATAATCAATTTCCGCTATGCAGCTTGTATGCTGGATTGCAACGTGTTTCGGACCGCCATTTTTTTCTATTTTAACGTGGAATCTGGTGTTCGGATCGCGTTATGTTTTGACCGTAATTTTCTCGTTAATTTTACCATGTGATCTGCAGTTTTTGTGCAAACGTAGCGCTTTACTTTATGCAATTACGGAAATTATGAATATTATAATTAAATATAAAAATTTTTAAATTGTAAGGACTAATACACACGACCTAAGCTCATAGAAACCCATGCTTATTTCCTTGAACCTAGGATCGTGTATCCTGGTGATCAAAAGAACGAAAAACTCATGAAAAACGACATCAGACATTCGCGATGTCAGACTTGTTTACCGTTTTGGTTGTTTCTAAAACCTTGTACAATGAGAATCTTACATTACACTACAGTTAGATTAAAGCTTTCGGCAATATAATTTGTATCATCATTTGCAGGCTAATGTTTTGACCGCAAAAACAGCACTGCATCATGCACAAAACTGAAAACAAAAACACACGAACAGGAATCAAAAGAACAACTAACTTTTTTGTTCTATAACTCAGCCAAGTTCGATCATCTCCCTGTTCGTGCAGATCACCAGGATTTCAATTAAAAATTACAAACCTGAAACGTCGTTTCAGTTCTTTATTCGTAGATTAACGTAATCCTCCGATTAGCCCAAGATTAGTTTGACAAAATCCACGACAACGATGATAATACACGACAGCTGTGAGTTAACCTACGATGACTATGATTGTGATCAACAACAACGATGTAATCCACGACAAACATGATGTCTTATATGAATCATAATGCACCACCATTGTATTCTTTCTTCACTAAACTTTAGTTTTCCATGTAGCTAATTATTTTAGTTTTTACAACAATGTCTTGATTTTTTAACCACTATAAAGCCAATGTTTTATTATGTTTTCTGTCTTGATTTTGAAGTCAGCAAGTTTTAACAGTAAGCCAATGTTTAATTATTTTCTTCTTGGTGTTGATCACAAGGACATTAGACCATTGCTAATGAAGCGTCGTCATCAGTCTTCATTCGTATATGCATGTAATCTTCAACCCAAAACTAGTTTGACAAAAACTGTATGACAACCACAATGAAGTCCGCGACAGCCACGATGTATTCCACGACAGCCACGATAAAATCCACGACAGCCACGATAAAATCCACGACAGACAAGATGAAATCCACAACACTACAAACGTGCCGTAATTGAAAATTGAAATGTACCACCATTGTATCATTGTTTTGCTCCTAAAAAATTAGGCTAAAAAGATTAGAAATTGCACGAAAGTCTTTCAAACTGGCAAAAAATAGCGAGAAAGCCTCTTAAAAAAATTGATAAATAGCGACAAAACCTCTTAAAAAATTGTCGATTGCTTTTTTCCAAATTGCCTAGCTAAAGACTTAAAGATAAAAAAAACTACAAAGATACAATATTTCAAATTGTTTTCAAGAATTTGGCAAAAGTTAAACATTGAGCAATTTTTATTCATGATCATTGTCCACTCATCATGTAACCAGCTTTGCAGAATATGCATGTAATGGTCAGCAAAAAATATTTACGAGAAAACATGAATACCTGTAGATTCGTCGTCATACGCAACCAACTGCTTCTCCTACACGTTTAGCAGTGGTAAAGGTGGTTCGGTTTTTGAAGGGAAATTCACTGAAATTAAGAGTTATCAAAACATTATTACATTCATGCAGCTGAAACGACCACTTTTTGCTAACCAACAATAACCACTTACCAAACTAAACTACGTTTATTGGTGTTTGGATGGATGATTTGTTTCACTTTGAGTTTATAGTTCATCATAGCTTCTTTTGAAAACTTTCTACGACGTCATCACCATGATTAAGTTTAATATTTGCATCGTGGAGCAAAACAAACCACAGTGGGACAAAGCACAACAGCTTGTGACAAATGTATGCTTTTTGCTGAAATTCAGGTGGTACATTGACAATTAAGTAAGTTTTGAAGTCGATGTCCGTGCATCGTTTAATTTTCATCTTACCTGATATCCATCCTATACCTTGCGTCAACTGCAGCATCTTTGGAGATTTACTTATGCACACTTGGTCGAAAATCATGTGCCAGTCAAAAACAACAGAACAAAAAAACTTTTGACAATAGCTACGTTATATATATCTTAGTCTGAATTAAGTTGGTCAATAGCTTACTGAGTTAAGGTCAGTTACATGAAACGATTAAGTCATGTGACTCATAATAATAACTAAATCTCGCTCTCATGAACTCTTTCAATACGTTTGTTCGTTCTACACAAGTGATCAAGTGTACCGTGTTCTTGAATTCTCTTTCTTGTCAAATAGCAAACTTGTGGTGACCTCTTCCAAATATTGCTAACTCTTGCGAGGTTTTTGTTACTGTTCTGGACGTCTTGCAGACATTTTATTTAGATTCTTTTAACGTTTTGTTTCATAGAGAATATTTCTAACAATACTTTTACTTTGTTCTCTGAGTAATCAGTAATTAAAGGAATAGTAGGCAAATGAAGACTTCAAGTTACTGATGCATGTATAAGAAAAAAAATTATTTTTTGTTTCATAAATTTCATCCAATGAATGTTTCTTTTGTTATTTTATAAATTTTGAAGAAGGAAGTCGTATAGACTCCTGATCGTTCGTTCACAACAAATACTTGATTTGTATTTACTACAATTACCCTGAACTCAGCAGCATTTAGTTGAAAACTTATGTACAAAACATTTGCTTTTGTTTTACCATTAAATATCTTCCAGTGAATACTTCTTTTGATATTTTATACATTTCAAAAGAAGGAAGTCTTATAGACTTCTTCATATGCCCATTGAATCGATTTCTAATACATCGCTCACAATTAAAAATTGTGGGTTTTTTTTACATATTTAATCAAAATCGTAAGTCAATGAAACGTTCATAGTCCAGTATGGCAAGTACAACATGTACACATATTAACTTTTTTGAAAGAGTAGATTTCTTCCAGTGAATGTTTCTTTGGATATTTATACCTTTCAAACATATGAAATCTTATAGATTTCTTTATAAGCCACTGATAGTTGTTCACAAAAATTATTTTGCCTGACTTACTTAATCAAAATAATAGGCAAATGAAAAACTCAAGCTGCCATTATGGCATAAAGAACATGCACGTATACCGTTAGTTTCATGAGAAGATTTTTTCAGTGGGTGTTTCTTTTGATATTTTATACATTTCTAATGTAGGAAGTCTTATGTATAGACATCTTTATATGCCATTGAACGTCCATTTCATGTAAATCGTTCACAACAATTGTATTAATTCATTGCCCAATATTTCCTACCCAGAATTTAGCTGCTTTTTGTTTTAAAAGGTACTCATGTACTTGTAGCATAATATGAAGATAATGATTGTGTAATTAAAATAATAAGACAATTTTTGAATGTGTGCACAAGTAAATCTATAAAAATACTCTCAGTCTGATTGTCTCTTTCATTAGAATATCCTACGAATTCAGATTAGACGAAATGAATTTCTATGTTTTCACCCATCTGACGTTGTAGATATAGTAAGAAAAAATTTAAAAAATAGGCAATCAATGAAAGTTTAAAAAACGACGTATAATTTTGAGTCTTCTACCTTACTTCTCTTTAGTTTCCATCCAATTCTTTCCATAACTATTCCTTTTATCTTTGTTTCAAATTTCCACTTTTGGATACAACTTCGGTTGCATTCTTCATAATTGCTTATAGTCGAATTTCAAAAGAAAATTTGCATTTTTTCCTAGATAATTTTAACACGTTTATTAGCAAAATGCCGAAAAAATAGTCAATAGCTTTTCAATGACAACCTTTCGGAATTGTAATCAAGTAGTGTAGCTAAAATTACTATCTCTCATTGGTGTTTGATCAAAAACCTTTCTCGTGGACTGAAATTGCTATCATTCAAACTTATTCAATTGAAGAGCCTGTAGCGTTCCAAACACTTTAAGGCTTATTCCTTTAAATTCATTTATTCCAAGGTGAAAGTCATGGTAAAAGTTTTTGCCGGTACCCCACTCCACTCAAAGATTTTGAGAATTTTTTGGTCAAAACTTTGTTTTTACAATTAAGCTTGTCAGTTTTGGCATAATTCATGCCCAGTGCTCTTCATTTTCACGCGGAACAAAAAAGGCGCCAATTTAATTCCAAGTCCAACGTTCAACATGAACCAACATTTTCATATTTTTCAAATATCTTCGAAACTTTCGTTCAAAAGAACACTTTTTACCGAGAAAAATCAACCCAAGAAATAAGAAATACCCTGCTTATATCTCATTTTGCAATACTACAACTTTTCACCAAGAATTAATCCATATTTTTGCGTTGAACGGAGAAACATTTGGTCGCGCAAGTTTGTTGCTGAAAATATATTGATGCACAAATACACGCAAAAAGTCAAAATATTCAACAAAATTTCACTTTAAAACCTTTCAAACACTAGCAGTAAACAACACACTAGAGTAAAATCGAAAAAAAAGACATTCAAAACATACAACCTTGTTCGGTTTTTATACTGACAAGTGACAAGGTCTTCTTGCGAAGCAAACACACCGGCAAAGACAAGGAGTTAACCGCCAAATTACACAAAAATAATCGAGGAAAAGATTTACAGACGAAACAATATGTAACCATGCGTCAAACAAGGCTTTTGCCATCGAATTTATCGACATTTCAAGCTCTTTTCTGAATAATTAAGAAAAAATTTAACGAACCTACCTTTCACCGTTTAACGTTCGAGTCTTGGTGCATCTAGCTGACTAGCTGCATTCTGCTGGTGACAAATATGATTGATGTGTATTAAGATGTTATGGTGGCCAGATTTCATTGGCTGATTTTGATAAGCCATAAGATTCTAGCGGTGTGATTGGTTACTTCTTTTTCGAGCTCTGATTGGCTAAAACATGATTGAGATGTACTCTGCTTTACTCTTTTTTCCACATCTTTCTTTGAAATAAAGACTTTTAAAAAGAAAAATTTTTCCTGTTTTTATCACAAGCAAATAAACTAGTTAGAGATTGTATAGACACAGTTAAATTTTTATTAGGCTTTTAAGAAATCCCTTATATTTGCTTTGAACATAATGATGAATCATTGGTACAACTGTACAGCTGTACAAATGATGTAAGTTTATTTTTTCCATATGAATGGATCTTCTCACTACGAAAAAATGTGGTGTATGTATATTCTGTTTACTTGAATATAAGAAAGACTAATCTTGCTAATGGCTTTTTGTATTCCCAAGTACTTAATGCCCAGAGTGAAATCATGTTAGTAATAACTGGGCAAATCACTTCATGTTTACATAGTTATAATAATATGTCTACTGATTTTTGTTATATAACAAATAATAACATGATTTCACTGCGGTGGTCTGGACATTCTTTCAATGCTTGACTCCCAGGCATTCCCGAGAATTCAACGAATCTCTCCGGACACTCCCGGGCATTCTCAATGAGAACCACGTGAGAAGAAGCCTTATTTTAAAAACAGTTTCAAAACATGGTGAAAATACGTAAAGCGAAAGGTAAAATATGGGCTAAAAGGCAGAGCTGCTCTTCAAATCCATCGATCAGCTCACACCGAGATGCTGCTAAACGTGGTTTTCGAGAAGAGGGTCAAGCTAGATCGAATCTCACCGTAGAAGCCATTGCAAGACACAATGAACACGATGATGACGAGGATGTTATCTTGGATGAGGTTGAGACGACGGGAAAGTCCGATGGCAATTTCAGTATCAGTGGTTTAACTGACTGCTCCAATTCGACATTTTCTATTGTTTTGAAAAGGTTTTGGCAGTCACCCGGCGCTAACCATAGAGAAGTAGGTTTAAGATCATCTATCTTTAAGACTGGGACCATTTTATGGAAAGAAAAGTGAGTGTCCAGCTCTGTGGTCCCTCTAAGAGTAATTTTTATGAATTGTGTGGTTAGATTATGTATTGCATAGGTGAACAAACATGTGCACAAAATTTTGGAATGTTTTGGAATGGTTTAATTATTATGTTTAACCATTCAAAGCTCATGTATTGAACCCCTAATTATGTCAATATAATCGTACAAAGTTTAGATGAATAAACCACATCTGCTTTTATTAGCGCATATTATTAATGATTGTCTACAATTTAATGAGGCTTTTCCAAATCCCATTTGTTAATTGCGTTTGATCTTTTAGATTTGTGCAGTTTTGGCTGCTGTCACTGAGGTAACTACAGAAAGATTTTTCTTCTTATTCTTGTAAGCGAGCATAGTTTTTTTATTTTAATATTAAGGTGATAAGGAAAAATAATGGCAAAGAAACAGAGACAGAATACTTTGCTGCCTTGGTATTTTCTTTTGAACTGTTGTATAATGATCAACACTTATGTGATTAATGATGTATAATTTTGTATATTAGATGACTGCCCTAGAGAAGACTGATGATGAAAGTTCTTTGTCAGCTATATCATTTCTTTTATCATTGGTGATAAAAAGGTGCAAATTATTTGCTTTAGGAAACACTTGAGAAAAACGACGATTTTTTTGAAAGCAAACATGTTTCGACATTATCAGAATGCCATCTTCAAAATAATGTCGAAACATGTTTGCTTTCAAAAAAATCATCGTTTTTCTCAAGTGTTTTTTAAAATTGCTGCTAATTAGAAATTATTTGCTTTAGGTTTTAATGAATTTATTCCTAATGTATGACAGCATATAATTTTCAAGTCATGTTGCTATGTTACTTTTCAGGGTTCCACGATCAATTTTGCAAGTAAAATTTTCAGCAGTTTGTCAAGCAGTTCTGACCATTTTGTCAGCCAAAGTAGATTCTGCATCCACAGCACTTTTGAAAAATGTAATGTTGTTTTGTAGTTTAAAATATTTATAAATTGATTGTCTGAATGCATTTCCTGACAGCACAATCTATTTTTTTCTCTTTTTCAGCTTCTCGCATGTTTGTCAACAGCTCTAAAAGCACAAGAAGCCACAGTTTGGTCTAACTCGTCAACTTTGAAGTCTTTTCAAGGATTACTGAGTTTTACAGTCCACTCAAAGCCCAAGGTTGAAAATTCTATTTTGTAGAATTTTCCCTTTTTCCATTTGCTTTATAATTAGTTTGTTTTAGGTGAGAAAGTGTGCACAAGAATCTGTTGCTTCTATAATCAATTACAATGATGAGAATGCTGAGTTTCACCCTGCTTGTTTGACTGCATCAAAATTCTGTATCCAAGAGCTGGAGCAATACAAAGGTTTTGCTGTTTAACTGTTGCCATTTGCTTATTAGTTATGAATTTTTGATTGTGCATTATGAAAAGTGCATAGATATATCATCTTACTGGGTCAGAACATTTGCTAGAAATAATGCTTTGCCTGAAAAATTTGACCAAATTGGAAACCTTCAATTACTCATATGCATGAATGAAACCCATTCCCTCCTAATTATCAAGCTGTGTATGGCACTGTAAGCCTTATTAAAACTTTAACCATAAAATTGTTATCCCAGGCTCGTCACAAGCAATTTCTGCTCTTCACATCCTTGGTCTATTGAAAAGCACAATTTCAAACTTTTCCAGCCAGGTACAACATTTAGCAAGTTGTTGTTATTGTTTTGAAATATCTACGGCCTACATACATATGTATTGTGAATGTTGTTATTGTTATTCCTGCATCAAATGTTTTATGTCATTTATGTGAACATGTTTTCTTTTTTTGTAGACAGTAAAAATGATTTGTGAGTCTTTGTTGAAGTTAATGACCATGGGGAATATTGTAAGTTACTCAATGAAGTATTTTTTTTGTCACAGGCAGATTTGCTAGGGGAAGGTGTAAGGGGGTTTCTTGATGGCATGCATTCTGTAGATTATTACTACAATATTACTATTGGTAGAGAATTGTACAATAAGACTGAGTAGGCACCAGTGTGACCATATATGAATAATTTATTATCAAAAATGTGTTAATATGTGTGTAATACTCCCCCCTGTTTTAAATGCTGTAATTATGTAAAGAAGGTGGGGCTGTCTAAGCTTGCCACAGGTGATCTGGTAATATAAATTAACAAATCCATCCACACTGGTAAGCACACCAATCCACCCCCCTCCTTAGATGATCTTCATCTCTCCTGTCCCATTAGGATTGATCTGCTCATGAGTTTTGTAATTCTTGCCATCCACGATCCTTGTTTCTTCAAAAGAAAGAGTTTTTTCTGTAATGATTTACAAAGCTAATACTTTATGAAGCTAATAATGCGAGCTGATTCTATTCATAGATGCTGTCAATGAACTGCATGCAAGTACTTTACAGATTGTTTCAAGATAAGCCTTCTACTTCAACTTTGAATGTCAAATTAAATGGACAGTTGATTAATGTGAGTTGTTACCTTTCAGTGTAATTTTCAACTGAACATTGCGATTATATTATATCTTTGACGTCTTTGATGAATTTTAGTGTGATAGAGCTAACAACGTGATCTTGTAATTGTTCCTGCCTAACACTTTATCTTTTTAACGTGACTTATTTCATTGTAATTTGCCAGGCTTTGTTTGACTACCAGCCAAATGCAGTTGATGAACAGCAAGCTGTTGCTTGGCTGACACTCATGGAAAAAGCTTACAGTAACTTTCAAAGGTGGATTGAAATGCAACTTTGCGATTTTATTCATTTTTGCGTTAAGTGGTTCCTTCTTTGATACAATATTTGATAAGTCGAGACCTAATTATTATGTACCATCTTGTACGAAAGGAAGATTACGTAGGTTGACTTATCATTTGTATAATAACCTAAACAAATTGATTGGACAATTGTTCTCCTTTCAATGGTGTCAGCAGTTGTAGTTGAAGTCATATCACTTTTGGATTAATGTTTAAGTCATATGAAGCAACTTCAAAGCTGAAAGAACGATTACATGTCTGTGTTATGTTATTCCAGGCTTGATCCCAGCTCGTGTGCTGACTCGTGTGTGAAACTTTTCGCTTCTTGCATGACATTTTTACTGTCACATCATTCTGTGGTCAAAAACACTGCTGGCACTACAATGAAGGTTTGTTCTACAATCTTAAGTCTTTTTGTGCTCATGGTTTCCCCTCATTTTAGAAACAGGGAAATCGTTTACGTCATTTCTTGTCCGTCTGTTATGAAAAGTTAACTTTCTAGCAATATTTTCATCGTGACGTACACGATATTTGTTTTCGATCAATATTCCGACTTTTCTTTTAAAGTTTCTTCTACAAGAATGTATTTCACCGATGTCACAACAACTCTGTTTGGGATTAGAGAGTAAAGATACATCAGTCTCTCCTGTTTTGGCAATACTGAAGTACGTGGAGTATGTTTTACTATATTTGCATTACTGTACCTTCATTTCATAATTATTTTTTTGGTATATGCGTATATACAGGAAAGTGCCATCCACATTTTCTCATAAATGTGGGGAAAAAACTACTTGTACGATGCAAAGTTTTTGTAATGATTTCAAATGAAAAGATTTCATTTTCTTATGGAAAACTTCGTTTTTTACGATGTCCGTTTAAGGATTCCCATTTTCTCAATGATTTCTTCGTATTCAGGTGTCTGGAGTCTGGTATAAAACTGAGATATCAAGGATCGTGGAGGATAATAATTGATGTTATCAGTAAATTTTTTGAAGTATATATACTTATTGATTGCTTATGGTCATGTATGCTGCTGTACGCTTTAATAAGTGATTGCGTTCTATGACTTTTCAGTTATTTGGCAAACTGTGTCCGGAAAGGTTGACAAAATGCTTGGTCTCCCTGTGTAATTTACATAACAGTCCAGGTATTCAATGTCGTCGAGAGCTGGAAAAGACGGTTGGAATGGCATTTCGAGTGATGGGACCGAAGTAAGTGCTTACTTTGATGTCTGTAAATGGCTGTTTGCTCTTGAAAACATAACCTTTTTTTTTCATCGGCATAAAATTTTGGCGATAAGTTTCAGCTTTGAATTTTCCAATGTCTTTGAATATTTAAAATTGCAGTATAAATTAATGCGATCTTTAGATTTGTCTTGCAAGTCGTTCCTTTGGATTTGGACAAAGACGCGTGAGTAAGACTTGAATTCTCTTGAGCAAATGATTCTCTGTCGCTAATTTGGGAACTCATGTATTTTTCTAAATTTTTGCTGTAATTCACACATGCAGAGTCTTTCGTTGATACTCACCCACACGAAATTGACATTTCTTTATTACTCATTCTGCTGTCATTCTTCGTCATTAGAAATATTTGCGAGTTTCCTCGTAGCTGGCTGCTGCCCGTTATGAGAGACCATATTCAAGAGACTGAAATGATTTTCTTTTTCAAAACATTCCTACCTCTTGCCGATTCTCTACGGGAAAAAGGTATATTTGTAACTATAAGCATTGTTTAGTTCAGATTCAGATTTCTTGAACTATTTTTCTCTTCCTGCATATTTGCTGTTTGAATGTCCATTGTATCTGGCTGTTAGAGTATCGTGTTTGTTTCGTCTTTTTTCATAGCGGAGAAACTCAAGGCAAACAAAAGTGATCTGGAGGCTAAAGTCTTTACAACATTAAGTTTGCAGGTATTTATCTGAACATTTGTTTAATTCCTGTGAGGCTTTTGCAGCTGTATATTTTGGGAGAAACTCCTTTTGTTGTAATTTTTTTGTAGATTTGGGATACTTTGCCATCGTTTTGTACGAAACCGACCGATTTACTGCAGGTCAAAGGATTTGTGTTTTATGAATAGATTGTCTTGTGTTGTACTTTCTTTTTTTTAAGAAAATTTTTTCATCATATACACACGATCACACAGCCTCACACATTTTACGTTGTTTTTTACAGAGTTTCAAGTCAGTAGCGAAAACCCTTGGGTCTTTATTGAATGAAAGAGATGATCTTCGAGGAAGAATATGTCAAGCTATTCGGCTGCTTGTATCAAGAAATCTAGACAATGGTACGAGCATGCGCACTTTCACCCGCTTAATATGCATTATTGATATTACGTATGATGAAATTTTCCTGCCACTTTACAATAGTATATGGTTCGAAGCGATTGATACCATTTCGCTTGACTGGTTTTCTTTTTTTGAAGTAAATGTTGTATTTTGTTTACTGCGAATCAACATTTGAATCTTTATATTTTCACAGAGGAGTACGTCAAAGAATTGTCAAGATATGCAAAGAACTATTTGCCGATATTGTTCAACCTTTATACAGCGTGTGAGGAGAAAAACGATTCAGTTTCCTTGCCTATTTTGGGAACTTTAAAGACCTATTTACAAATCACGGACAAGAAGGTATAGAGCAAACAAACTCTTTGTTTTTCTTCTTCTTTTTTGGGCTTGTCATCTCTGGGCTCGGTTGATGTTATCCGTTGATTCCTTTACCTTTGTCGTTTTATTTTAGCTGGTTGAACAGTTTTTCAAAAAAGCCTTCGACAGAGTGAAATCTACTGACACGCCCTCAGCTAAAAAGTATGTTCTCTCGAATGGCGAAATCTTTTTCTTACTTAATTGTGTTGTGTTTGTAGGCTTGTTTATTTCGTATAGTTGTGGGGCATATCATGTGTATTGTGTTATAGGCATATGCTGATGGACTTAATCATTGCAATGGTTCAATATCTGAACGATGAAGATCTTGAAGTCTTGTATGGGACAATAGAACAATGGCTTAAGGTACTTAGAAACCTAATACTTTAACTTCTGAACTTGATACCTTCGTATTTATGTGTTGTTATACGTACATCTACGTATATTTTAAATATCCAATAATATCTTGTCGAATATTTTTGTTTGAAAGGCTAAAGATTCAAAACTTCAAAAGAAATCGTACAGAATTTTGGAAGAGATTTGTTGTGCAGGATCCGCTGAAGAATACTTTCTTTCTCATGTTGAGGACATCCAAAAGGTCATGGAGGAAAGTTTAAACGTGGCCTCGTCAGTTTCCAAAGCGGTGAGTCTGCTTGACTTAAGATTTCTAAATGGTAGATTTCCTGTCTGAAGCATTCAAATCATCAAAACTCCCTTTATGACAGACCGATCATATCTTCGCTTATTTAGCCCCGACTTCGTTGTTTAATACAAATTGTTAAGAAAGTACAGCCGGGACAAGAAATGTTTCTCAATACAATTATCCCAGAGGTACATATATTTCCCCTTGTTCTTCCACTCTAAATCCATCATACCAATTGTGTTACCTGTGATGTACATTCGTTCTTTCTTCTCGATACCAGGTCATTCTCTCAACAAGAGAAGTCAACTCGAAGGCAAGGTCTGCATCTTTAAAACTGTTGGTTCAAATTGCTGAAACGTACATTCGTTGCTCACAGCAAAGTACCGAAGGTATGTCATATTGAACAGAACCATATTATATTCTATTGTCCATTCGATATTCAAGTAGTTGTATTAATTATGAAAGGACGATTACAGACAAATTGTATTTTCTAACGACACTGTTTTCCAGTTCTTGAATGTTTTCCATTCAAAATGTAATCTATTCAAAATGTATATATATTGAAATAAAGTGGTATCATATTTTCTACTCTGGATTATCCACTCCGAAACCTGCAATCCAAAACATTTAATTATTTTAGAGAAACTGATTGGTTTTAGTGTGCATTGAAATTGTTCACCCCCACCCTTACCCCGACCCATTTTTTGTTTATTTTGTCAAATTATTTTTGGTTTTCTTTTCCTTAGCTTGTATTGATACATTTTTGGGCACATTAGTCGCTGGGTTTGGAGGCTCGCCAAACATGGTCAGCGGTACTATCATCGCCATGTCAAAAATTCTATATGAATACAAAGGTTCGTAAGTCGTATTTCTATTTGCACTATTCATTGTTATGGAAACTTTGAACTTAGTTTTGTCTTGTTTACACTATTTTCGACTGTTTTGCTTTAGGTCGTTATACAGCGAAAGTTTTGAATCAGCTCATTGAAACCACAACTAATTTGTTACAATCAAACAAGCGAGAAATTGTGAAGTCAGCTCTCGGTTTCTTTATGGTGCGTCTAGTGCATTACCATTATGATGTATTGTGACTACATTTGAGCTATATGCGTATTTTATCAATAGTATTCTCACATTAAAAAACCTTAAATACAAAGGTGTTATTATCAAATAGTCGAGTAGATTTTTTTACCCATGCTTTATTTTAAAACTGAGAAGTCTGTATTGTAAATTTTTTTTGATGTTTTATCAAAGCTAATTACCGATGTGTTGCCCAGTAATAATAACTGCAATGCTTTCCGTAGGTCGCCCTACGTGTTACAAGTTCTGAAGAATTTTCACCCTACCTAAAAAACTTGGTCAGTATGACTGTGTGATGTGCTTTCCACTTCCAGGAATATCATCTTTGTTTTTGTATTGCTTTATTAAACTTATATCAAAAAGCTTCCTTTTCCTTCATGTTTTGCGTTCTGGTTTTGTGTACCTATGACTTGACACAACTCTGCTCAAACATCTTGTAAACTAATGTTCACTTCACAGGTCTCAGGTCTTGTAAATTGGAGCGATGAAAGCCGAAATAAGTTTCGTTTCAAAGCTCAAGTGTTGTTCGAACGACTCATTAGAAAATACGGGTAAGTTATAGTGTTTATACTCTGATGTAAATACGATGGACGGTATTCATACATCTTATTCAATGTATGTACCTATAACTGTATCAATCCTTATATTACATAGATATAAAGTCATTTATGATTTGGTTCCAGAAGAACATCGCAAATTCGTACGCAATATACATAAGCGAGTAGAAAGAGGAAAACGCAAGAAGGTGGAAGGTCATAGCCACAGCGAGTTATACGTAAGCGATTCCGTTTAAGAATTACTTTCGGGGATCTTCGATTGTGAAGTTTTCAAATGCTAAGTAGTGTGTACATTGTCGTTGTTTAGAAACTGAAGGAAAAGAGCGGTCATATTGATAGGTTTGTTGAAAACAACTTTAACTTAATTGTCGGTCCTGGTTTGTCCAAGATTTTTGTTTAATCTTTTGCGTACGCTGAATTGTCTTCATACATAATGAGATTTTCTTTAATCCAGTTATGAAGATCTAATGTTTGGGTCTGATGATGATGAAGATGATGCTGAAAACGATAAATCTTCACTGCATAAGGTATTTATTATTTGTTTTATTTTTAACACATTGACATAAAGGATAAATGGGGTGTATTGGCTGATTAGGCCCATCTTACTTTTTGCAGAATAAAAATTTAAAGAAAAAGTCAATCCCTAAAGCTTTTATACAAGAGAGCGAACCTGACGAACCGTTGGATTTACTCAGCTCCAACATTTCTCAGCATATAACAGGTGGTTTATCAATAATAGTTTGTTTTCGTATCCTACCCTCTGGCCGGACAATGACGTGTGTCTATTGATATTTATATGTGTTGAGATTGTGGCTTAGATCGTGCTTTGCAAAATGGTTTTAAGCAGATAATTTTTAAAGTAATTATTTGCTTGTAGCAACGGCACCATTGACGAGGCGCTCTAAAGATTCTGGATTTGAATTAACCGAAGATGGACGCTTGATTATTCCTGATGAAAATGAAACAAACACGAAGAAATCTGAAATTCCTTCAGGTTTGTTCTCGTGTCTATAAAGAATTGGTTGATTTATGCGTATATATATCGTCACTCACTTTTATCTGTTTGTGTAACAAATGTGTCATATAGTTATCCACATTACATTTTCATGGACAGTTTCATCATTTCATTGGTCACATGCATCTATTTCTGTAATCATTACGTCAATATACAGTGTAGACGCTATTCACAACATATTTTTCTTGACAGGTTCGTCCATTCTTCGTGAAGATATGGAATTGGAACCTTCTTCGGTATTGGTACGTACGTATGCTTCATTATACCACGAAAATGTGAACGTTACTTTTTTTGACGAACTTTTGTTTCGACTATGTTTACATATATGTCATTTTGTTACTCATTCCCCTTCGCGTTCTTGTATTTTCTTGGAAATACAAAGTTCGTGGCGGTTTTCTCGACAAAATTTGCATCGGTAACGTTTTCCTTTCTCGTTTGTATTACTCGGGAAAGTCACTAAATAAGGATAATCTCGTATACCTTTCATATTCTCCGGGCTGAAGATATTTCCCTCTGTTGAAGATCTTTCATTGCCCGACATCCAGTTGCCTGTTTCATGTCTCTTCTCTATAGTTTCTTCTTCTGGCACAAATGAAATTCCTCCTACCATCATTCTACATTTAACTGCTAGACTTCTTAAAATAAGGACAAACCTACTCATCCCTTGAAATGCTACCGTCAGACATACTGCTATGAAAATGGGACCAACTAGTGCTGCCATTAAATTTGTCATGGTGATTGCAAAAAATGTTCCCTCTATGACCACAAAAGTCAAAAGGAGTACGACTGTAAAACAAAGCAACGCGCCAAATGCAATAGTTAGCGGAATAAATCCAAGAGATAGCATTGCTGCCAGAAAAACTCTTGTTATTGGTCCTCTGTCCAGGAACTGTTTTAATCGTTGCTTCACGTACCATACGTTCATGTTTACTCGCGTTATAATAACTTTATCAGGTGCAAAAGATTTACCTGTAAATTAAGAATGCGTTCTTGTTTTTTCACTATTGACAATTGTCATTAAATACGTCATTTAATTATTGTGTGTGAGCTTCTGTTACCCTATATGGCATGTTTGCACGTTTTATTTCGTGGAAGATGATTGAAATCTTCATGTGTTGTTTTACTGTCTGTAAGTCTTGCATCAGACACCCATCATATTATCACTGATTAAGTTTACAATGTGTTCAAGAATATACCTTCGATTCGTGCGATTGTGCAGTAGAATTTTGTTTCTGCATTTGCACAAGAACTATGAATTATTAATTGCATTTTTACGATTCCATTACATCTTAGCAATATGGTTCTTTCCCGAATCTTTTGTTTGGTTATGTTTGATTTGGCTAATTTTCACTTTCAATGGCAGTTTTCTTTAAAAGATATTTGTACTGTTGATTTAATCCCTCTATAGGCGGACAAACGGAAGAGAGTTGTATCAGATGATGGAACAGAAGAAGCAGTAGTTGGTAAAAAGTCGAAATTTAACGAAGATTTTGGAGAAGAATATAGGGCCAAGGTATTTAATATCCTTTCTCGTAATTTTTAATTTCATTGCAATGTTATTGAAAACTTTGTTTTTGATTATAGAAAGCCGGTGGTGATATGAAGAAGAAAGGCAAACCAGATCCTTATGCTTACCTTCCTCTCAATACAAATGTCTTAAATAAAAGGTAAACGATGGAGATGTTCAAAAATCGTACTGTATGTACTTTGAGTTTCAATATTCAACATATATTTTTAGGAAACGGGCGAAACTTACAGGACAGTTTAAAGGAATTGTTAAAGGAGTGAAAAGAGGTTCTCAGAAATCGAAGAAATTTCAGAAAAGAAAATAAACTCGCATCTGTGTTTTAAAATCGTATGTGTTGGTTGGCTGGTGGTTCAAGTCCAACTAAGAAATCAATAAATTATTTCTACTATAGTATTTCACATATTACTGTGTTGAAAGGGTTTTTGGGTACGGTGTACATTTTTCGTCATTTGTTTACAATTCGATGAATTTAATAGGAGTACTTAAACTTCCAATAATTTCTGCTACTGGTCACGCAGTGTGTAGCTATTATTTGTTCCAAGTTTTCCGGGACGTCAGTTACGTCATACGATACTCACAATTTCTGATGGTTGACCGGTTTATCCGCCATATTGAATTTAGTCAAGGGAAAAAAGTGTTTTATCCCTTTACATCTGCCATCTTAACAACCATTATACGTTTTTATACTACGATTATTTAATCCTCGTTATTTTTACAATGTGGAAGATTCGTGAAATTCAAGATAAAGTGTAAGTAGCTCAATTCGTTGCATTTGTTTTTATTAGTTCCCCTATTTATGATTACACTTCCCTATCATGACTTAGGTGATGTGTCTTTTAACTAATAAAAAGTTTAATCCTAAATCCCTAGGACCAATATGGTCATGAATTATTCCGAAGTCGAATCGAAAGTAAGAGAAGCGACAAATGATGATACCTGGGGCCCTCACGGAACTTTAATGAGCGAAATTGCGAAGTACACTTACACGTACGAACACTTCCCCGAAGTCATGTCAATGCTTTGGAAAAGGATGCTTCTTGAACGAAAAAACTGGCGTAGGGCTTACAAGGTACTTAAAAAAACAACCGTTTCCTTTTGAAACTCTTATCAAGTACAAATTGTAACAATGTTGCTTTATTTAAATTCAAAGTTGAATGTTGACGTTTTTGTTTTGATGTTGTCTTAGTCGCTTTTACTACTTGCGTATTTAATACGCAATGGATCTGAAAGAGTTGTAACGAGCGCTAGGGATCATATTTACGACATGAGGCAGTTAGAGGACTATCAACACATCGATGAACACGGAAGAGACCAAGGCATAAATAGTGAGCATCTTTAAATTTCGCATTTTTTCTGTATTGTGATTTTACATTCTTTACATTCTACTAGTGTAGCAACTTTATACAGTAACCAAGCACGTTTTTTTTGTTTTTATATTAAACTCTGTAAAGTAGCCATGTTTGGTTGTGATTCCTAAATTTTTTTCATCAGACAACTAAATTATATCTGAAAGCTAGATTGTGTTGTCATCATGTAGCAAATTCCACTAATAATCAAAGTTGTGGGCCGGTCTTCAACAGCAGTGAAATTCATGCTTAAATTGTGTTCCAATTTTTTCTTATGCTGGAACCATGTTATAATTTATTTTGTTTTTGACGAATTTTAGTTCGGCATAAAGTAAAGGAATTAATCGAGATGGTCAATGATGATCAACGTTTAAGGGAGGAAAGGAAGAAAGCAAAGAAATCGAAAGACAAGTACAAGGGAGTTTCTAGTGAAGAAGTGTCTCGCAAATATGATTACAGTATGTTTGAACTGTAATCTTTAAATAATTTCATGGTATTATTTTTTAAGTGTGTCTTCATTTGCCTGTAGGTGATCGGTACAGTTCTGAACCAAAAAATTTTGATGATGCTTATGATGAATTTGAAGAAAGATCAACTCGTAAAAGCTCCATAAGAAAATTCAGAGAACGAGCATACTCATCGAATAATGAATATAGGGATGAAGTGTCAAGTAAAAGGTACGTATGTTCCTATGAATCATTGCTGAAATTAATATTTTTATGTTTCACTTGTTTCCAACCAAAAAATTACTGAATTTATCGAAACTACTAGGTGTATCAAAAAAACACCAACTCTTTAAAGTTACCCGTTGTTTAGAATTTGCATGACTCAGCAATGATTTATTCCTACGGAGCCTTAAATGCAATTGAATGCAATAACACATAGCAGCTTTTTCACATTGCCAATCTAATGCATGAAATTCCTTTCAATTGCACTTTTGGCTACTTGGCGGTGAATCGGGGCTGAACCATGAAAATTATAAACATCAAGTTATTTTATAGTGTTTGCAGTTTTTTATACATCCTCTTTATAAAATCTTCTTGAACCTAACTTTCTATGTGACTGTCTATAAAATGGCATTAAATTGTGTGATTGTTAGTAGAAAGTCTGTAACAACGCCATTTAAGACCAACATCAACTGCTTTACTGTTATGATCACGAAAGTACAGTATTAGTTAACACTACAATTACCATGGTTAAAAAAGGCCAATGTACCAATGCTGTTTCATTGGTATACTTAATGATGCATCACATTTTGATATTATTTTATACGGTATACTGTTAATGTGTATCTAGTTTTACTATGCAAAACTCCCACGAATAATTGAATTGTTTATGACAAAGCTTTAAATCTAATTTACCTACCTATAAGTACATATTTAACCTTAGTCTAGCTGCCATAAATTTGATTGGCTAGCTATATTACACGGTTAGTATTCGTGCAAACATGTTAAATGATGCACAATTTGTGATTTTAGGTTGCTTACTAAGCTGTATCACTACACTAATTTTTTTACTACCAAGTATATTCCGTTAAATTTATATATCAGCTGCCACTACACTAAATTTTACACTGAAAGTACCAAGGGCACTGTGGTGACTCCGCTCAGTTTAAATGGGGTTACTCGTTGTTTAAGCCACAATAAAAGATTTAAAATTTCGTGCATTAAATACATTTTGGAATTTGTTTTATGAATTTTTACCATTACGTATAAACACAGTGACGAGGAGGAGGGCGAGGATGCGCTCAAGCCAAAACAACCCATTCCTGCTAAGGAGGAAAGTCCTATTGTTAAAAAAACTGTTCGTAAAGTTAATCTCGGTGCTGCAGCCAATTACGGTCAGACGCAGAAGGAAACTCCTAAAGTTGAGGAGATGACTCTGAAGGAACAGGCACAAATGTCGCAAAATTCCGCTTCCAACGAACTTGTGGATTTGTTTTCTTCGTCGGAAATTCGACCGGTGGCCAGCAGCATTCCTCCATTTCAGTCTGCTCCTGGTCAAAATGCTGATGGATCGTTTGGAACTTTCGAATCGGCAAACAAACAGAACGGAAACGATTTTGCAGATTTTACAGCATTTTCTGAAGCAAAGTCTACTTCGGTTAATGATGATTTTGCAGAATTCAAATCCTCCGGTCATTCACAGCAATCAACTAAAAACAGCGATAATGTGGATCTTTTTCAAGATTTCACGTCTGCGTCAAGCTCAAATCAAGATCTTTTATCAAAGCCGACTGGAGTTTCCGGTAACCCTTCCCTTGGTTTTCAACAGACAAATCAACCGATGCAACCAATGGTAGGTCAAAATAAATTGTTGCCAGTTAGTAATCTGGCTAATAACCTTTCGGTGACTGGGTTTTTTTAACTTGGACTAAATTCTAATGTTATTTGACTTAAGGGTGTAGAGTTGTTAATTTGATCATTTGTTCATTATATTTACAATGACCGTGATTCTGCTTATCTTTGATCAAAATAGTATCTTGAATTTGCTTATGTAATATAAGGCGTTCAAAGTAATTATTATATTAAGTGTCAGTAGTGAAAACATTTGAATTCGTCTAGTATTTTCCTTTTAAAAAATACATTACCTTAGGAATAATTTAGAGAAATTATCACGCTTATGTCATCGTTGTTAGGTTAACTGAATCACGAATAGTAAGGTGAAGGTTATGTTTTAGACTATGTCAGCATCGATGCAGCCAGCCATGATGCCGGTGTCTTCAGATATGACATCAGGAATGATAAATCATCCTGGTAAAATGGGCAACATAATGAATGGTTCACCTATGATGCCAGGCAATCAAGGAGGATCTTTGATGAGCAGTGGGCAACAGCCTATGATGGGAGGTGCATATACATTCGGTAATCAACCAATGATGAGTGGAGGTCCAACTATGGTTGGCGGAAGTAACATGATGGGCGGAGCTTATACTATGAGTGGACAACCCATGATGGCAGGGACACCCATGATGGGTGGAGCAGGAATAATGGGTGCTCCCACAAATATGATGGGAGGAGTTCAATCTAATATGATGGGAGGGGCTCCTCCTAATATGATGGGTGGTTCTACGGCAATGAACTCGTCTTCATTGATGGGAAATGTGATGGCATCCTCTCAAGCTAATGTTATGCGAGCACAGTCAAATGTGCCAAAATCATCTGATTCAAAAGTTCAACAAGGAAAGTCTTCACAACAGGTGAGAAAAATGAAAAGACAAAATCAATCATCAGCTATTAATTTATCGTACAAATATGAAAATGTTATTTTCCTTTAGGTTTCAAGTACAAAATCTACCACTTGGTCCAACAGTGGTGTTGACATAAGTTTGGATAATTTAGCACCAATGTCCCATAAAGAAAAACCAGCACAACCAAGTATGAACCAGTTGTACATGCAAAATTCGCCTCAAATGACGTCACCGAACACCGCTTACTATGGCAACGGTGGCATGCAGCCAATGATGTACACTGGTAATCCTTTGGGGATGAATATGAACATGAGCGGTAAAGCCTTTAGGCAAATGAACATGTCGACACCCCCTAACATGATGAACAGGGGTATGATGGCACAGGGGGGTGCGATGAATATGCAACAACCAGGAATGGTCGGAGCTAATCAGAATTTTGGTAGAGTAATGCAATTCAAGTAATTTATAAACAATTAGACAAAATGATATTTTTCTCAATGATTTACATATGTGCCTTCGTTTATAACCAGCTACTAACGCAGGCGCGCAAGTAAAGAATAATGAAAATTGTGTGTTGATAATTGCACGAGATTTTTTCACAATACTTCATGTACATGAAGGTAGTTTTGACTTTGTATCGTACATCCATACGACTGTTTTTAATCCTAGGCCTGTTCTCTACAGTTGATTGGTTTTGTATATGTGACCGAATTCTGCTTGGCAGATTTGTTTAATACTAATAACGTGAAGGAAATGAATTAATAATTCGACAAAATTAAAAACAACAAATATTATGTATGGTGTGCGTACTTGATGTAAATTGAGCCATGTTATTAAAGGCGCAGAGTTTGTTTTTGTGAGACATTAGGACATTAATATAGCTTATTGTTCGTGTCGTTGCAATTCCCTTTGCCCATCTTATAACTTTCCTCTACACACTTTAACATTATTTTGACAAGAAGCTATATCATTTGGCCATTGTTTGATAAAATACACTTGATATATTAGGTTATGAGGTGTAGAAGTGAACAGTTGAGTTGTTTTTACAATGATTTAATACATCAGGGCCGAGATAAGAACAAAAATCATCAGATGAATACATTGTGATACGTGTTTGCAATTTATTTGTTTTGCACAAGAGTAAAGATAATGCCAGTATTTTGCATAGCGCATGGATAAAGGAGAGAAGGCAATTAACTTGCTGAATAAAAAGTAAGTCGATTGATAAGCCCCTTGCAAAAAAATCTCCTGCCAATGACATTACAATTATTAATTTTTAACATTTATAACATATTGAACATGGGATTTTTCAATGTAGTTATTATCCTTCTTTTACTTAAAGTGCATTTATATATAAATACAGTGGCCCGTATCTACTATTCACAAATTGCTTTGTCAATGCAAAAACATTGTCTTTGATACAAAAGCACTGTGCTGAATGAGCAACAAATTCATGACGATGCAAATCGAGTAAAAAGTTATGCCCAACTTTATTATCGCAATGCAATCTGATCCCAGGCCACAAAACCAGTTATCGCAATGCGCGATGAACGTTTGTTCAATGCGATATGAAAGACATTCCAGTGAACCTATAGGAGACTGGGGAAGAGAAACTATTACCGTGGGGAGGTTAACGCACGTATTTCTGCTGACATTGATAGGACTCAATGGTTATTATTCGTACCAATCCGTACCAAACCAGATTGTTTAAGCATTTTATATTTTGCATTTACATTTTAATAAATCAATAATGAACAAAGCGTTTGTGTAGCATGCGAATATAGTTGCAGGCTTCGTTGGCATTCTGTCCAATGTGTGGCACAAAAAATGATTCCGGATGTTCGTAGATCACTTAATAATACTTTGGCACGAAATACTGAGTCTAGTTCATGTCCCTGTTTGACCTTTAATGGTTCAAGCGCTTCTCTGCTAAGCTTGACCAGTTCATGAAGAAAAAATATCGAGCGACGCTCCCTCTGTGAAATCAAGTAAGAAAAATCTCTTTCATGAAAACTTATTCAGTATGATGTTTTAAAAGTCTGGTTTATGGAAACGAGCATGCATATGGGCGACTTTTCTGAAAGACGTTTATAGAAAATTTGTTTTAACCCCAAGTGGACAAAAAAAATCGATATCACATCAGCTTGTTTATGCAAGTTTTATTGTACTTCTATAGCAATCATCTTACATATTATCTTGCTAAACTATGTTTCGTACTATTCTATTCTATTCTGATAAAAACAGCAAAGTTCAAACATGTATGTTTTCTAGTGCAGTGTGCACGAGTACATTCATACATGTTTTTCCATGATTGTCGTGTTCCGTGTGACCCGCCAGATCTTCTCCGTACCAGATTCTGAATGTCTGACCATGATACAACCATTGATATCCTGGGACAGCAAAGGCGATAGTCGGCGAGTTCTCCGTGTATCCCGGCAGAGTGTACCAGTTACCAGGGCTGAGTGTAATCAAAGTCGGGGCCGGAAATATACGTTTATTTCTCGTGTCTGAAAATAACAGAAATATGGATTTTATTCTTTTGTATCTACAAGATTTAAGTTTCAAAGCGGGTAATCTTTGCGTCAAAATAAATGTAATCATGTGATCTAGCTATAACTAAATCAACGTTTTTCATTCGTTTGTTAATCGTCTGTATTCACTGCATAACCTGTGGTGTAAAACTGTGTCATAATGTGCTCATGGAACTCATTTTTATTTTCTGTTAAAAGAAACTCTTGTTTGAACGATTAACTTAACTTGTAAGTTACTTAGTTTCCCATTACACAGTTTGTAGGAATGAATTTCTATCTAGACGGATGATTTGAGATTTTTAGTTGATTTATCGCTACTTTTCGTCAACGAAACTTTAACCTATAGAAAGTCGATATTCATAAATTTATTTTTCACCCGTGATGTCATGAGCAATCTGCATAAATTTATTTTTCACCTGTTATGATCATGTTCATTGGGTAACTTGGATCACAACCCCAATTGGTATTGTCTTCTGTTCTACATCCAATCTTTCCCGATGTATGGTCCAACCTCATTGCAACGAAAAACACCGAAGACTCTTTGTAAGTGAACTCTGCAAATTGGTTGTTCTTGGCCCCAACGCACAAATTTGACGCAATGGTTTTCCACGTTCCTGTAAAATGGAATGTTAGCTATATCTAGTGATTTGATGTAGCGAAAAGTTGAGATTTTGATACGGCTTCCCGCTTATGTCGACTTTACCGAAAGCGGGCATTCTTCTAAAAACTTGAAAAACGTGAAAAGCGTCACAAACTCACAATATAGTTTTTAATTTAATATACCAGAATAAATTGGAATACTTAATTGCAGCTACCGGTGGACTTAATGTAAAATTCCTTGTGCAAAAAGATAACATTTATGTGCGCTTGTAGCTCAGAGATTTTTTTCTTGTAGCTACCTCACAGTCAGTACATCATTTTAGTTGCTTTTAAAATTTTTCTTGTTTTCTTTTTGCTTTTGTAATTCTTTTCAGTGCAATCAGTGTCTCATCCAAACTGCCATATGCGTGTGACGAAGTAGATAGTCAATTTTAAAAATCAAGTTTTATACGACATTAGTGATTTAATTTGATAATATCAAAATCGCCAGTACTTTTTATGCCGGTGAGTGAACAACCTTTCCTTACTCACAAACCCCAATACAAGCTACAAATAGAGCTTTTATCGATTCTTAATTTTCGTGAAAATCTTTACGATACCTGCATGAGCTGTGGCCAATATGAAACTGATGCAAATCAGAGTCTTGTAGAACATCTTCATGGTTTTCCTATGATGCGAATTTTTTTTTCTAAACTCACGATTATTGAACGTGCTTGGCGCTTATATAGGTTAATTTGGGAACAATGAAGCATTGCTTCTGTATCAAATTTCATGTGTTGTTGTTCTTTGTTTTTAAAAAAATGGTTCGTACCAATTACTGCCATGCTTTGTCAAGGTAGAAGTTTGAAACGAAAAGACCAAAAATCAAATTCCAATATGTTACAGGCTTACACTAAATTTTCGAAGCATTCTAGTCCATATACAGTGTTATGAAGCTCCATATATGTATATATTTGGTATACAGACGTAGTACTGCCAGTTTATATTTGGTATACAGACGTAGTACTGCCAGTTTATATTGTATACAGACGTAGTACTGACCATTTCTTTTCAAAAAATATGTGATGCAAGTGAAATTCTAATACAGTTTGCATACATTTAGTTGTTACATGACGTATATAAAAACATTGACAAAGATTTTTGTCCATTCAGAAATATATTGATGAACTCGTCAGTTTACAGTCGGTCATAACGTGATATAAAAATATCATATACATTTTTCACAGGATTCACGAATGGCTATAAACATTTGAAAATTTTTTCTAGTATATAGTAATATTCATGATATATAGGTATACATTCAAAACTTCCTTATCAAAAGTAATTCTATGAAAGAATGTTTTATGCAGTGCGGTGTTTGAAATTAAATGAAGATATGATCTTTGCACTTTGCTGGACAATTTAAGCAATTGTCTCATGAACCTGAAAAATTCAGGTGACTCAACGGGATTCGAACCCATGAAAGAATGTTTTATGCAGTGCGGCGTTTGAAATTCAACGGGATTCGAACCCATGAGTCACCTGAATTTTTCAGGTTCATGAGACAATTGCTTAAATTGTCCAGCAAAGTGCGAAGATCATATCTTCATTTAAAAATAATTCTAGTTGACCTAAATTTATTATAAAATAAAAGATGACAAAGTTAAACTGTAAATGGCAAAATTTTATTTTGTCTTGAGTAAAAAGTTTCGTAAAAGAGGAATGCATCGTGTTTCTTTTTAGGATAATGTTTGCGTGCTATTTATTTGCGTATTTGTTGGAATTGCGAATTGAGCGTTAAATTTTTCTTGTAACACTAATGGATGGAAGATGTAGATTACAGCTAAGAAGAATCGATATATTTTATTTTCTCGTTTATGCATATTTCTTATTGGAAACCTGTCATCTAACATATAGCCATACTGCCATAGTAAACTAAACAGACTAACATACTTTTTTATTCGGATTACAACAACAAAATTTTAAAATGAGTAAATGTACATTCTCATGTAGTGTAAACGAGTACATTCATACAAGTTTTTCCATGATTGTCACTTTCTGTATATCCTAGCAGATCTTCTCCGTACCAGATTCTGAATGTTTGACCATGATACAACCATCGGAAACCTGGTACAGCAAAGGTGATACTCGGCGAGTTAGAATTGTATCCCGGCAAAATATACCAGTTGCCATTAGTGCTGGGTGTAATCAAAGACGGTGCAGGAAATATACGTTTATTTCTTGTGTCTGAAATTCAATAACAGAAACATTGATCGCATAAATTAAATGCTTTTTGTGTAATGTTTGGCCAATTACTATTACCCTACTTTCAGACTTTTAACATTGCGATCGCGGATAGTTTAAAAGTCACTACAAACGTAATTCTTGTTCTGCCTCGTATGACTTTTAATGATTCTTGCCCAGTTTTTCTCACTAAATATGACTTGAAATGCTGGGCGAGAGCGTCAACAATAAAACTCAGTCAACTAGCTACCCAAAATATGAACTACTCAGCTTCATAAAGGTTTAATCGTCTGTTTGTATTAAATTGTTCAATATATGTAGAAATACTGTCATTAAAAAGTGTTAGAACATCGACTTCCATTTGTTTTAAGTCTGAATTACGCAAAAGTTATTTGAATGATTCTTCGACAGACGATTAAGATTTTTTATGTTAACTATTTTGCAACAAAACTATCCTTGAAATGGTTCCAGCTAATCATTTTTTATTAATTTACCTGTAATGATAATGTTCATTGGGTGTGGTGGCCGGCAGCCCCAGTTGCTTTGGGTTGAAAGAACACATCCAACCTTTCCAGTGGTATGATGTAACTTTAGAGCAATGATAAACCGCGAAAGGCCTGGGTATGAAAATTCAGCATATTGATCGTTTTTGGCCCCAATGCACTTGTTCAATGCAATTGTTCTCCATTTTCCTTTAAAAGGTAATGTAAACATGTTTGTAAAACTATGCAAATCACGCGGTTCTCTACGTTGCATGGAACACTAACACTTTACAACTTCGGGCTGATGTAGGTCAAAAACTTATTCGTGTAAAATAGGTTCTCATAAGTTCATCTTCACCTGAAGGTATGCATTTGTACCTCAACGATCTTTCTTCTATTACCTGATTAGGACGATTAAAGCGATGTGAATTGAGAAACAGTCATCAGCTTGATTAATGTGATGATTTGTATTTCAGCACAACCAAGTTTTAAAGATTTTGTAGCAAGAAAAAAATGTATAGAAATAACTTGAAACAAAACCAGTAAGCATTTTTCTCAAAATAAGATGCCAAATTTAAATTTCACAATAAAATCTGTCTTATAAACCAGTGATGAATCAAGACTGAAGACTGACAAAACAGTCAGCACTGCTTTTTCTACACCTCAGTTTACGCCGTCTTCTACACTACACAGTGCTCAAAGTCTCAATACAAGCTACAAATTCTAAAATTTCTAAAGTCGAAAAACCCTACCTGCATTGACCGTGGCCAAAAGATAACCAATGAAAAAGAGAGTTTTGAAGAACATCTTAATGACTTTTTCTTGATTGGAAAGTAGTTTCTTTTAACCGACCGTTCTTGATGTGGCGATGTTGAGTTGTGAATAATGTTACTGAGTCGCTAAGCTTTTCTGTTCTCTTCCTTTGTTTTGTCATCTTAATCATCTTCCTTTAGCACGCTGATTGAAGTGAAAATTCAAAAACAGACATGACAATGGAGAATATGTAAACTTTTAGTGTTTGTAATCCAATGAAAAAGCCTTTATATGCATGAAAGAATACGGAGTTATGGAAATAAAGTGTTCTTCTTGTGGTCGTTAAGTGTATCCTCAGAAGTAAACTACAACGAGCGAGAATGCACAGGAATATTATTCCAAATTATCTCTGGCATTTGTTAAGCTGTCAAGTGGATTTGATGCACATTTTTTATGCGTCAGTTGTCTCTGTAATAAACTTTGTATTTCATGAGATAACTACGAAGTAACTATTAAAACTTTTGATTTTATTTACAGCAGTTCAATCAATGAGAAAATTTGCCCATTTACTTTTTGCCTAATTTAATTCACAGACGTGAAGACTAGCAGATCCGGAAGTTCAACGTGTACAGTGTTAGGACTGACAAAAATGCTTTCTATTACCAAACACAGACCATTTCTTGGGAATGACTGAAGGTAAAAATTTAAATTGGCTGAGATGGCCAACATCCAAATTCGTATATGGTGCAAGCTTAGTCAAATGAAGCAACTATCGACGTTTCTTGTGATTTCTAAAAAGTTTTAAACTCGTTGGAAAATTTCGTAATGCATGGTTTTCTCCATACACAATACTGGCCACGTAGCTTCATAAAAACCATGACCAGCCGAGAATTTAAAGAAATATAGTATAAAACAAATTCTGAAAAAGCAAGATATCTTGAGATTGCAAAATATGCATTAAAACAAGACGAGAAGTGAAATGTAAATTTTCGACTTTATTTCAAAGTCATCCTCAGATAGAATGATATTTAAAACCATGCATACACATATATATTTACAACGCATGAATTAAGTGACGGAAGTAAGCAATAGAAATTTAATAGTGTGATATTTACAAAAGCAGTGTTGGAAGAGGTGTAGTATTTCAAAAGGATAAATTGAAACCACAGATCCGACTGGTAGAATGAGTGTATTGTAATTTAAGAGAAGAGTTGTAATTCTTTGCTAGCCTTAAGTCCCGTGTTTAGAAAAGGTTTGTTGTGTTTGATGAGAAGTGCTTCAAGAAAAGCAAGAATGTGGTTGTTGTTAGATTTGTTGATAGTTGTTAGATTTGGTTGAGTAAAGTATTTTATAGTTGTTGAATACAAGGTTTTCTGTAGGAGAGGGAGTTGTGGGAGGTAGAGAGAGATCATTGAGTTGTGAAAACTGGTTTTGTAGAGTAGCCAGGAATTGAGCGTTTTCGCACTCAGAGAAATGCTGGCCAACTGCACTAGAAGAGAGAGCCTGGTTGCATGTTCTCTGAGCCGTACAGACAGGTATCTTTGTGTTATGCTGATGTAGGTTTTACCACAGCCAGGGCAAGTTATTTCGTTTACAAGTTATTTCGTACTATGTAGCTTCATAAATTATCATCGAAATCGCTGTCACTCCAAACAAAAAATCTGCTTAAATTACGAAATAAAATGTGTATTTATGATATGTTTCGTCCGTTGGGAACCACTCCTCCTTGTTGGTAACATCGCAACATTAATAACATTTGGTAACATCTATGGGTAATGTTACGAATGCTGTGATCCTGGGACGGGGGGTGTGGATGACATGTCGTTTTTACAATATGGCGACGAGAGATTTTGTATTTTGTATATGAAAAATGGTTGTGAACTAAATAGGCGCAAAAATGGTCATGACTAAATCGGAGGCGCTGAAAATTGTTGAAATAGCTGAAGGTTTGGTTAATGTATTTACTATGTATAACTAATATGTTTGTCTTTAATGCGCTTTTTAGTTGCAGTTAAGTGCAGTGCTGTCTATACTATACTATACCGAACTTTGTAAATATACTGAAATTTATGATGCAAACTATGGATGCATTACTTCCAATGATTTCCATTTTAACATTTCTCATAAAATTATACAATTTAAAAACTTTATACAGGAAGAGGAGAAATTATACAAGAATTAATAGAGGAGAGGAGAAATCGAAGAAAAAAGCGGAAAAGTTTATTTAGTCTTTCTGGTTATTAGCTATGTTAATCAGACAAAATTGAAATGTTTCTCGAGTGCAAACTAAACCTAAATGGGCTTTTCGTCCGAATGCCCTCCTACGTAATTATGAAGGAATGTCTTTTGATAATGTTGGATACAGGAGAATGTACTCTATCCTATTTCATACAGAGTTTTAATGGAATATCATTATATCAACTAATAGATAAACGTATCGACTAATTCAGAATGTAAAGGTTGGCTTAAAGAATTTGCGTTAACCAAGATGCATTGCGCGTATTTGTTTATGTTGACATCGTTGCTTTTTGAGCCTGCAGCACTCTGCAAGTTCGATTCAAGTTCGACATTTCGTCGTGTAATTTATCTGAGAGTTAGCAAAAATTCAATTTTACAATAACTATTATCGTTTGTCCAAGTTGCATTGACCACAATGAGAAAATCCGCCATTTTCGCAACCCAAAATATGGCCGTCACGTGGTGATTAACGCGCAATGCATCTTGGTTGGCATACATTCTCTGGGTCCAGAACACATTTTGTTTTCAGAGAAATCGAGCTAATCGTAAGAAAAGAGAACGAGAGAAATGTAACGACAGTAAAAAGGTACAACATGTTTTGATGAGGTACAACATTTGTTGATGAGGTGCAACATTTGTTGATGAGGTACAACATTTGTTGATGAGGTACAACATTTGTTGATGAGGTACAACATTTGTTGATGATGTACAACATTTGTTGATGAAGTGCAACATTTGTTGATGAATTACAACATTTGTTGATGAAGTACAACATGTGTTGATGAGGTGCAACATTTGTTGATGAGGTACAACATTTGTTGATGAGGTACAACATTTGTTGATGAGGTACAACAATTGTTGATGAGGTACAACATGTTTTAATGAGGTACAACATTTGTTGATGAAGTGCAACATTTGTTGATGAAGTACAACATTTGTTGATGAAGTACAACATGTGTTGATGAGGTGCAACATTTGTTGATGAGGTACAACATTTGTTGATGAGGTACAACATTTGTTGATGAGGTACAACAATTGTTGATGAGGTACAACATTTTTTGATGAGGTACAACATTTGTTGATGAAGTACAACATTTGTTGATGAAGTACAATATTTGTTGATGAAGTACAACATTTGTTGATGAAGTACAAAATTTGTTGATGAGGTACAACATTTGTTGATGAGGTACAACATTTGTTGATGAGATACAACATTTGTTGATGAGGTACAACATTTTTTGATGAGGTACAACATTTGTTGATGAAGTACAACATTTGTTGATGAGGTACAACATTTGTTGATGAGGTACAACATTTGTTGATGAGGTACTCGTCAATGATAAAAATGCTGATGTGTGGAGACTGCGAAGATTTACGTATATATGAATTACCAGCTAAATTCAAATTATTCCTTTTTTGGCAAAGTTTGTTACAGAGTTTGAAGTTTTACAAGAGCTTTTAACTCCTATCTAATTCTTGTATTAATCCGTCGTTTTAACCCGAGCACACAACAGGATTTTTCGTTTTTTATCCAGGATTGAATATATTTTTCTCACGAATTCGTCAAATTGTTTTTAATTTCATTTAGTTGTTTGTCGAAATAGTTGAGTTTTTCTTTCAATTGGATCTAATTGTTTTCGGATTTGTTGCGTTTTTTTCGAATTTGTTAAGCTTTTTTTCCATTTAATTGAGTTGTTTTTCAATAAAAGATTTTCAAGTGGAATAAAACTGACCTTCTGATCTGCAGGTTAGCAGGTCTGCAGGTTTGCAGGTTTGCAGGTTTGGACCATTTTGTCCTGTTTATCAGCGAATAGATTCCCGTGATATTTTAGACGAATGAGGTGACAACATCAATTGAAAAAGTCGAGAATGTTCAAGAAAATCAAGACAGCTCGAAAGAAAATATAAATCCCGAAGGCGATGAACAAATAGCGAAAGGAAACGAAGAGGATTGTCCAATGTCTTCGAAAAACAGAAGTGAGAAGTGTTCGGATGACGACAGCACCCACGTGAGCAGTACAGTTATATATGACTTTTTCCTTAAGATGGAGATAGATATGAAAACATACAATCTTTGTTGATGTAGATTGTCCACGTTAGTACAGTCTTGATAAAGATTGTTTGTGTTAGTGTTGAGCATTGAACTAAAATACATGGAACGCTACCTTTAATAGAAAAGTCTAATAAATTCTCGAAGCCTAAGTTTACACCCAGACAGGCGTGTGTAGTCAATCAATTTTCAACATCTCTAAACACTACACACGCGTGTCTGGGTGTAAGATTTGGATTCAATAATTTGCTTCAGGTAGCGTTCCATGTATTTTAGTTTAATGGTGTAGAGTGATGTTTCGACATCCTTAATGGTAGCCATCTTACGTAAGGTATTAAACCTTAGCGGTACTCTTCCCTTCACGATGTGAAGCATATTTTCCTTTTGGCCCCAACGCACAAATTTGACGCAATGGTTTTCCACGTTCCTGTAAAACAGAATGTTAGCTATATCTAGTGATTTGATGTAGCGAAAAGTTGAGATTTTGATACGGCTTCCCGCTTATGTCGACTTTACCGAAAGCGGGCATTCTTCTAAAAACTTGAAAAACGTGAAAAGCATCACAAACTCACAATATAGTTCTTAATTAAATATACCAGAATAAATTGGAATACTTAATTGCAGCTACCGGTGGACTTAATGTAAAATTCCTTGTGTAAAAAGATAACATTTATAAGGACGAATGTGTGCGCTTGTAGCTCAGAGATTTTTTTCTTGTAGCTACGTCACAGTCAGTACATCATTTTAGTTGCTTTTAAAAAATTTTCTTGTTTTCTCTTTGCTTTTGTAATTCTTTTTGTAATTCTTTTCGGTGTGCAGTCAGTGTCTCATCCAAACTGCCATAATGATTGAAAAAAAAATTGCGATGCGATCTGGTAATTTTATTCCTTAAATTTAGCTCACGATTAAATATCTTGTAAACACAAAACGATTTTTTTGATTTGACAATGTGCGTGTGACGAAGTAGATAGTCAATGTTAAAAATCAAGTTTTATACGACATTAGTGATTTAATTTGATAATATCAAAATCGCCAGTACTTTTTATGGACGGTGAGTGAACAACCTTTCCTTACACACAAACCCCAATACAAGCTACAAATAGAGCTTTTATCGATTCTTAATTTTCGTGAATATCTTTACGATATCTGCATAAGCTGTGGCCAATATGAAACTGTTGCAAATCAGAGTCTTGTAGAACATCTTCATGGTTTTCCTATAATTTTTTCTAAACTGACGATTCATGAATGTGCTTGGCGCTTATATAGGTTAATTTGGGAACAATGAAGCATTGTTTCTGTGTCAAATTTCATGTTTGTTCTTTGTTTTTAAAAAAATGGTTCGTACCAATTACTGCCATGCTTTGTCAAGGTAGAAGTTTGAAACGAAAAGACCAAAAATCAAATTCCAATATGTTACAGGCTTACACTAAATTTTCGAAACATTCTAGTCCATATACAGTGTTATGAAGCTCCATATATGTATATATTTGGTATACAGACGTAGTACTGCCAGTTTATATTGTATACAGACGTAGTGCTGCCAGTTTATATGGTATACAGACGTAGTACTGCCAGTTTATATTGTATACAGACGTAGTACTGCCAGTTTATATGGTATACAGACGTAGTACTGCCAGTTTATATTGTATACAGACGTAGTACTGCCAGTTTATATTGTATACAGACGTAGTACTGCCAGTTTATATTTGGTATACAGACGTAGTACTGCCAGTTTATATTTGGTATACAGACGTAGTACTGCCAGTTTATATTGTATACAGACGTAGTGCTGACCATTTCTTTTCGAAAAATATGTGATGCAAGTGAAATTCTAATACAGTTTGCATACATCTAAATGTATAACGTATATAAAAACATTGACAAAGATTTTTGTCAGCTCAGAAATATATTGATGAACTCGTCAGTTTACAGTCGGTCATAACGTGATATAAAAATATCTTATACATTTTTCACAGGATTCACGAATGGCTATAAACATTTGAAAATTTTTTCTAGTATATAGTAATATTCATGATATATAGGTATACATTCAAAACTTCCTTATCAAAAGTAATTCTATGAAAGAATGTTTTATGCAGTGCGGTGTTTGAAATTAAATGAAGATATGATCTTTGTTGCTGGATTATTTAATTGTCTCATGAACCTGAAAAATTCAGGTGACTCAACGGGATTCGAACCCATGAAAGAATGTTTTATGCAGTGCGGCGTTTGAAATTCAACGGGATTCGAACCCATGAGTCACCTGAATTCAGGTTCATGAAACAATTGCTTAAATTGTCCAGCAAAGTGCGAAGATCATATCTTCATTTAAAAATAATTCTAGTTGACCTAAATTTATTATAAAATAAAAGATGACAAAGTTAAACTGTAAATGGCAAAATTTTATTTCGTCTTGAGTAAAAAGTTTCGTAAAAGAGGAATGCATCGTGTTTCTTTTTAGGATAATGTTTGCGTGCTATTTATTCGCGTATTTGTTGGAATTGCGAATTGAGCGTTAAATTTTTTTTGTAACACATACACCAACTAATGAATGGTAGATTACAGCTTAGAAGAATCGATATAATATTTCATTTTCTCGTTTATTCATATTTCTTATTGGAAACCTGTCATCTAACATATAGCCATACTGCCATAGTAAACTAAACAGACTAACATACTTTTTTATTCGGATTACAACAACAAAATTTTAAAATGAGTAAATGTACATTCATACAAGTGTAGTGTAAACGAGTACATTCATACAAGTTTTTCCATGATTGTCACTTTCTGTATATCCTAGCAGATCTTCTCCGTACCAGATTCTGAATGTTTGACCATGATACAACCATCGGAAACCTGGTACAGCAAAGGTGATACTCGGCGAGTTAGAATTGTATCCCGGCAAAATATACCAGTTGCCATTAGTGCCGGGTGTAATCAAAGACGGTGCAGGAAATATACGTTTATTTCTTGTGTCTGAAATTCAATAACAGAAACATTGATCGCATAAATTAAATGCTTTTTGTGTAATGTTTGGCCAATTACTACTACCCTACAATCAGACTTTTAACATTGCGATCGCGGATGGTTTAAAAGTCACTACAAACGTAATTCTTGTTCTGCCTCGTATGACTTTTAATGATTCTTGCCCAGTTTTTCTCACTAAATATGACTTGAAATGCTGGGCGAGAGCGTCAACAATAAAACTTAGTCAACTAGCTACCCAAAATATGAACTACTCAGCCTTATAAAGGTTTAATCGTCTGTTTGTATTAAATTGTTCAATATATGCAGAAATACTGTCATTAATAAGTATTAGAACATCGACTTCCATTTGTTTTAAGTCTGAATTACCCAAAAGCTATTTGAATGATTCTTCGACAGATTAAGATTTTTTATGTTATTTTGCAACAAAATTATCCTTGAAAATGTTCCAGCTGATCATTTTTTATTAATTTACCTGTAATGATAATGTTCATTGCGGATGATGGCGAGCAGCCCCAGTTGCTTTTATGTGCAGGAGAACATCCAATCTTTCCAGTGGTATGTTGTAACTTTAGAGCAATGATAAACCGCGAAGGGCCTGGGTATGAAAATTCAGCATATTGATTGTTTTTGGCCCCAATGCACTTGTTCAACGCAATTGTTCTCCATTTTCCTTTAAAAGGTAATGTAAACATATTTGTAAAACTATGCAAATTACGCACTCTACGCGGTTCTCTACGTTGCATGGAACACTAACACTTACAACTTCAGGCTGATGTAGGTCAAAAACTTATTTGTGTAAAATAGGTTGTCATAAGTTCATCTTCACCTGAAGGTATGCATTTGTACCTCGATGATTTTTCTTCTATTACCTGATTAGGACGATTAAAACGATGTGAATTGAGAAACAGTCATCAGCTCGATTAATGTGATGATTTGTATTTCAGCACAACCAAGTTTTAAAGATTTTGTAGCGTGAAAAAAATGTATAGAAATAACTTGAAACAAAACCAGTAAGCATTTTTCTCAAAATAAGATGCCAAATTTAAATTTCACAGTAAAATCTGTCTTATAAACCAGTGATAAATCAAAAATGAAGACTGACAAAACAGTCAGCACTGCTTTTTCTACACCTCATTTTACACAATCTTCTACACTACACACTGCTCAAAATCTCAATACAAGCTACAAATTCTAAAATTTCTAAAGTCGAAAAACCCTACCTGCATTGACCGTGGCCAAAAGATAACCAATGAAAAAGAGAGTTTTGAAGAACATCTTAATGACTTTTTCTTGATTGGAAAGTAGTTTCTTTTAACCGACCGTTCTTGATGTGGCGATGTTGAGTTGTGAATAATGTTACTGAGTCGCTAAGCTTTATCTGTTCTCTTCCTTTGCAGTGGCGTAGCTAGCGGTCCCGCTACTCCCGCCCGGCGGGAGTAGAAATTTCCCAAAAAAACAATAAATATTCTATTTGGACATAAGATATACATTATTTCACGAACAATCTGTAATATTATGTTTTATTCGTTCATATTTACGCTTTTATTAGGTGGTTCGTATTTCGTAATCGTAATACAGCAAAATCTCAAGATTTGTTATGTAACCTAGCAACCGCCTTTTCTCGCACATTGCATACTCGCGCGATTCTCCACGTATTCCGCCCATCTTCAGAGGGCGGAACATACAATATAATTCTATATAAGAAGTTTTGAATTCTGGTTGGCTAAGGGACTTGACGCATGCTCAAATCTGCTGTTTTTATTGTCGAACTCCCGCTATTTTAAATTGGCGGAGGTTGTAATTATTTGACCTTTTAATACAAGTACAGCGATTAGTGATTATCAAATTACCTGTCATTGTCGGTATTAATTTTCCATTGTGTTTACTCTCAAATTGCTATTTTGTATTTGTGTATGACACAATGGCTTCAAGTGCGACTGCGATTTGCTCAACTGATGTTGATTTAGTAAATAGCTTATTAGCTAAACCGTTCTCTGCTCTATCGTCGGTCGAACAGAATGTTATCGTTCATGAACGGCCTACTCCTGATTTAACTATCCAAAATAAGGGAAGAGCATTTCAGAGAGATTGGTATGAGGCGAAGGACTGGCTGTGTGGCAGTACAACCTTGCAGAAAGTGTTTGTTGGCCATGTCTAATGTTTTCCCCCAAAACATCGCCATCGTGGACTAAGAATGGCTACAACGATATGCGGAGTATTATGTCTGATGCTAAGAAGCATGAAAAATCTAAATCGCATTTGACTGCATTTAAGACATGGAAAACGTATGGAGCTAGTGAACGAATTGATTGTCTTATGTCCCTCGCTAGAAGAAATGAGATTCAGCGTCACAATGAGGAGGTAAGACAAAATCGAGAAATTTTAAAACTGTTACTGAGGCCGTGCTGTATTTGTCAAAGCAAGAGTTGCCATTTAGAGGTCACAATGAGTCCGAAGGTAGCTTGAACAAAGGTAATTATAGAGAGTTGCTCGAATGTTTTGCTAAGTTTGATTCTGTATTTGAGCGTCGACTGCACAGTAGACTAGCAGAATCTGATATAGTTGGTGACAGAAGATTTACTGGAGTCTCCCAGAAATTCAAAATGGTCTTATCAGCTGTCTTGATTCAATTATTGAAGATGAAATCAGAAAGGAAATAAATGATTGCACATTTATGAGTATTCAGGTTGATGAAGCATCTGATGTCTCCACCAAAGAGCAGCTAAGTGTTATTGCTCGGTTTGACAAAGCAAGTGAAATTATGGAGAGGCAATTAGGATTTGTGGATGTAAGTATGAACAGAAATGCCACAGCAATATCACAAGTTGTCAAAGATAAACTTGTTGAGTATTCTAATATAAAAGAAAAACTGGTTTTACAAACATATGATGGTGCTTCTGTCATGTCTGGCCATATCAATGGTGTTCAAGCATTGGTTCGACAAGAGTATCCTTTTGCTCATTTTGTTCATTGTGCAGCTCATAGATTGAACCTGGTCCTATGCCAGTCAGCCTCATCAATTTCTCCTGTTAAAATCTTTTTTATTAATATAGCTACATTCAGCACATTTACAAGCAATGCCCCAAAAAGAAAAGCTTTTCTCACATCTAACAACCTTGAGTTTCCTGCCCCTGGTGAAACAAGATGGTATTATCGCTCTAGATTAATCAATGTATTGCACAAAAACTATGAAAAACTTTTAGATATTTTTGAGGGGGTACTTGAACAACCAGCTGGGTGGGATGATGAGTCATTAAGTAAAATAAGTGGCTTACTGCATTATCTTGATAGCTTTCTTTGTTTTCTAGTGTGTGTTTTTACAGGATTTTAGAACAGTCCACAATTTTGTATTCCATTCTTCAAAATAGGGAAACCCATTTTAACTATGGCATAAGCAAGATTGACAATTTCAAGCAGTTTATTGTGTCACTTTGCACAGATCAAGCTTTCACCGAGTTTTACCAAACTGCACTAGAAAAAGTAGGCCCACCAGCAACCAGAGCAGATAGTAGATACAATTACAAACAGCTTTATTTTGAGATTATTGATTCCATTAAAGGCATGTTAAGTGAACGATTTCAAGATATTAATCAGTTCGAGTTTTAAACCTTGTAAATCCTAAACTATTTACTACATGGAAGGGCATAGTTCCACAGGAGAAGATCAATCTTCTCAAAGATAAGTATAGTCCTCTTTTGACATCCAAACTTTGGAGAGTCAACTTTCCTTCATTTACAACGACAAGGACTTTCACAAAGAGTGCAGTAATGAGGTTCTTAAATACATCTTCAAATTTAATCTCCAGTCGAGTTTAGGTCAAGTGGTAAATTTGTTAAAATTGAATGGTGTGTTGGCAGTGGCAAGTGCTTCAGTAGAGAGGTCGTTTTCTTGCTTAAAAGGGTAAAAGCTATTTAAGAAATAGAATGGGTCAAGGTCGGCTTAGCTCTTTGTGTAGAATATCTATTCACAAAGATATCATTGAAAAGAAAGAGGAATCAGAGGTGTTGCATAACGAGGTGGTTGAAAAATTTTTAGAAAAACCCAGGAGGCTGGCCTTTCTTTATAAATGATGAGTATAGTATGTGTTTTGATATTTGTTCGTATAATACATGGTACTTCATTGAGAAAATTAAGCATAACTTTTATAGAATAAAGCCATCCCTGTCTACTTGCCCCAATCTAAACAAGTTTAAACTAACAAGTAGAATGCTAAGAAAAATCTCTCTCTATGCACTTTAGAAGTGTCGTATACTATATTATTTTTTCTGCTAATACAAATTTCTTCTGTTTATGCAGGGCAGTGATGAGTAAATTATGTTTTAGGGGACAATTGTCTCCTGCGTAACGTTTCTCTGAGCCACCTTTAGTACCTTTTAACTAGTTGCAGTTTCAACGATTGCCACATTAAGAATGCAGCTAACAAAAATGGGTTTTTATAAATTATTGTACAACAAATAATTCGCCCTCGAAATCGCAGGAAATGCTGTTTCCAAGGCTCTGGATTTCAAAATTTTCCGGGGAGCATGCCCCCGGACCCCCCTAGTTGGGTCGCGCCTCCGGCGCGAGATGGATTGGTGGGAGTGACTATTTTTCCTAGCTACGCCACTGTTCCTTTGTTTTGTCATCTTAATCATCTTCCTTTAGCACGCTGATTGAAGTGAAAATTCAAAAACAGACATGACAATGGAGAATATGTAAACTTTTAGTGTTTGTAATCCAATGAAAAAGCCTTTCGCCTACTTTATATGCATGAAAGAATACAGAGTTATGGAAATAAAGTGTTCTTTTGTGGTCGTTAAGTGTATCCTCAGAAGTAAACTACAGCGAGCGAGAATGCACAGGAAAATGATTCCAAATTATCTCTGGCATTTGTTAAGCTGTCAAGTGGATTTGATGCACATTTTTTATGCGTCAGTTGTCTCTGTAATAAACTTTGTATTTCATGAGATAACTACGAAGTAACTATTAAAACTTTTGATTTTATTTACAGCAGTTCAATCAATGAGAAAATTTGCCCATTTACTTTTTGCCTAATTTAATTCACAGACGTGAAGACTAGCAGATCCGGAAGTTCAACGTGTACAGTGTTAGGACTGACAAAAATGCTTTCTATTACCAAACACAGACCATTTGTTGGGAATGACTGAAAGTAAAAATTTGAATTGGCTGAGATGGCCAACATCCAAATTCGTATATGGTGCAAGCTTACTCAAATGAAGCAACTATCGACGTTTCTTGTGAGTGCTAAAAAGTTTTTAACTCGTTGGAAAATTTCGTAATGCATGGTTTTCTCCATACACAATTCTGGCCACGTAGCTTCATAAAAACCATGACCAGCCGACAGTTTAAAGAAATATAGTATAAAGCAAATTCAGAAAAAGCAAGACATCTTGCGATTGCAAAATATGCATCAAAACAAGACAACAAGTGAACTGTAAATTTCGACTTTATTTCAAAGTCACCTTAGAGAGAATAATATTTAAAACCATACATACACATATATATTTACAACGCATGAATTAAGTGACGGAAGTAAGCAATAGAAATTTAATAGTGTGATATTTACAAAAGAAGAGTTGGAAGAGGTGTAGTATTTCAAAAGGATGAATTGAAACCACAGATCCGACTGGTAGAATGAGTGTATTGTAATTTAAGAGAAGAGTTGTAATTCTTTGCTAGTTTTAAGTCCCGTGTTTAGAAAAGGTTTGTTGTGTTTGATGAGAAGTGCTTCAAGAAAAGCAAGAATGTGGTAGTTGTTAGATTTGGTTGATTAAAGTATTTTATAGTTGTTGAAAACAAGGTTTTCTGTAGGAGAGGGAGTTCTGAGAGGTAGAGAGAGATCATTGAGTTGTGAAAACTGGTTTTGTAGAGTTGCCAGGAATTGAGAGTTTTCGCACTCAGAGAAATGCTGGCCAACTGCACTAGAAGAGAGAGCCTGGTTGCATGTTCTCTGAGCCGTACAGACAGGCATCTTTGTGTTATGCCGATATAGGTTTTACCACAGCCAGGGCAAGTTATTTCGTAGACAAGTTATTTCGTATTCGGAATTTGATTTATACTATGAAGCTTCATAAATTATCATCGAAATTGCTGTCACTCAAAAATGAAAAGTCTGCTTAAATTACGAATTAAAATGTGTATTGTTTGATATGTTTCGTCCTTTGGGAACCCCTCCTCCTTGTTGGTAACATTGCAACAACAATAACATTTGGTAACATCTATGGGTAATGTTATGAATGCTGTGATCCTGGGACGGGGGGTGTGGATGACGTGCCCCATTTTCAATATGGCGACGAGAGATTTTGTATTTTGTATATAAAAAATGGTTTTGAACTAAATAGGCGCAAAAATGGTCATGACTAAATCGGAGGCGCTGAAAATTCTTGAAATAGCTGAAGGTTTGGTTAATGTATTTACTATGTATAACTAATATGTTTGTCTTTAATTCGTTTTTTAGTTGCAGTTAAGTGCTGTGCTGTATATACTATACTGTACCGAACTTTGTAAATATACTGAAATTTATTATGCAAAACTTCCAATGATTTCCATTTTAAGTTTTCTCATAAAATTATACAATTTGAAAACTTTATACAGGAAGAGGAGAAATTATACAAGAATTAATACAGGAAGAGGAGAAATCGAAGAAAAAAGCGGAAAAGTTTATTTAGTCTTTTTGGTTATTAGCTATGTTAATCAGACAAAATTGAAATGTTTCTCGAGTGCAGACTAAACCTAAATGGGCTTTTCGTCCGAATGCCCTCCTACGTAATTATGAAGGATTGTCTTTTGATAATGTTTGATACAGGAGAATGTACTCTATCCTATTTCATGCAGAGTTTTAATGGAATATCATTATATCAACTAATAGATAGACGTATCGACTAATTCAGAATGTAAAGGTTGGCTTAAAGAATTTGCGTTAACCAAGATGCATTGCGCGTATTTGTTTATGTTGACATCGTTGCTTTTTGAGCCTGCAGCACTCTGAATTCAAGTTCGACATTTCGTCGTTTAATTTATCTGAGAGTTAGCAAAAAACATTGGTTAAAAGTTCAATTTTACAATATCTATTATCGTTTGTCCACGTTGCATTGACTACAATGACAAAATCCACCATTTTCGCCACCCAAAATATGGCCGTCACGTGGTGATTAACGCGCAATGCATCTTGGTTGGCATACACTCTCTGGGTCCAGAACACATTTTGCTCGTTCCCTGGATCCGTAGCTCATTTTTTCACTATTCCTGTTTGGCAATATTGGTCTTCACACGGTTACATAGCTAGTTTTGCCTCCATTTTGTTTTAAGAGAAATCGAGCTAATCGTAAGAAAAGAGAACGAGAGAAAAATAACGACAGTAAAAAAGTACAACATGTGCTGATGAGGTACAACATTTGTTGATGAGGTACAACATTTGTTGATGAGGTACAACATTTGTTGATGAGGTAAAACATTTGTTGATGAAGTACAACATTTGTTGATGAAGTACAACATTTGTTGATGAAGTACAACATTTTTTGATGAAGTACAACATTTGTTGATGAAGTACAACATTTGTTGATGAAGTACAACATTTTTTGATTAGGTGCAACATTTGTTGATGAGGTACAACATTTGTTGATGAGGTACAACATTTGTTGATGAGGTACAACATTTGTTGATGAGGTACAACATTTGTTGATGAAGTACAAAATTTTTTGATGAGGTACAACATTTGTTGATGAGGTAAAACATTTGTTGATGAAGTACAACATTTGTTGATGAAGTACAACATTTTTGATGAGGTACAACATTTGTTGATGAAGTACAACATTTGTTGATGAAGTACAACATTTTTTGATGAGGTACAACATTTGTTGATGAAGTACGACATTTGTTGATGAAGTACAACATTTTTTGATGAAGTACAACATTTGTTGATGAAGTACAACATTTGTTGATGAGTTACAACATTTGTTGATGAAGTACAACATTTGTTGATAAGGTACAACATTTTTTGCTGAGGTACAACATTTGTTGATGAGGTACAACATTTGTTGATGAAGTACAACATTTGTTGATGCGGTACAACATTTTTTGATGAGGTACAACATTTGTTGATGAGGTACAACATTTGTTGATGAGGTACAACATTTGTTGATGAGGTACAACATTTGTTGATGAGGTGCAACATTTGTTGATGAAGTACAACATTTGTTGATGAAGTACAACATTTTTTGATGAGGTACAACATTTGTTGATGAGGTACAACATTTGTTGATGAAGTACAACATTTGTTGATGAGGTACTCGTCAATGATAAAAATGCTGATGTGTGGTGACTGCGAAGATTTACGTATATTTGAATTACCAACTAAATTCAAATTATTCCTTTTTTGGCAAAGTTTGCTACAGAGTTTGAAGTTTTACAAGAGCTTTTAACTCCTGTCTAATTCTTGTATTAATCCGTCGTTTTAACCCGAGCACACAGCAGGACATTTTGTTTTTTATCCAGGATTGAATTAATTTTTCTCACGAATTCGTTAAATAGTTTTTAATTTCATTTAGTTGTTTCTCGAATTAGTTGAGTTGTTCTTTCAATTGGATATAATTGTTTTTCGGATTTGTTGCATTTTTTTCGAATTTGTTAAGCTTTTTCCCATTTAATTGAGTTGTTTTTCAATAAAAGATTTTCAAGTGGAATAAAACTGACCTTCTGATCTGTAGGTCTGCAGGTTAGCAGGTCTTCAGGTTTGCAGGTCTGCAGGTTTGGACCATTTGGTCCTGTTTATCAGCGAATAAATTCCCGTGATATTTTAGACGAATGAGGTGACAACATCAATTGAAAAAGTCGAGAATGTTCAAGAAAATCACGACAGCTCGAAAGAAAATATAAATCCCGAAGGCGATGAACAAATAGCGAAAGAAAACGAAGAGGATTGTCCAATGTCTTCGAAAAACGGAGGTCGACAGAGGTATTCGGATGACGACAACACCCACGTGAGCAGTACAGTTATATATGACTTTTTCCTTAAGATAGAGATAGATATAAAAACATACAATCTTTGTTGATGTAGATTGTCCACGTTAGTACAGTCTTGATAAAGATTGTTTGTGTTAGTGTTGAGCATTGAACTAAAATACGTGGAACGCTACCTTTAATAGAAAAGTCTAATAAATTCTCGAAGCTTAAGCTTACACCCAGACAGGCGTGTGTAGTCAATCAATTTTCAACATCTCTAAACACTACATACGCGTGCCTGGGTGTAAGATTTGGATTCAATAATTTGCTTCAGATAGCGTTCCATGTATTTTAGTTTAATGGTGTAGAGTGATGTTTCGACATCCTTAACGGTAGCCATCTTATGTAAGGTATTAAACCTTAGCGGTAGTCTTCCCTTCACGATGTGAAGCATATTTTCCTTTTCGCCCCAACGCACAAATTTGACGCAATGGTTTTCCACGTTCCTGTAAAACAGAATGTTAGCTATATCTAGTGATTTGATGTAGCGAAAAGTTGAGATTTTGATACGGCTTCCCGCTTATGTCGACTTTACCGAAAGCGGTCATTCTTCTAAAAACTTGAAAAACGTGAAAAGCGTTACAAAGTCACAATATAGTTTTTAATTAAATATACCAGACTAAATTGGAATACTTAATTGCAGCTATGGGTGGACTTAACGTAAAATTCCTTGTGTAAAAAGATAACATTTATAAGGACGAATGTGTGCGCTTGTAGCTCAGAGAGTTTTTTCTTGTAGCTACCTCACAGTCAGTACATCATTTTAGTTGCTTTTAAAAAATTTTCTTGTTTTCTCTTTGCTTTTGTAATTCTTTTTGTAATTCTTTTCAGTGCAATCAGTGTCTCATCCAAACTGCCATAATGATTGGAAAAAAAATTGCGATGCGATCTGGTAATTTTATTCCTTAAATTTAGCTCACGATTAAATATCTTGTAAACACAAAACGATTTTTTTGATTTGACAATGTGCGTGTGACGAAGTAGATAGTCAATGTTAAAAATCAAGTTTTATACGACATTAGTAATTTGATAATATCAAAATCGCCAGTACTTTTTATGCCGGTGAGTGAACAACCTTTCCTTACACACAAACCACAATACAAGCTACAAATAGAGCTTTTATCGATTCTTAATTTTCGTGAAAACCTTTACGATACCTGCATGAGCTGTGGCCAATAGGAAACTGATGCAAATCAGAGTCTTGTAGAACATCTTCATGGTTTTCCTATGATGCGAATTTTTTCTTCTAAACTGACGATTCATGAATGTGCTTGGCGCTTATATAGGTTAATTTGGGAACAATGAAGCATTGTTTCTGTGTCAAATTTCATGTTTGTTCTTTGTTTTTAAAAAAATGGTTCGTACCAATTACTGCCATGCTTTGTCAAGGTAGAAGTTTGAAACGAAAAGACCAAAAATCAAATTCCAATATGTTACAGGCTTACACTAAATTTTCGAAACAATCTAGTCCATATACAGTGTTATGAAGCTCCATATATGTATATATTTGGTATACAGACGTAGTACTGCCAGTTTATATTGTATACAGACGTAGTACTGCCAGTTTATATTGTATACAGACGTAGTGCTGACCATTTCTTTTCGAAAAATATGTGATGCAAGTGAAATTCTAATACAGTTTGCATACATTTAGTTGTTACATAACGTATATAAAAACATTGACAAAGATTTTTGTCCGCTCAGAAATATATTGATGAACTCGTCAGTTTACAGTCGGTCATAACGTGATATAAAAATATCATATACATTTTTCACAGGATTCACGAATGGCTATAAACATTTGAAAATTTTTCTAGTATATAGTAATATTCGTGATATATAGGTATACATTCAAAACTTCCTTATCAAAAGTAATTCTAGTTGACCTAAATATATTATAAAATAAAAGATGACAAAGTTAAACTGTAAATGGTAAAATTTTATTTCGTCTTGAGTAAAAAGTTTCGTAAAAGAGGAATGCATGGTGTTTCTTTTTAGGATAATGTTTGCGTGCTATTTATTCGCGTATTTGTTGGAATTGCGAATTGAATTAAATTTTTCTTGTAACACATACACAAACTAATGAATGGCAGATGTAGATTACAGCTCAGAATAATCGATGTAATATTTCATTTTCTCGTTTATTCATATTTCTTATTGGAAACCTGTCATCTATCATATAGCCATACTGCCATAGTAAACTAAACAGACTAACATACTATTTTATTCGGATTACAACAACAAAATTTTAAAATGAGTAAATATACATTCTCATGTAGTGTAAACGAGTACATTCATACAAGTTTTTCCATGATTGTTGTATTCCGTGTAATCTGCCAGATCTTCTCCGTACCAGATTCTGAATGTTTGACCATGATACAACCATCGGAAACCTGGTGCAGCGAAGGTGATACTCGGCGAGTTATAATTGTATCCCGGCAAACTATACCAGTTGCCATTAGTCCTGGGTGTAATCAAAGACGGTGCAGGAAATATACGTTTATTTCTTGTGTCTGAAATTCAATAACAGAAATATTGATCGCATAAATTAAATGCTTTTTATGTAATGCTTGGCCAATTACTATTACCTTACATTCAGACTTTTAACATTGCGATCGCGGATAGTTTAAAAGTCACTACAAACTTAATTCTTGTTCTGCCTCGTATGACTTTTAATGATTCTTACCCAGTTTTTCTCACTTAATATGACTTGAAATGTTGGGCGAGAGCGTCAACAATAAAACTCAGTCAACTAGCTACCCAAAATATGAACTACTCAGCCTTATAAAGGTTTAATCGTCTGTTTGTATTAAATTGTTCAATATATGCAGAAATACTGTCATTAAAAAGTGTTAGAACATCGACTTCCATTTGTTTTAAGTCTGAATTACCCAAAAGTTATTTGAATGATTCTTCGACATACGATTAAGGTTTTTTATGTTAACTATTTTGCAACAAAACTATCCTTGAAAATGTTCCAGCTGATCATTTTTTATTAATTTACCTGTAATGATAATGTTCATTGGGTTTGATGGCCGACAGCCCCAGTTGGTTTTGGCTAAAGGAACACATCCAACCTTTCCAGTGGTATGATGTAACTTTAGAGCAATGATAAACCGCGAAGGGCCTGGGTATGAAAATTCAGCATATTGATTGTTTTTGGCCCCAATGCACTTGTTCAACGCAATTGTTCTCCATTTTCCTTTAAAAGGTAATGTAAACATTTTTGTAAAATTATGCAAATTACGCACTCTACGCGGTTCTCTACATTGCATGGAACACTAACACTTACAACTTCGGGCTGATGTAGGTCAAAAACTTATTTGTGTAAAATAGGTTGTCATAAGTTCATCTTCACCTGGAGGTATGCATTTGTAGCTCAACGATTTTTCTTCTATTACCTGATTAGGACGATTAAAGCGATGTGAATTGAGAAAAAGTCATCAGCTCGATTAATGTGATGATTTGTATTTCAGCACAACCAAGTTTTAAAGATTTCGTAGCAAGAAAAAAATGTATAGAAATAACTTGAAACAAAACCAGTAAGCATTTTTCTCAAAATAAGATGCCAAATTTAAATTTCACAGTAAAATCTGTCTTATAAACTAGTGATGAATCAAAATTGAAGACTGACAAAACAGTCAGCACTGCTTTTTCTACACCTCAGTTTACGCCGTCTTCTACACTACACAGTGCTCAAAGTCTCAATACAAGCTACAAATTCTAAAATTTCTAAAGTTGAAAAACCCTACCTGCATGGACCGTGGCCAAAAGATAACAAATGAAAAAGAGAGTTTTGAAGAACATCTTAATGACTTTTTCTTGATTGGAAAGTAGTTTCTTTTAACCGACCGTTCTTGATGTGGCGATGTTGAGTTGTGAATAATGTTACTGAGTCGCTAAGCTTTATCTGTTCTCTTCCTTTGTTTTGTCATCTTAATCATCTTCCTTCAGCACGCTGATTGAAGTGAAAATTCAAAAACAGACATGACAATGGGGAATATGTAAACTTTTAGTGTTTTTAATCCAATGAAAAAGCCTTTCGCCTACTTTATATGCATGGAGAATAACAGAGTTGTTTAAATAAAGTGCTCTTTTGTGGTCGTTAAGTGTATCCTCAGCAGTAAACTACAACGAGCGAGAATACACAGGAAAATGATTCCAAATTATCTCTGGCATTTGTTTAGCTATCAAGTGGATTTGATGCACATTTTTTATGCGTCAGTTGTCTCTGTAATAAACTTTGTATTTCATGAGATAACTACGAAGTAACTATTAGAACTTTTGATTTTATTTACAGTAGTTCAATCAATGAGAAAATTTGCCCACTTACTTTTTGACTGATTAACGCATAGACGTGCAGACAAGCAGATCCGGAAGTGCAACGTGTACAGTGTTAGGACTGACAAAAATGCTTTCTATTACCAAACAAAGACCATTTGTTGTGAATAACTGAAGGTAAAAATTTGAATTGTGTTGAGTTCGAGTTACTCGCCATATTTCTTTCTTAATATACTCTATACCTTCAGTAACAACCACGAGTGAACTGAATGATCGATCTGATTTTTACTATTTCACAGAGCAGTATTTATACTCTTTATTACAAATAACAAATATTGCTATTGGTCGGAGTAGTTAATCTATTTAAGCTATATATGGTACATAAGGAAATTTAACTAACGTCAATAACTGTTTCTTGGCTGTTAGCCGTGTGGGAAAGGATACATTGATAAACTAAACTACGCACATACTATTTCCTTAACATGTTTTTGTGGTTTATGAGCATGACTTACCTCAAATTGGCTGATATGGCCAACATCAAAATTCGTATATGGTGCAAGCTTACTCAAATGAAGCAACTATCGACGTTTCTTGCGATTGCTAAAAGTTTTAACTCGTTGGAAAATTTCGTAATGCATGATTTTCTCCATACACAATACTGGCCACGTAGCTTATAAAAACCATGACCAGCCGACAGTTTAAAGAAATATAGTATAAAGCAAATTCAGAAAAAGCAAGACACCTTGAGATTGCAAAATATGCATTAAAACAACTTAAACAAGACAACAGAGGCGTAACTAGAATTACTGATTTCTTTTGAAAGTGATTTGAATTTCAAAAGAAATCAGTAGGGCACAACTGAATATATGAATATACACACAATTAACGTTCTACTTACAACTCTGCAAGACGAGAAGTGAACTGTAAATTTTCGACTTTATTTGAAAGTCATCTTCAGACAAAATGATATTTAAAACCATGATCCGGCTGGAAATATGGCCGCCGTTTAAAATACATGGATTGTAGAACTCAAAACAGGGGACACGAACATCATAGGTTCCGACATCGAGTGGCGCTTCCTTTACATTCCTTATTCTGTGACCATACATACACATATATATTTACAACGCATGAATTAAGTAACGGAAGTAAGCAATAGAAATTAAATAGTGTGATATTTATAAAAGTAGAGTTGGAAAGGGTGTAGTATTTCAAAGGATGAATTGAAACCAAAGATCCGACTGGTGGAATGAGTGTATTGTAATTTAAGAGAAAAGTTGTAGTTCTTTGCTAGGCTTAAGTCCAGTGTTTAGAAAAGGTTTGTTGTGTTTGATGAGAAGTGCTTCAAGAAAAGCAAGAATGTGGTAGTTGTTAGATATGTTTGATTGAAGTATTTTATAGTTGTTGAATATAAGGTTTTCTATAGGAGAGGGAGTTCTGAGAGGTGGAGGGAGATCATTGAGTTGTGAGAACTGGTTTTGTAGAATAGCCAGGAATTGAGCGTTTTCGAACTCAGAGAAATGCAGGCCAACCGCACTAGAAGAGAGCCTGGTTGCATGCTCTCTGTGCCGTAAAGACAGACATCTTTGTGTTATGCTGACGTAGGTTTTACCACAGCCAGGGCAAGTTATTTCGTATACAAGTTATTTCGTATTCGGAATTTGATTTATACTATGAAGCTTCATAAATTATCATCGAAATTGCTGTCACTCAAAAATAAAAATCTGCTTAAATTACGAATTAAAATGTGTATTGTTTGTTATGTTTCGTCTGTTGGAAACCACTTCTCCTTGTTGGTAACATCGCAGCATCATCAATAACATTTGGTAACATCTATGGGTTATGTTCATTGAGTTCTATAATAACTGGAGCGGCTATCTCAAGCGCGGCCTTAGATATCGGATGTTGTAAAAAACATGGCGGATTTCGTCCGTTGCCGCTGAGATTTACCGAAATTGACCGCTTTTCCGAAAATTTCACAATTTCCCACTCCCTCCTGAGGAAAGAGTGAGGAAAATGTATATGGGTATTTGGGATTCGGCAAGCAATTTTTTGATGAAAATCAAGGTAAAAACCTTAAATTCATAACAGCGAGTCAACTGTGGTTGTCAGTTATCTGCTCCTACGAGGATGCATTTATAACCATCGACGAAAGACCTATATGTCGGCTACACATGTATGAATGCAGATGTGCGTCGTTTTCTTACCAGCGTCAAATTTGTTTGATCGATTAAACTCTTTAGTCCATACAAAAAAGTATATCATAGTTCATCTCCACGGTTCACGAGAGAAGTCAGCTTATTTGTTATCATTGCTATTTTGCTTCTTTTCATGCAATGGGCAATGGCTTTTTTCGCCACAATTGTAGGATTTTTACTTGTTTCTTTAAAAAAGTACATATTAAATCTCTGGATATTTACGGATTTTCTGTAATTGAGTTTCATATGAAATTTCAAAAAGACTCAAGTCTGCATAGGTTTGGTAAATGAAAACAAACAATATTGTGTAGAAATTACTTTAAGTAACCTTTTTGTGATGTTCTGAAGTGCAACTGCATCAAATACTTGTGAAGTTGTAGCACATTTTGATTTTGTTGTATTGATATATGAATTGGGCAAAATGCAAATAATCATCAAAACACTTATGCTTCCAATGGTGTTTATAATTCATTTGTAGTTTTAATACTTCTACCTTACTTTTCACTTTGTTTTGTTTTTCCTATATTTGCAATATAAGTGCACTATAATTTGAATGATTAACACAGTTTCACCTCAATAATAAATTTCATAAGCAGTTGGTAGTGCATTTTGTTCTCTGAGTATCCACATCTGGTGTTTTGTTCATACAAGAATGATGAAGTGCAAGTAGATATGTCATAGCAAGGCAATAAAACCAAATGAATTACATACCTATAGTGTACTTTTATGCTAGAAGCTTAAAAGCTTTTAGAAATTAGAAAGTTATTGGATTATATTACCTCTATATCATCAATTTGATAAGAAATAAGAAGCAAAAATTTGTAGAAAAGCTTTGAAAAGTGAAAAACTTTTCTTTAAAAAGCAGCAATAATGCATATGATAAATCTCCATTCTGTACTCTAATAGGTAAATAAGCTCAAATTTTCTTGAAGAAATATAAGAAATATATAAGAAATATACAGTACAGTAACTTTAAAGGTTTCATCACTGAATCTTTAATGCTTCAGTATAGTGCATTAGATATTAGTAACATTCAAACAACACTCAACTAAAATATTTTGATAAAGATATGACATGATTTAAACATTAAGTTACATAAAACCCAATGGCTTATACAGTTTGAAGCTTCACATCTGCATCGAGTCATCATCAATCTCAGTACAAATGTTTACATAGACACAAACTTTATGGCCTTCCATTTTACATGTTTGTGAATTGACATTTCATTAAGCATCAAAACACACACAACCTTCTTGCCATCTTTCTTTGGATCATGAACTTTAACTTCAAAGCATTCAAGGCATCCTTAGTGAATCCATTGTCTCCATCCATAGAATTTGACCACAATCAAATTAAATAACTCTGGATAGGGAAGACAATAAATCAATTATCTTTACAGCATTATCATTTTTTTAAGACTCTGCCTGGTCAATAACATCTTCCAGTCATCTTTACTCCTTGATCTTCCCTGCATGTTGTCAGCAAATAGAACATAACAAGCTCTGCTCCAAATCATGGGTACCGTTGGGGCTGATCATTTCTTTTGATACCAGATCACATTTTGATACAGAGCAAAATGTGTGCAGTGTCTTTTGCTTTAGGAAACTATTTTGCAAATAGATGGGTAAATTTACGATTTCATGCATTAACAAATGACAGAAAAGTATACAGAATTTTATAAGAATTTTACAAGTATACAGAGTTTTATAAACAGGAAAACATCAGTATATTTGGCGTTCAAGTCAGTCTTAAAAAATACGATCTTTAATATGTATTTTATGGCTTTTCAAGTGCATGTATAATTGCTTTTCAATCGTTGACGGACTAACAAAACAAACAACTACCTCACCTGTGAGAAGCGATATGTTCCTTTTTGTGGAAACTACGACATCCAACAATTGAACGATTGAAGTGTTGGCATTATAAAAGAAATGCCAAAAAAGAATCGTCACAGATTATGGAACTAACGATATCCATATTCTGTGATATCGTGTTTGTTTTTGAAAAATTCTTTATAATTTACTATAGACACCAGGGGGAGGTCGAGAATATTATTTTTCTGCAAAGCGATCATTTCAGCGGAAATACGTCCGTTGGCCGCCATGTTTTTTACAACAGTTCCCAGTCCACTTAGCCGCTCCAGTTATTATAGAACTCAATGGTTATGTTACGAATGCTGTGATCCTGGGACGGGGGGTGTGGATGACGTGCCCCATTTTCAATATGGCGACGAGAGATTTTGTATTTTGTATATAAAAAATGGTTGTGAACTAAATAGGCGCAAAAATGGTCATGACTAAATCGGAGGCGCTGAAAATTCTTGAAATAGCTGAAGGTTTGGTTAATGTATTTACTATTTATAACTAATATGTTTGTCTTTAATTCGCTTTTTAGTTGCAGTTAAATGCTGTGCTGTCTATACTATACTATACTGAACTTTGTAAATATACTGAAATTTATGATGCAAACAATGGATGCATTGCTTCAAATGATTTCCATTTTAAGTTTTCTCATATTGCTAAAATTATACAATTTAAAAACTTGTTTGATTTTGAGGAAAATACTTTCTTCCTCAGACTATCATAAATAGTTTCCTTTCCTTATAATTTTTCCGCTGAAAATTTCCAAAAACAAAAGTTGTGCTTTTGAAGTATTCGCTCTTCAAATAATTTACCTAAGCTCAGTAAACATTTTATAAAACGGCCAGGACATGTTCTCTCAATGAGTAAATTATATAATTTTTAAGAATATGCTTAGTCAACATAATCATATTTTCCTTTTAAGCAGTAAAAATGCATTCATATGAGACAGTTTTGTATGAGATAAATAAAAATTTAACTTCTGTTACATAATAAAAGATATGATTCTTGACTGCATTTCTGTTGTTATCACATGTTATTGGCTGAATATTTTGCAAAACTGCATCCAAATGTGAAAACAAAATTAATTGTCATTTTGTCACTACCAAATGAACAGTACACAATATAAATGTGGTATCAATAATTATTACCTAACAAAACCCACAGTCACTACCAAATAAATTGTACACAATATAAGTGTGGTATCAACAATTATTACCTAACAAAACCCACAATTGCCAAATGTAACAATATAACCTGGTGTGGTAATAAGGCTATTTCTTATAAAGAAACCATATCCATTATCAACTAATTATATAGAAATGTCAAATGGCAACTAGTGATTAATGATATTGACGCATCTGTTCTATAGGCTCCACACAAGATGAAATTCGTGCAAGTTATAAAAAGCTAGCCCTGCGATGGCACCCGGATAAACATAGCAACAGTGCTGAATCAACCAAGGTATATAAAATGATTAAAAATTATATGAAATTCTTTAGTTGTTTGGTCTCATATATGTATGTAAAAATTCCCTTTTTGTGCAGGAAAACAAGATAAAAACAAATTGTTTAACCAACTTAATTTACAACTGTGATGGCTTGTATGAAGCTCTGATTGGCTAAGTAACTACATAGTGCATTGAAATTCTGAAGCCAGTTGCACAAATGCTGTGCATATAACTGCAGAATATAAATAAAATATCTTGAGTTTTCTCAGCCAACTTCCAGTTTAACTAGTTGGGACAACAGCTACAAACACCTTGTTGTAATTATTGTTCATTATTTATCAATTAAGAAATTTCAAGAAATTTCTGAGGCATACAAGAGGTTGACCAGTAAGGAAGACGATGATGATATCAGGATATCAATGGTTGGTAGTGTGGACGTAACATTTTACATGGGAGGGGGGAGGGGAGTGAGTTAAATTTGCAATGTATGATGATAAGATCAGGATATCAATGGTTGCTAGTGTGGACTTAACATAACATTTTACTTGGGGAAGTGAGTTAAATTTGCAATGTATGATGATAAGATCAGGATATCAATGGTTGGTAGTGTGGAGTTAACAAAACATTTCACATGGGAAGAGTTGAATTTGCAATGTATGCAACTTTCTCAGTTAGATGTTTTCAGGGGTACATTCTCATATAAAACCACAATACATTTGATGAGCATTGATTGCATGCTGACACTGATAAATTTTATTGTACTTCATTTTAGGCAGATATGTTTGATTTGTTTGCTCACATATTCTTCAGCAATAATGGATGTGAGTATTGACATTTTACAGTGAATAAATACGCAGACTATACACAGTTGTATACAACCTGCTTGATGGCCATATACACTTTGAAACTAGTGCCAAAGACATGTCATTTATACTTTAGAATCAGGTTATTATGTGTCAGGAATCTTGTTTTTTATGATAATCGAGCGATCCTGGAAGGATTAGCACTGTCATGCTTGTTTATTTTTAAACTTTTTATAATTTTGCCGGATGTGAACTTTTATAGTTGCATGTCTTTTGTTAAAATGCAGTAATTTCACTAAATTCATTTACTTACAATTCTACATCTTCACCTCCTTAAGTCAGGAACTGCGAGAAATCGATAATTGGTGAGGGGTAATATTCATGTATGCATGACATGCCATATTAAGTTCCTTTAAAATTTAGTGTTTTCTACGGATTATAACATGCATGTGTGAATATGACCCCCGCCAATTATTGATTTCCGCGGTCCCTGTATGTTCATTCATTATAGTCATTTGTCTTTGAATCGTTATTTTTATAGACTTTGCTCCAGATAATTTTTTTTATTCGGATGATGAATACAATGACGAATATGATGGTTACAATGACGACGACTATGATGATGATGATGTTGATTTTCTTATGTTTGACTCGGACGACGATTTTCCCATTTATCGAAGTCGACAACATCATGCAAAGTATTCTGATATGATGGCAAGAAGAGTCAGTAAAGCAACAGCTAATTCTTGTAAGTTTGTATGAGTAGCTACGAAACTTACGTAAGGTTGGTTGACGTTTGGTTTCCTATAGAACGGCCTTGAAAACAGGTGAAATTTGGTGGGCATTTCGGCCCTTTGTGTCTCTCTCATACTCTCTCAAATCAATCAATCTGTTTTTCTTGTTGCTTTCATTCCTCTTAAAACTACTACAAATAGAAATGCTGAGAAAGTGATGGCAAAGTACATGACAATTTGCAATAGGAATGGTGTGTATTCCCTTTATGTAAGTGGTGTGTTATACTTTAATTTCCAGTTAAGCAAGAAATTTTGAAAAAGAAAAAACAGGTCCGTCCAGAAATATCTGAAGAAGTAAGCTGCAGTTCTATCATATACGACGTTGAATGTATACTTTGTCGATATGATTGTTTCTCGTGGTATTTCTGGTGTTTTTGAAATGCATTTGTAATATCGTGTGTTTATATCTTGGAAGCAAGAGAAAATGCCGAAGAATTAATACAGGAAGAGGAGAAATCGAAGAAAAAAGCGGAAAAACGCAAAGCTAGAAGAAAGGTTTCATTTCACCCGTTTTTTATTTAAAGTTTATTTAGTCTTTTTGGTTATTAGCTATGTTAATCAGACAAAATTGAAATGTTTCTCGAGTGCAGGCTAAACCTAAATGGACTTTTCGTCCGAATGCCCTCCTACGTAATTATGAAGGATTGTCTTTTGATAATGTTGGATACAGGAGAATGTACTCTATCCTATTTCATACAGAGTTTTAATGGAATATCATTATATCAACTAATAGATAAACGTATCGACTAATTCAGAATGTAAAGATTGGCTTAAAGAATTTGCGTTAACCAAGATGCATTGCGCGTATTTGTTTATGTTGACATCGTTGCTTTTTGAGCCTGCAACTCACTGAATTCAACTTCGACACTACATCGTCTAATTTGTGAGAGTTAACAAAAAAACATTGGTTGAAAATTCAATTTCGCAATAACTATTATCGTTTGTCCAAGTTGCATTAACTACAATGACAAAATCCGCCATTTTCGCCACCCAAAATATGGCCGTCGCGTGGTGATTAACGCGCAATGCATCTTGGTTGGCATACATTCTCTAAGTCCGGAACATATTTTGCGCTTTCCCTGGATCCGTAGTTCATTTTTTCACTATTCCTGTTTGGCAATATTGGTCTTCACACGGTTACATAGCCAGCTTTGCCTCCATTTTGTTTTCAGAGAAATCGAGCTAATCGTACGAAAAGAGAACGAGAGAAAAGTAACGACAGTAAAAAGGTACAACATGTGTTGATGAGATACAACATTTGTTGATGAGGTGCAACATGTGTTGATGAGGTACTCGTCAATGATAAAAATGCTGATGTGTGGAGACTGCGAAGATTTACGTATATTTGAATTACCAGCTAAATTCAAATTATTCCCTTTTTGGCAAAGTTTTCTTCAGAGTTTGAAGTTTTACAAGAGCTTTTAACTTCTGTCTAATTCTTGTATTAATCCGTCGTTTTAACCCGAGCACACAACAGGATTTTTTTTTTTATCCAGGATTGAATCAATTTTTCTCACGAATTCGTTAAATAGTTTTTAATTTCATTTAGTTGTTTATCGAAATAGTTGAGTTGTTCTTTCAATTGGATCTAATTGTTTTTCTGATTTGTTGCATTTTTTTCGAATTTGTTAAGCTTTTTTCCCATTTAATTGAGTTGTTTTTCAATAAAAGATTTTCAAGTGGAATAAAACTGACCTTCTGATCTGCAGGTGTGCAGGTTTGCAGGTTTGGACCATTTTGTCGAGTTTATTAGCGAATAAATTCCCTTGATATTTTAGACGAATGAGGTGACAACATCAATTGAAAAAGTCGAGAATGTTCAAGAAAATCAAGACAGCTCGAAAGAAAATATAAATCCCGAAGGCGATGAACAAATAGCGAAAGGAAACGAAGAGGATTGTCCAATGTCTTCGAAAAACAGAGATCACGAGTGTTCAGATGACGACAGCACCCACGTGAGCAGTACAGTTATATATGACTTTTTCCTTAAGATGGAGATAGATATAAAAACATACAATCTTTGTTGATGTAGATTGTCCACGTTAGTACAGTCTTGATAAAGATTGTGTGTGTTTGTGTTGAGCATTGAACTAAAATACATGGAAAGCTACCTTTAATAGAAAAGTCTAATAAATTCTCGAAGCCAAAGTTTACACCCAGACACGCGTGTGTAGTTAATCACTTTTCAACAGCTCGATACACTACACACGCGTGCCTGGGTGTAAATTTAGGCTTCAATAATTTGCTTCAGATAGCCTTCCATGTATTTTAGTTTAATGGTGTAGAGTGATGTTTCGACATCCTTAATGGTAGCCATCTTATGTAAGGTATTAAACCTTAGCGGTAGTCTTCCCTTCACGATGTGAAGCAAATTTTCCTTTTGGCCCCAACGCACAAATTTGACGCAATGGTTTTCCACGTTCCTGTAAAACAGAATGTTAGCTATATCTAGTGATTTGATGTAGCGAAAAGTTGAGATTTTGATACGGCTTCCCGCTTATGTCGACTTTACCGAAAGCGGTCATTCTTCTAAAACTTGAAAACGTGAAAAGCGTCACAAACTCACAATATAGTTTTAATTAAATATACCAGAATAAATTGGAATACTTAATTGCAGCTACGGGTGGACTTAATGTAAAAAATTCCTATATGAAAGTGTATATTGTTCTTATCTCGCGAAAAGGTTTCCAATTCATGTGATTGACAACGATCACCGCGCAGGGACTGCACGAAAAGCTACTGCGGCTCACAGTCACAACATCAACAAGAGGCATTTAAAAATTTTCATTATTTCTCTTTGAATTGGAAACCTTTTAAGAATAATATACTTTTCATATGAGTGTGTGTGTCATGAAAGTTGTGCCACATTAATTAATAGAAAAAATTGCGATGCAATCAGGAAAATTTATCTCTTAAATTTATTTCACATTTTCAGTTTTATAAAAACAAAATGATTTATTTGATCTGACAAAGCAGAGCGACAATGTTAAAAATCAAGTTACATATACGACATTGGTGATTTCAATATGATAAAATGAAAACGCCAAGTACTCCTTTTGCAACTGGTTGAACAACCTCATCTTCACACAATCCCAATACAAGCTACAAATGAAGCTTCAATAGATTCTTAATTTTTGCGAACAACCTTTATTCCATACCTGCATGAACTGTGGCCAATAGAAAATCGATGCAAAACAAGTTTTGTAGAGCATCTTCATGATTTTCTTTAATGAGAATTTTATCCAAACTGATGATTATTGAACGTGCTTGACGTATATATATGTTTATTTGAGAACAATGAAGCTTTGTTTCTATGAATCAAATTTCACATGTTGTTGTTTGTTTTTAAAAAAGTGATTCGTACCAAATGCTACCATGCCTTGTGAAGATAGTAGTTTGAACCAAAATGAGCAAATATCAAATTCCAACATGGTGTAGACCAACACTAAATTTTTGAAACATTGTAGTCCATATAAAGTGCCATGATGCTCCACATATATATGGTATACAGACCTGGTACCAACCTCTACATGATAATTATAGTGAGATCAATTTCTTTTCAAAAAAATTAATGATATTGTTCAATGGTGATTCATACCCAGTTTGCACACTGTGATTGTTGCATAAACGTATATAACAACATTGATAGAGATTTTTACTCCATTCAGAATTTATTCAATGAGCTTGTCAATTTATAATTCACCTGTTTGCAGTCAGTTATAACATGATAATGAAAATATCATTTATTTTTGATAGAATTCATGAATGGAGAATTAATTCTAGTTTAGACAGCCATGTTTATGATGTGGGTACATTCAAACAGAAAAAAGGTGTGATTATTAAACTACAAATCATATGGCAAGATTTTATTTGTTTTTAATAAAAAGTTATTAAATGGAATAAGTGGAAAGGGTGAATAAGTGGATTAGTTTATGTAATGATTTTTCTCCCTAAAATTTCATGTACTCTATTGGATGACAGATTTCAGCTACAGTTTCAGAAGAATCAATATCCCATTTATTCGTTTCGTTTATGCTTACATTATTTGAAACCAATCATCTTAAAATTGCCATAATAAACTAAGTTCCATTCTATTCTATTCTGATCACAACAGCAAAGTTTTACAACAGGCAAATATTTATTTTCATTTAGGGTAAACGAATACATTCATACAAGTTGTTCCATGATTATCGTGTTCCGTGAATCCTGCCAGATCTTCTCCGTACCAGATTCTGAGTATCTGACCATGATACAACCATTGATATCCTGGGACAGCAAAGGTGATACTCGGCGAGTTCTCGGTGTATCCCGGCAGTTTATACCAGTTGCCAACGCCTGGTGTAATCAAAGACGGTGCAGGAAATATGCGCTGATTTCTTGAGTCTGAAATTCACGAACAGAAATATTGATTGTATTTAAGATTTTTTATGTTAACTATTTTGCAACAAAACTATCCTTGAAAATGTTCCAGCTGATCATTTTTTTTAATTTACCTGTAATGATAATGTTCATTGGGTGTGATGGCGCGCAGCCCCAGTTGGTTTTATGTCCAGGAGCACATCCAATCTTTCCAGTGGTGTGATGTAACTTTAGAGCAATGATAAACCGCGAAGGGCCTGTGTATGAAAATGCAGCATATTGGTTGTTTTTGGCCCCAACGCACTTGTTCCACGCTATTATTCTCCATTTTCCTGTAAAAAGGGCGGAAATAATCGTAATCTGATGATTTGAATTTCACCGTAAAGTCTTTCTTATAAACCAATGATGATGAATCAAACATTAAAAAATGAAGACCGACAAGACAGCCCTCCTTTTGCTAGTGCATAAATAAATACTCCTCTAAGCCCTCTTCTACACTACACAGTACACAAAATCTAAATACAAGCTACAAATTCTTAAATTTCTCAGTTGAAAAAATCCTCACGATACCTGCCTGGACTGTGCCCAAAATATAAACCTTGCAAAAGAGATTTTTGTGGAACATTTTAATGATTAGTTTTTTACTCGATTGGAAATTATTTTCAAGCCAACGATCGTTGAATGTTCTTCATGCGGGGCAACAGTTTCTTTACTATTTGATTTGACTTTGTTGCCTTTTTGTTTTTTGCTGTTTTAGTTATCTTCCTTCAGCACGGTAAATAAAGTCAGCACTGCTTTTTCTACACCTCAGTTTACGCCATCTTCTACACTACACAGTGCTCAAAGTCTCAATACAAGCTACAAATTTTAAAATTTCTAAAGTCGAAAAACCCTACCTGCATTGACCGTGGCCAAAAGATAACCAATGAAAAAGAGAGTTTTGAAGAACATCTTAATGACTTTTTCTTGATTGGAAAGTAGTTTCTTTTAACCGACCGTTCTTGATGTGGCGATGTTGAGTTGTGAATAATGTTACTGAGTCGCTAAGCTTTATCTGTTCTCTTCCTTTGTTTTGTCATCTTAATCATCTTCCTTCAGCACGCTGATTGAAGTGTAAATTTAAAAACAGACATTACAATGGAGAATATGTAAACTTTTAGTGTTTGTAATCCAATGAAAAAGCCTTTCGCCTACTTTATATGCATGGAAGATTACAGAGTTGTTGAAAAAAAGTGTTCTTTTGTAGTCAATAAATGTATCCTCAGCATGAAACTACAGCGAGCGAGAATGCACTGGAAAATGATTCCAAATTATCACAGGCATTTGTTTAGCTATCAAGTGGATTTGATGCACATTTTGCATATGTCAGTTGTAATAAACTTTGTATTTCATGAGATAACTACGTAGTAACTATTAGAACTTTTGATTTTATTTACAGCAGTTCAATCAATGAGAAAATTTGCCCATTTACTTTTTGCCTAATTTAATTCATAGACGTGCAAATTAGCAGATCCGGAAGTGCAACGTGTACAGTGTTAGGACTGACAAATTGCTTTCTATTACCAAACACAGACCATTTGTTGTGAATGAATGCAGGTAAAAATTTAAATTGGCTGATGTGGCCAACATCCAAATTCGTATATGGTGCAAGCTTACTCAAATGAAGCAACTATCGACGTTTCTTGTGATTGCTAAAAAGTTTTTAACTCGTTGGAAAATTTCGTAATGCATGGATTTCTCCATACACAATACTGGCCACGTGGATTTATAAAAACCATGACCAGCCGACAGTTTAAAGAAATATAGTATAAAGCGAATTCCGAAAAAGCAAGATATCTTGAGATTGCAAAATATGCATCAAAACAAGACGAGAAGTGAACTGTAAATTTTCGACTTTATTTCAAAGTCATCCTCAGACAGAATGATATTTAAAACCATACATACACATATATATTTACAATGCACGAACTAAGTAACGGAAGTAAGCAATAGAAATTAAATAGTGTGATATTTACAAAAGCAGAGTTGGAAGAGGTGTAGTATTTCGAAAGGATGAATTGAAACCACAGATCCGACTGGTAGAATGAGTGTATTGTAATTTAAGAGAAGAGTTGTAATTCTTTGCTAGACTTAAGTCCCGTGTTTAGAAACGTTTGTTGTGTTTGATGAGAAGTGCTTCAAGAAAAGCAAGAATGTGGTAGTTGTTAGATTTGGTTGAGTAAAGTATTTTATAGTTGTCGAATACAAGGGTTTCTATAGGAGAGGGAGTTCTGGGAGGTGGAGAGAGATCATTGAGTTGTGAAAACTGGTTTTGTAGAGTAGCCAGGAATTGAGCGTTTTCTAACTCAGAGAAATGCTGGCCAAGTATTCAAATACACATTTAAAACTGTTAGTCGATGGCAGGCCGGTGTGAAACCTTACAGCATACTCTCTCGTCAACTGTTCGAATTCCAAAGGGACAGGGATTTCCATCAAAACTTGAATCAGAATCCTCGGTGTCATAGGCTTGATGAGGACGCTTTGATGTCGTCCATGTTTCTCTTCCTTTACGTTTAAGCGGAGTCCTCGATTGCTCGTACTCTGATAGCGTAATAAAAACCGAAGGATAATCCGTTCCGCAGTTATTTGGGGTTCTTCTTCCCAAGGGAAAATAATTTGAGCAAACTAAAGTACCTTGTGCACCAGGCTTTGGGTTAAAGTCATCGGCTCTGCTCTTTGCAAATTGTTTTCGCCAAATTTCAGCAAGTGGTTGATCTTTGGGCCACTTATGAAAAACTAACTTTTCTACGTGAGACCTCTTAACTTGATAATCAGGATAGCGTTTATCATTATCGCAATATCCAACTGCACAACGCGCATTTTTTACCATTTCGCCTATGACTGCTCACGGCTACTCGACTAGTTTAGGGTTTAGTTCGTTTGACTTGGCTTATGAGTTCCGCACACTTGCGAACTCAAGAACATCGCTCAAACGACGGTCAAGTTGTTCAAAGAAAACAAATGTTTTCTTTAACTTTCCGCTTTTTGATTGCCACAAAATTGGACTCACGTGTATAAAAAATCGCAAATAATAATTCGACTATTAAAATGGACGAGTTTGAGAAATATTTTTGAAAGAAATGGCCAATATGTATAAGGGTAATTTTTGCGCATTTATTAGTAATTTATATGGACGCCATGCGTGACCGCGCGCTCGGCCCAATGTTTTCGCACCCCCTGCAATATGGCTGCGATAACCTTGAAAAGGTCTATTTAAGAGAAGAGTTGTAATTCTTTGCTAGCCTTAAGTCCCGTGTTTAGAAAAGGTTTGTTGTGTTTGATGAGAAGTCCTTCAAGAAAAGCAAGAATGTGGTAGTTGTTAGATTTGGTTGAGTGTAGTATTTTATAGTTGTTGAATACAAGGATTTCTATAGGAGAGGGAGTTCTGGGAGGTGGAGAGAGATCATTGAGTTGTGAAAACTGGTTTTGTAGAGTAGCCAGGAATTGAGCGTTTTCTAACTCAGAGAAATGCTGGCCAACTGCACTAGAAGAGAGCCTGGTTGCATGTTCTCTGAGCCGTACAGACAGACATCTTTGTGTTATGCCGATGTAGGTTTTACCACAAGTTATTTCGTACTATGTAGCTTCATAAATTATCATCGAAATTGCTGTCACTCAAAAATGAAAAATCTGCTTAAATTACGAATTAAAATGTGTATTGTTTGATATGTTTCGTCCGTTGGGAGCCACTCCTCTTTGTTGGTAACATCGCAACATTAATAACATTTGGTAACATCTATGGGTAATGTTACGAATGCTGTGATCCTGGCACGGGGGGTGTGGATGACGTGCCCCATTTTCAATATGGCGACGAGAGATTTTGTATTTTGTATATAAAAAATGGTTGTGAACTAAATAGGCGCAAAAATGGTCATGACTAAATCGGAGGCGCTGAAAATACTTGAAATAGCTGAAGGTTTGGTTAATGTATTTACTATTTATAACTAATATGTTTGTCTTTAATGCAGTTAAGTGCTGTGCTGTCTATACTATACTATACCGAACTTTGTAAATATACTGAAATTTATGATGCAAACTATGGATGCATTACTTCCAATGATTTGCATTTTAAGTTTTCTTATATTGCTAAAATTATACAATTTAAAAACTTGTTTGATTTTCGAGGAAAATACTTTCTTCTTTAGACTATCATAAATAGTTTCCTTTCCTTATAATTTTTCTGCTAAAAAATTTCCACAAACAAAAGTTGTGCTTTTGAAGTATTCGCTCTTCAAATAATTTATCTAAGCTCACTAAATATTTATAAAACGGCCAGGGCATGTTTTCTCAATGAGTAAATTATTTAATTTTTAAGAATATGCTTAGTCAACATAATAATATTTTCCTTTTAAGCAGTAAAAATGCATTCATATGAGACAGTTTTGTATCAGATATATAAAAATTAAACTTCTGTTGCATAATAAAAGATATGATTCTTGACTGCATTTCTGTTGTTATCACATGTTATCGGCTGAATATTTTGCAAAACTGCATCCAAATGTGAAAGCAAAATTAATTGTCATTTTGTCACTCCCAAATGAATAGTACACAATATAAATGTGGTATCAATAATTATTACCTAACAAAACCCACAATTGCCTAATGTAACAATATAACCTGGTGTAATAATAAGGCTATTTCTTATAAAGAAACCATATCCATTATCAACTAATTATATAGAAATGTCAAATGGCAACTAGTGATTAATGATATTGATGCATCTGTTCTATAGGCTCCACACAAGATGAAATTCGTGCAAGTTATAAAAAGCTAGCCCTGCGATGGCACCCGGATAAACATAGCAACAGTGCTGAATCAACCAAGGTATATAAAATGATTAAAAATTATATGAAATTCTTTAGTTGTTTGGTCTCATATATGTATGTAAAAATTCCCTTTTTGTGCCGGAAGCCAAGATAAAAACAAATTGTTTAACCAACTTAATTTACAACTATGATGGCTTGTATGAAGCTCTGATTAGCTAAGTAACTACATAGTGCATTGAAATTCCGAAGCCAGTTGCACAAATGCTGTGGATATAACTGCAGAATATAAATAAAATATCTTGAGTTTTCTCAGCCAACTTCCAGTTTAACTAGTTGGGACAACAGCTACAAACACCTTCTTGATGTAATCATTGTTCATTATTTATCCAATTAAGAAATTTCAAGAAATTTCTGAGGCATACAAGAGGTTGACCAGTAAGGAAGACGATGATGATATCAGGATATCAATGGTTGGTAGTGTGGACGTAACATTTTAAATGGGGAGTGAGTTAAATTTGCAATGTGTGATGATAAGATCAAGATATCAATGGTTGGTAGTGTGTACTTAACAAAACATTTCACATGGGAAGTGAGTTAAATTTGCAATGTATGATGATAATATCAGGATATCAATGGTTGCTAGTGTGGACTTAACATAACATTTCACATGGGGGAGTTAAATTTGCAATGTATGATGATAATATCAGGATATCAGTGGTTGGTAGTGTGGACTTAACAAAACATTTCACATGGGGAGAGTTGAATTTGCAATGTATGCAACTTTCTCAGTTAGATGTTTTCAGGGGTACATTCTCATATAAAACCACAATACATTTGATGAGCATTGATTGCATGCTGACACTGATAAATTTTATTGTACTTCATTTTAGGCAGATATGTTTGATTTGTTTGCTCACATATTCTTCAGCAATAATGGATGTGAGTATTGACATTTTACAGTGAATAAATATGCAGACTATACACAGTTGTATACAACCTGCTTGATGGCCATATACACTTTGAAACTAGTGCCAAAGACATGTCATTTATCCGTTAGAATCAGGTTATTATGTGTCAGGAATCTTGTTTTTTATGATATTCCAGCAATCCTGGAAGGATTAGCACCGTCATGCTTGTTTATTTTTAAACTTTACACAATTTTGCTGGATGTGACCTTTTATAGTTGCATGTCTTTTGTTAAAATGCAGTAATTTCACTAAATTCATTTACTTACACTTCTACATCTTCACCTCCTTAAGTCAGGAACTGCGAAAAATCGATAATTGGTGAGGGTGGGGGGGTAATATTCATGTATGCATGACATGCCATATTAAGTTCCTTTAAAATTTAGTGTTTTCTACGGATTATAACATGCATGTGTGAATATGACCCCCCCTCGCTAATTATTGATTTCCGCGGTCCCTGTATGTTCATTCATTATAGTCATTTGTCTTTGAATCGTTATTTTTATAGACTTTGCTCCAGATAATTTTTTTTATTCGGATGATGAATACAATGACGAATATGATGGTTACAATGACGACGACTATGATGATGATGATGATGATTTTCTTATGTCTGACTCGGACGACGATTTTCCCATTTATCGAAGTCGACAACATCATGCAAAGTATTCTGATATGATGGCAAGAAGAGTCAGTAAAGCAACAGCTAATTCTTGTAAGTTTGTATGAGTAGCTACGAAATTTACGTAAGGTTGGTTGACGTTTGGTTGCCTATAGAACGGCCTTGAAAACAGGTGAAATTTAGTGGGCATTTCGGCCCTTTGTGTCTCTCTCATACTCTCTCAAATCAATCAATCTGTTTTTCCTGTTGCTTTCATTCCTCTTAAAACTACTACAAATAGAAATGCTGAGAAAGTGATGGCAAAGTACATGGCAATTTGCAATAGGAATGGTGTGTATTCCCTTTATGTAAGTGGTGTGTTATACTTTAATTTCCAGTTAAGCAAGAAGTTTTGAAAAAGAAAAACCAGGTCCGTCCAGAAATATCTGAAGAAGTAAGCTGCAATTCTATCATATACGACGTTGAATGTATACTTTGTCGATATGATTGTTTCTCGTGGTATTTCTGGTGTTTTTGAAATGCATTTGTAATATCGTGTGTTTATATCTAGGAAGCAAGAAAAAATGCCGAAGAATTAATACAGGAAGAGGAGAAATCGAAGAAAAAAGCGGAAAAACGCAAAGCTAGAAGAAAGGTTTCATTTCACCCGTTTTTATTTAAAGTTTATTTAGTCTTTTTGGTTATTAGCTATGTTAATCAGACAAAATTGAAATGTTTCTCGAGTGCGTACTAAACCTTAATGGACTTTTCGTCCGAATGCCCTCCTACGTAATTATGAAGGATTGTTTATTGATAATGTTGGATACAGGAGAATGTACTCTATCCTATTTCATACAGAGTTTTAATGGAACATCGTTATATCAACTAATACATAAACGTATCGACTAATTCAGAATGTAAAGATTGGCTTAAAGAATTTGTGTTAACCAAGATGCATTGCGCGTATTTGTTTATGTTGACATCGTTGCTTTTTGAGCCTGCAGCACTCTGAATTCATGTTCGACATTTCGTCGTTTAATTTATCTGAGAGTTAGCAAAAAAACATTGGTTAAAAGTTTAATTTTACAATATCTATTATCGTTTGTCCACGTTGCATTGACTACAATGAGAAAATCCGCCATTTTCGCCACCCAAAATATGGCCGTCACGTGGTGATTAACGCGCAATGCATCTTGGTTGGCATACATTCTCTAGGTCCAGAACACATTTTGCGCGTTCCCTGGATCCGTAGCTCATTTTTTCACTATTCCTGTTTGGCAATATTCGTCTTCACACGGTTACATAGCTAGTTTTGCCTCCATTTTGTTTTCAGAGAAATCGAGCTAATCGTAAGAAAAGAGAACGAGAGAAAAGTAACGACAGTAAAAAGGTACAACATGTGTTGATGAGGTACAACATTTGTTGATGAGGTACAACATTTGTTGATGAAGTACAACATTTGTTGATGAAGTACAACATTTGTTGATGAGGTACAACATTTGTTGATGAAGTACAACATTTGTTGATGAGGTACTCGTCAATGATAAAAATGCTGATGTGTGGAGACAGCGAAGATTTACGTATATTTGAATTACCAGCTAAATTCAAATTATTCCTTTTTTGGCAAAGTTTGCTGCAGAGTTTGAAGTTTTACAAGAGCTTTTAACTCCTGTCTAATTCTTGTATTAATCCGTCGTTTTAACCCGAGCACACAACAGGATATTTTGTTTTTTATCCTGGATTGAATCAATTTTTCTCACGAATTCGTTAAATTGTTTTTAATTTCATTTAGTTTTTTCTCGAAATAGTTGAGTTGTTCTTTCAATTGGATCTAATTGTTTTTCGGATTTGTTGCATTTTTTTTCGAATTTGTTAAGCTTTTTCCCATTTAATTGAGTTGTTTTTCAATAAAAGATTTTCAAGTGGAATAAAACTGACCTTCTGGTCTGCAGGTTTGCAGGTCTGCAGTTTTGGACCATTTTGTCCAGTTTATCAGCGAATAAATTCCCGTGATATTTTAGACGAATGAGGTGACAACATCAACTGAAAAAGTCGAGAATGTTCAAGAAAATCAAGACAGCTCGAAAGAAAATATAAATCCCGAAGGCGATGAACAAATAGCGAAAGGAAACGAAGAGGATTGTCCAATGTCTTCGAAAAACAGAGATCACGAGTGTTCGGATGACGACAACACCCACGTGAGCAGTACAGTTATATATGACTTTTTCCTTAAGATGGAGATAGATATAAAAACATACAATCTTTGTTGATGTAGATTGTCCACGTTAGTGCAGTCTTGATAAAGATTGTTTGTGTTTGTGTTGAGCATTGAACTAAAATACATGGAACGCTATCTTTAATAGAAAAGTCTAATAAATTCTTGAAGCCAAAGTTTACACCCAGACACGCGTGTGTAGTCAATCAATTTTCAACAACTTGAAACACTACACACGCGTGTCTGGGTGTAAGATTTGGATTCAATAATTTGCTTCAGATAGCGTTCCATGTATTTTAATTCAATGGTGTTCAGTGATGTTTTGACATCCTTAATGGTAGCCATCTTATGTAAGGTATTAAACCTTAGCGGTAGTCTTCCCTTAACGATGTCAAAACATCAGTCAACACCAACAGTCCATGTCTTGACTATATTAACCTGGACAATCTACATCTACAAACATCTACAATCATGTAACGATACTGCACTTGCAAAAAAACATACAACGTTCATATTTTTAGGATGAGACTTGGGATACGTCAAGCGCATTTTTCAACCATGCCGCTCGTCGTGCAACGTCCACATTTCATGAAACGACCTCAGCAGCGAGCACAAGCTCCAATACAATTGTAAATAGAACTGTTAATAATGAAGCCTCTAATAGAGAAGTTCAACAAACTGATAAAAAGTCCGAAAGAGAGAAATTAATCCAAAGAAGTCGACATCTTGCCGGTAAGATTGAACATTATTTAATTTCTACAAATGTGTTTTACTCATGAGATCTTTGAATGAAAGTGCTTTACTCATGAGATCTTTGAATGAATGTGTTTTACTCATGAGATCTTTGAATGAACGTGTTTTACTCATGAGATCTTTGAATGAATGTGTTTCACTCATGAGATCTTTGAATGAACGTGTTTTACTCATGAGATCTTTGAATGAACGTGTTTTACTCATGAGATCTTTGAATGAAAGTGTTTCACTCATGAGATCTTTGAATGAAAGTGTTTCACTCATGAGATCTTTGAATGAACGTGTTTTACTCATGAGATCTTTGAATGAATGTGTTTTACTCATGAGATCTTTGAATGAATGTGTTTCACTCATGAGGTCTTTGAATGAATGTGTTTCACTCATGAGATCTTTGAATGAAAGTGTTTTACTCCTGAGATCTTTGAATGAAAGTGTTTCACTCATGAGATCTTTGAATGAAAGTGTTTCACTCATGAGATCTTTGAATGAATGTGTTTCACTCATGAGATCTTTGAATGAAAGTGTTTCACTCATGAGATCTTTGAATGAAAGTGTTTTACTCCTGAGATCTTTGAATGAAAGTGTTTCACTCATGAGATCTTTGAATGAAAGTGTTTCACTCATGAGATCTTTGAATGAATGTGTTTCACTCATGAGATCTTTGAATGAAAGTGTTTCACTCATGAGATCTTTGAATGAATGTGTTTCACTCATGAGATCTTTGAATGAATGTGTTTCACTCATGAGATCTCTAAATGAAAGTGTTTTATTCCTGATATCTCTGGATGAAAGTGTTTTTTTTCTGATATCTCTGGATGAACGTATTTTACATATGAGATCTCTGTGTTGCACGTTAACACCAAATATGGCGCCCATTTAAAAATAACGTATCACGTGACTATATCGTGTTTTATTTTTCATGAATATATTTAGCACTTGGTAACAGTGAAGCAAATGAAGGAAATTATGTTGAAGCAATTAATTATTTTACACAAGCCATTTTATTACACGATGAAGATTTCAGGTAAAATGTCTTATTAACGTTTTTACTTTCTGTTGTTGCTTCATTTCACATGACAGTTAAGACACTGGTTATTGGTCAGTTCTATTATCCAGTATCATATTTTTTCTTTCACTCACTTTATTAAGCATAAAACTGCCTATCATAAGTGTTTCTTTTGATAAATATATGATTTTGCAATTTTTAAGATACATAAAATAACAAGGTAAAGAAAACAATATTAGGAAAAAGTGCTCAATACCGGAGTATGGTGAATATAAGCTTATGAGATAAACAAGAGTTGCTTTATCTACCTAAGTATGTGATGTACATATATTTTTATATGGTGAAGCTCTTGAGAGGTCTATATTTGTCTTCGAGCAGATTAAGTGTAATAACTGAGTATGCTTTGATCAATCTTGTTCATAAAACGTGGAAATGAAATTTGTTTAATAAACACAAAAAAAGTGTTTGACATTATACATTATTAGACTGTGTTTACTTGACTGTTAAATTATAGTGCTTTAGCATAACCCCCTTCGTTTCAACTACATGTTTAACTTCATATTGCTTCAAGGTTCTTTGGAAATCGTTCGTTTTGTTATGATCGCTTGGGGGACTACTCGAAGGCGCTTAAAGACGCTGAAGTGTCAATAAAGATTCTCCCAAATTGGGCAAAAGGTTATTTTCGAAAAGGTCGTGCTTTAGCTGGCCTTAAGGTGAGCGAACTTTACTGTAAGATGATTTTTATATCATACTGCCTTTATTTATACTGTTCACATAGTAATCTTTCATGGTTCACTGAAAACTATGAATTCGTGCAAATTTTACTTTGCCAGCAATACGCGGAAGCTGAAAAAGCCTTTCTTCAAGTTCTCAAACTCGATAGACACTGTGAAGACGCGAAACTCGAATTGTCCAGAGTTCGTGTGCAGCAGTTAAAGGTTTGTTTTAAATTGAAATTCACGTCGACTCAATGATATCTTGTACTATGTGACGCATGCGCATAATGATTTATTTAGGACATGGGTTTTGGTCATGGTCAATGTGTAAGAGCTATACGTCTGTATGGGACCGTTAGTGATGCTCTTGATGCAATTCTTTCAGGAAAAGGTATGAAAAACTTGGGGAAAAGGCTTTTGAACATTCTCGAATCTCCATTTGGTTTTTTTATTTCCATTTTAAAGGGCGACTATTGAATTTTTTTTTTCGTTGTTTTATGTGTGTTCAGTAAAAGATCTTCATATTGCCACGAATGAGGAAGACATCTATGTGTCTGATGGCGAGATCGATGAAGACCAAGGACCACCGAAGTAAATGCTTTGAATGTTTTAATCCCCTACTTTTAGTTAAGAGTTAAAACACGCGCGGCAATTTTGGCCACAAGAGTGATGATGAAGATCAGTTGTGGATCTAGCGTTAGTCAAAATAAATTATAGCTCCCGAATTTTAAATTCAAAATATTTTCAGAAGGCCTCTATTGGTTTTGAATTTCTAAGGAATATAGTTTTACCAATACACTTGCCTCTTAGGTGCTTAGAAATGTAAATATTTATTAGTATCGAGTTAAAGCACGTGGAAATTTTGGCCTCAGGAGTGATGACGAAGATGATTTTAAGACCTTTGTCGCGAAACCTCAAAATAACATTGGGTTTTTATTTTGTAGACTTTATCCTTACTAAAACAATGCTTGTTTAAGACTTTCCAGGAAGAGAATATTACTTTGTGTCTAAGTAATTAAAAAGTATTTAATTTCGAAATGTTTGAATAAATTTTAACATCTTTGATTACGACCATCCAGACCTAAAATCTAGCTGATGTCCCAATTTCAGTGAGTGATTGTCTTCTGCAGGTATCATGGGATTTAGTAAAAATAATCAACAAAAATGTACTTTATTTAAGGCCTGCTTATGCTGATCCAATTGCTTCATTATGGGTTGGAAACATTGACGGGCAACTGGTGACAGAGAGACAACTTGCTCAATTATTTTCCAAGTAGGACACATTATTATTCTATACAGACAAATATATCTAAATAATGAAAGTTTTTCCGGATTGTTTAAAACTTATTTTATTGAGCTTTCGACTCGTTGCTTTGAGCCTTCATCAGAATGAGGAAATTACTGTTTACATGTAATCTTAGTAAGCTCGAAGCAACGAGTCGAAAGCTCAATAAAATAATTTTTGAACAATCTGGAGAAACTTTCATTTTTTATATGTTAAATGCCTGGATTACCAATTTTCAAACTTAGACAAATATATCTATGAGAATACGCTCAACACTTACCAATGACATAAACTAACCTGGGTTTGACCTAGGTTAAAATTATGCCAGGTTGATTTTTTAGTGGTGTGTAAACACCACTAACCAAGATTTAAGCTTGGTTTAACTCAACCCATCTCAAGATGTCGTTTGAGGTAAACCCAGATTAAACCTTGGTTTTTGTTTTTATTTACTTTCTATCCAACTGCATTTCTCATGTAATTTCCTCCTTAATTGAATTCACTTTCTTACAGATTTGGTAAAATAACATTGATTCGAATTTTACCGCAAAGTTTTTGTGCATTTGTCAATTATGAAAACAGAGAAAATGCCGCTAAGGCTTTGCAATCGCTCCAGGTATAGCTAAATGAATTATGGTTTCCTCTGTTCTTTTGTCACATGCATTTGATATCATGTTGATTTTTATTAATGTAATTTAAACATAATAAAGGCCATTTCTTCTTTCTTATTTAATATATTTGATAAAATTGCTTAAACATTCGGCGAGGTTTATTTCATACACCCTTACATGAAGTTTAGCACGACTTTTTATGCCAAGCTTACATGAGAAGTAGCTACTTCATTTACTTTGAAAAAAAATTTGAATCTAGGTTTTTAGCAAGTTATGATCTTACACGCGCAAGTTTGGTCCTTTTAGGGGTATAAACTTGCTGGACAATACATAAGAATACGATTTCAAGGTCAGGGTACGGAAAAACCGTCAAAAAAGTAAGTAACTGTTACATTAAATAGGACTCTCTGTAATCGTTTAAACCTTCCGTTTAAATATTGAACGAAATTTAATATTTTTGAGTTGCATACTAGTTGTGAATAGTGGACATGTAATTCTTCCTTATATTACTATGAAACATAAGAAACCTACATTTTTTTTGGTTTTTCCATTAAATCTTAATCTTATATTGACCATCAAATCTTAATCTTATATTGACCATTAAATCTTAATCTTATATTGACCATTAAATCTTAATCTTATATTGACCATTAAATCTTAATCTTATATTGACCATTAAATCTTAATCTTATATTGACCATTAAATCTTAATCTTATACTGAGCATTAAATCTTCATCTTATATTGAGCACTAAATCTTCATCTTATATTGACCATTAAATCTTAATCTTATATTGACCATTAAATCTTAATCTTATATTGACCATTAAATCTTAATCTTATATTGACAGTGGGTTCGTGGATAAGCAACCCAATCCGTCAGGCTCTACGAATGGCAACGAATGTTACTTTTATCGAACGACTGGCTGTACGTACGGTGATGCTTGTCGTTTCACACATGTACCCAAGAATAAAGGGATCGACATGGATAAAGTAGAACAAAAATACGGTAAATTAAAGTGGGGTAAGAAAACCAGATAGCGAGGTATGTGCTGACGTCATGATCAGTATCGTTTCAATGTGTTCAGTGATGCTTCATCATACCTACAATCGACTTGAGATATATAAATGGATATATAGTTGTATTATCAAAATGACACGTAATTTATACAAATTTGAAATTTCCGAAGAAAGTGTGAGAATTCATAGTGATAAGCGTAAGAAGATCGATAGTTGGGAGGGGGGGTGATATTCACACATGCATGATATGCAGTGTTAAGCTGCTTTTTTTGAAATCCATTGCATTCCAATGCAAAAAATTTGAAATTAAAAAGTGAATTTCACGCACTCGTAATAAATTAAATTATTTCTTCATAATTTGTAATTATATTTTGCATCGGAGACATTTACTTTTGCTGATATTCTTATGGAACAGTGTGATATGAAATATTATGATAAAATAAGACTTCATGTATAGTGTAAATCTACAAAGCATTTCAATTTACATCAAACAGAAGACGATATGAAATTTTAAAAAGAAAAATCAACCTTGAAATTGTCTGCGAGGAATGATGGAAAATCGATTTATGAAATGTACTGATCAATTTTTCTTTAAGTGACGACGACAAGAAATTTTTTATCATCATGAATAAAAAATTTCCTTAAGTTGTAATGGACTTTTTTTAACAATGTTTGCTTGGTTCTGGAATTGTTGAAGGTATTGTGCGTAAAAAAAATGGCCAGCAGTCGTTTGCTAATGTACATATCTTGAAATCGTGTTCATTTCGTTGTCATGTTACAAAAGTAAGTGCTTGTGTTTTATCTAAAATTTTCGCTTGCTTTGAAAATCGATAACACACATGATACATACAGCAAATTTGTTAAATAGTGGCGAGAAGTAAAGAAAAATAACGATTTGCCACCGGAATCTTCGTTGAGATATAAACACCCCCCTGACAAAAATATATTTGCACTCAGCGGTGCCAGAGTAACCCCTGATTGGATGATCCCCTCCCACCAAGGATGACAGAATAGAAAGGTTTTAGAGAACAATAATTGTCTGTTAATGGAGATATTAGATGTTATTTATTTTTTATGTGTATCTGCTATTATTTCAAATTTTTCATTAGGGTAATGCATGTATTTAATTTAAATGTTTAAAAGCAGCAAAATCGTTGAGGTTGAAAAAAAACAGTTTCATTTTTCGATGTTTTTATTCACTCGCATATAATATACATGTATGAATTTTTCATCGCCATCCTTAAGTGTGTTTGCTTTAGAATTTCACATCACGTAGCGAGCGCAGCAGATGGCCCGTAATGAAATGAACTTAGCTACCACTAGTGTTAAATTATTAAGAGATGATTGTAAACCAATCATTGCGTCTTGCTCATTTTGTATCTTAGCTCGTTTTACTTGACTTTAAATTTATCACACGCGGAGGCGTCAGCACATTTTATCGCGATTAACCGTTCGCCATTTTGTGATCGCGAGTGCTCGCTTACATTTTGAAAATGCTTAACGTTGCTCGTTTTGTGTCGCTGAACAAGAGGAGGGAAATAGCGACAGAATTTTCGAACAAAGTTGGAGACATTCTTTGCTCGCAACTTTTCCAATCCAACGAGTTGGTGATAAGTAAACACACAGTTACGCTGTCTCAAGCGTGTATGTTACTTTGGCGGGATTGGTTCACAGGGGACGTCGATGGACTTTGGGTGAATTCACCTATGCTTGCTGCTGTCTATGCGTGTGTTTTGCTGGAACTCATCGCTCTTGGCAAGATCTCGTGTAAATTTCAATCGTGGACTGGCGATGGCAAGATTAGGATAAAGGTGACTTTGATATTTTTTATAATCATCGATGAAAGCAACACGCAATCATGTGACTTGAAGAGGTGGATTGATGAACAAAATGAAAAATTTTGTTTTGAAAGTCTTAAAAGTTGTTCATGCCTCTATGGGAGGCCGTTGAGAGTTTTCTAGCTCGAAAGGAAAAATTTCTCCTTTTGGTGTTTCAAGTCGTCATAGGATTTTAGTTTCGAATGAACATGAAAATTTTTTTGTCTTAGGATCAGGTACTGCAGCTGAAGACGGTAAATAAAACGGCAAAACTTCAATTTGCCAGACTAAACATTTTCATCAATTCTGAATCTCTAACCGATAAACGCATTCTTTAATTGGATGCTTAACAAGAAGTGTTATCATCATCTGAATTTCAACAAAGACGTCCATCAGATTCGTGTTGTTTTTCTTAAAGGGACCATTATACAATTTCAAGTCATTTGTATAGCTACATACATTAAGCTTGAATTTCTTTTATGTCGTTAATGGCACATATATATACAGTCATTATGTATAGAGTATAGCCGACACGAGAAAGCTCGATATTGATGGTTTTAAATGCATCGTAGCATTAGCACTAAGTAATTGTTATTACCTATGACAGCAAGAAATTGTCGTGTTCGTCAGATTTACGGAAAAATTTAGTTTAGAATATGAAATGACGGGTGGAAATTGTGAAGAATTCACGTGCTAAAGACCAAGACATTATGTCGTCATTTGCATAGAATATATTTTCACTGAACCAGATGTTTTTATGTGAAACATTATAACATCTAAATATAGACTGTATTTTTCCAATTACCCAATTACCTGAGTTCTGGGGCCTTATTCAAACACGGAACGTATTGTAGTAAATGTGTGTATTGACTGAAATTTAGGGACGTGTTTTTATGATCTTGCAAATGTACATTACACCGTGCAAGATAATCGTTTAACAATAAGAAATCTGCCATGTGTTGAATGCAATTAGCACGTCACTGCTCAGCACTTCACTGCTCAGCACGTCATCTCTCCAACATTCATTTTTCTTTATTTAGATTCTCGATAAAACTTTAACGAACACATACCTTGACGAGACCGCCTTTGCTCATCTTTTGAGAATGGAAACTGCCAGCAACGAGTTGACTTTGGACGAATGTGTTTTTTATGCAATGAAATGGAAGTTGTGTTCGCGAAAAAATTGTGCAACGTCCATTTTGAACAGTTTGGATGATTTGAAAATATTAAAGACGAAGTGCGAATGTTTTGGCTTCAGCAGACTCTACAGAACTGTAAAAATTGGTAAGAATTACATTTTATGTGAGCCAAGATGCGATAAAACATTTGTCGTATGCATCGAGAAAGATTAGGTTCATGGTGGATTTGGTGAGAGATTAGGTTTTTAGCAGATTGGGTAAGAATTTAGGTTCCTAGTGGATTGGGTAAGAGATTATGCTCCTTGTGGATTGGGAGAGAGATTAGGTTCTTGGTGGATTGGGTGAGAGATTAGGTTCCTGGTGGATTGGGTGGAAAATCAGGTACCTAATGAATTGGGTGGAAGACTGGAGGCAAGTAGATTGGATGGATAGTGGGTTTCAGTGAATTAAGTAGGAATTAAGTTCCCAATAGCTCAAACGGGAAACTGAGTTGTATTTGGATTGCCTAGAATGACATTGCATTTGGAAATATGTGCTTTGCTCATTATAATTTACGTGTGTGTATTTGGAGGTACTTCGTATGTCGAAGTAAACCTTCAATCTATTCTCATACATCAAAGAAAAGTTGAATAGCCATTAGGTGTTGTCACTGGAAAATTTTGTGGCTCACTAGTAAAGACGTATTTGACAGATGACATCGAGTCAGAAACGTGTTTCCACTGCTATATGTGGTACGATGGATGCTTGATCAAATTAATAATGACAACTGCATTGTCTAAATATCGCATACATTTTCACGAATGATTTGACAAGTTTAAATCTCTTTGTTATGTTTGTTTTAGAACCTTACGCACTATTGGAGAAGGAAATTCGTCTTATCGTGTTAAAAGGCAAGTTTCCAGATTGCTTTATGAGGATTTTGTTGACGTTGTTGGTCGTTGCTGATTCTTATGTGTCGAAGGATACGAGAGTGTTGAAACGATTTTTCACAAAAAATGAATACTTGCCAGCAGTGGAACGCTTGCACACATTGGTTAACATTTGGAGTTTTGATGCAAAACGCTGAAAGGGAACGTCACCTTTGGAATGAAAACAGAAGGCTCTTCCCAGTAACTTATTTCCTCCCAGTTTCATTGTTTTCAAGTCACTTTTTTAAGACTTGATCCAACCGTATCCAACGTTTTCCGTGGCCTGAGACTGGCACTAATTGTCGATACCTATGTGTTAGAGTAATTAGAACTATTTTTAAATATCTGAATGATTTTTAGAGCACGAAAGGTAGACCTTTATTTACAAACTACCAGTAATAACACTATAATTTAGTCCTTATAGCGGCATAAAATTTGCATAAATCTTGTTCCTTGGTGAAATCATTCAGCCGTGACGGACAACACAATCGTCATTTTGCTTTTTTTTCGTAATTTCTGTTCGACTTTGGGACTATGTTATGTGGCCAACTCCAACACTACTCGTTTGGACTCCATATGAAGACAGCGTTCGTTCTCTTTGTTGAATTCTCCTGTTATCTCATGCTTTTTCTTCGTAGTGGATAAGATGATATCTAGACATGCTAGGATAATCGATGTAGCACCGACTTGGGTGAGTTTTAACGATAACGTTAACATATGTGACGATGATTAATTTATGAAAATTCGATGGTGTTCAATACTTCATGGTAATAAAGGAGGTTGAATTCCTTACCAATTACAAAATCTCACTGCAACATGGCAACAACATAAACATCAAGCATTCATAGATACCAAACACTTAAAAATCTTATAATTTATCTCTAAATAAGTTGTGTACTTAATGTACTTGAGAATGATTGAGGTGGTTCTCTTTATTCACTCAAAAATCATCAGATTAAATCAAAGAGATCGGATAAAATACTTGCAGTAAAACTACTGTCAACGACTGTATTGTGAGACATAATCACCGGATGCTGGTGGATGTCGACTTCACTTCTTTGGGAGAGTTTTGATTCGAAGCAATAGTGACCAGGTTGAACCACAGGAAGATAATACTTAAAATATGATCGCTTCTCTTGAGATAATATCATCTTGACTCGAGTCATGACGTCAATATATACAGAAAAAGCCATAATTAAATTATCGTTGGTAAACTGCTGTTTTGTTTTACAAACATGTTCTTAAAATTTGTGTTGAGGAACAGTTCGTGACAAGATAAATGTTTCGTGGTAAAGCATGCCTTTTTTTCATAGGACTAACTAGATATATTTTGGCTACTGATCATGTAATCAATAATACGAATGATTTTCAACTTACTATATCAATAATTTTACACTTATTATAATAATTTTACATTTGGTAATGTGAATCGTAATGATATCTATGATACAAACCATGGCTCATCATGGAAATAAAATTCATGAGATTTTCTTTCACGCTTTTGTCCGTTAGTTTTCTATGTTCATGAATGTTCTTCATCTTTAACATCTTGTCCTTTTCACTCACAACAGGAACTCCATGAAAACTACATAATGCACAGCATTCAAGAAAAGAGGAAGCAATATCAGACCTTTTCTCCACCGCTAAATCATATTTAAGTTAGTGGTGTTTTATTTTTAAGACTCTATTTCGTATAAAGTTTACCTAAGCATATATTCAGATTATATACCAGGGAAAAAGACAGCCAACGAAGATCTTGACTATGAAACGAAGAAGTTTGAAAAGACCAAAGTCTGGTGTGGTTAAGATTGGAAGAGGTATAAAGTTTGTTCCCTTGAAAGGTTGAAAGATCTTAAATTTTAGATCCTTAGCATCTGAATTCTTACTTCTAATGGCTTTTTCTCTTTATATCAACTGAAATGGTGATGCAAAATTCATAACGACCTCCCTATTGTAATAATCTTGTCCATACAGTACTCATGTTATTCGCGTTTTTTCCCATTTTATGATTTGATCTCTGTTATGATAAAGTCGAAATTGAATGCGCGAACTTTTAATGAATAAATGAACGCTTTCTTATACAGCTTTAAACAGAGTAAAATGTTACGTACGTGTTCGTCCACTAAGTTCAACAGAAGTCGACCGAGAAGATAAATTAGCCGTTGAAGTTTCGGAGAATGGCAAAAAGGTAGCGCTTTAATTGTTGAAACATTCATAAATTAATTATTGATCAATGATTTCGTATCTTGTGAAAAGAGTTGCTTGAGAGTATTTTAATATGAAATAATGTTGCGATTTCAGTATCGATGAATGCTTTGTTTTTTTTAACGAAGTCTTTGTTAAGCTGTAGTACAACAAAAAGTATATTAATCGACTGTACCGGTGAATATATACAGAATAAGCATTGAATAATGATACTGTTCTAAAATTCCATGTAGCTAATTGACTACTTCTTCACAATGGCGTATTGTAAATCAGAAGAATTTCAATAAGCTCTCAGTTGTGTTTTCTCATGAGTAAAGTTACAAAATGCGTGAAAAACCGGATCTACTTTGATCGCAATTAGACTTTCAAATTTAAGTGCTCTGTGGCTTAGTGGCATCTTTCTACACACATGTACGAAATCAAATTGTTTCATTCTAAGATTTATGAATCAGTAGTTTTTTGTCCATTACGACGTTTGTGAATACTGTAGTTTGCTTTTAAAAGAATTTATTTTCTTTCGTTCGTCAAAACGATCATGCCAACGGCGTATTTAATCAGATCTGTAAAGATATGCGCATCGCACAGACTACATAGCAAGTCACTCTCAGTCGAAGAAAACAAGAGAATTTACGGCAAATGCAATAATCCAAACGGACATGGGCACAATTATACATTTGAAGTGACCGTGAAAGGCGAAATTGACCCAAAGACTGGATTTGTTCTGAATATTTGTACTTTAAAAGATTATATGGAACAAGCAATTGTCGAACCATTAGATCACAAATGCCTTGACAAAGACGTTCCGTATTTTGAAGACCGAGTCAGCACAACCGAGAACTTAGCAGTATTTGTGTGGAACAGGCTTAAAACGTTATTACCTATAGGTTTATTATATGAAGTGAAGATATATGAGACAGACAAGAACATTGTTGTATACAGGGGCGATTAGTGGAGCTTTTAAAGCATTTTGAATGCTTGTCATTTAAAGTTCACCTTTGCAGTGGTCCTATATATTTAATGATGCGTGATTTTTATATTTGATTTATTTATATCAGAATTATTATCGTATTATTAATTATTTATACAGCTACTACCGTATATGATCAATCAAGGATCTCAAATATATTTATAGAAAGTTGCTCGAATCGATCCTAATGCAGTGTTCTGTTCTAGAGGACGGATGCAGATTTTCCTAAAGCGGGGGTGGGGGGGGGGATGGTCTGTGCATCCGTGGTCATTAACATAAGGTTATAGTTGGTAGGACAATTTCCCAATGGTAACTCATGGCCAATATCACAGGGAGAATTTTGCTATAAGTTAACTAATCCATTCATGATGAATTTGTGAGGGGGTGCTCTAGTTTGAATTACATTTCGATGGTTGCTTTGTGGATGTCGCCGTACTTTGTTTTGCTCAATTGTGCTACTCTTATACAATGATTGAGAGATATTCGTGGAAGTTTGCTCCATCAAACACAACTTACAAAGTCTTTTGCTTGATTTTTTACTGTATTAATATTTCGCATGATTAAAACACGACTCTTATTGTTATCCGTTCTGTTTTTAGATAACGGTTAACGACAGTCGCATTGGTCTTGATAAGAACTATCAGTTTGATCAGGTCTTTCCACCAACAACCACCAATGCTGAGGTAAAAAAGTGTGCAAGAATTGAGAGTTTATGCTATAATGTTCCCGTGTAAAGAATGTTGGTAACGTCTCTCTTTTTAGATTTCTAACTTTATTTGTAAACCACTGGTGAATGCTGCTTTGAATGGTTTTAATGGTACAGTAATGGCATATGGTCAGACTGGTTCAGGTACAAAATGTTCGTTATTATAGCTGGATACTCGTCAATAACTTATTAAACCAAACAGCTAATGTCAAGACACATATAAAACCACAAGAGGATCGAGGCTAGATGAAATGTACATTTGCTCACGTTAATGATCGACAAATTTCATGACTAGGTAAAACTCACACGTTGATGTCCCCGGATGGAATAGCAGCAACCATAATTGAAAAGTGTTTTCATAAAATGACTAGGAATGTCAACTTCCAATATAAAGTAAGTTTATCGAGAGAGAGAGAAAGTGTTTACTTTAATAGACGTCGATCAATCGTTTCAGGTAGTTCGATTTTCTATTGTTTTATTTTATAGGTTTCAATGTCCTATCTACAAATTTATCAAGAAAAAATCTACGATTTGTTGAATAATTCTACTCCGAGTAAAGTTGATCTTACAATTCGAGAGCATCCACAGAAAGGTATGTAAGAACCATTCAACTATGGAACTATCGGCAAAAGTGTATTTTATCTTTGTTCACTAACACCTATTCTGTTATTGTATTGATGTCACAGTGTTTAGTGTATGATTTGAGAGTGGTATAATCTTTGTTAAGCGTTTTGAGCAATTATGTGTTCGAAAGTCTTGCTAAGCCATTGCCTGTGTCTCTATTAAGACTTTATGAATGTAAAAGATTTTCTTTACATAAGAAATTTGACAGATCTATTTTAACTGTAGGAATATATGTGGAAAATCTATCAGAATATGTGGTTCGCGGACCTGAAGAGGTGCGTTCTCTTATGCAACTGGGTAAGAAAAGACTTGTGTTTGCTGAAACGAAAATGAATCGAACATCAAGCAGGTTTGTCTTGTGTTATAATTTGTCAAATAAATACGTCATGTATGACCATCCTTTTCATGATATTAATTCTGATTAGATCTCACTCCGTTTGTATCCTATCGATTGAACGAAGTTCAGCGCATTTTGGTAAATATACCTGAATTTTTTATAACCAAATTGTTCGCTTGTTGAAGAATAGTTGCCATATATTTTCCAGTTTTACAATTCTATCAAACATTGCATTTTATAGACAAAGGGAAACCAACGTCGTCGTCCATAATGCAAAAAAAATTTGATGAAAAAATTCACCCGACCCAGGTCTCTGAAGACGTTCATAGTTCAGTAGGTGTTATTGAGAGAGATTTGTCTGCAGTTATTCGTGCTGCTAAAAATTTTTGTTTTGAAGCAATGTCTTTGATGTTTGTGATTTCTGATTAAAAATTGTAAAGCTAATCTCAATATCTTTCAAATTGAACTTATTTTTACTTCACACCAGAAAACATCTCAACAAGATGAAGGTTCCAGTGATAGCGAGGTAAGGTTTACGAAAGAAATGGTCCAGTCTTTTTTATCAATCGACTATTTTGCTGTCTTTGCGTCTTAATTTACAGAATGACGATGATGTTTTGTCGAAAATGATGGCGTTTAATGAAGATGTCGTTCTCAAAGGACATTTATACATGTAAGGAATCATTCCATCATCTCCGTTTGATTCATTCTGCTTAGAAGCATCAACTTTTTCCATCTTCAATTGTTATGTTCCTATGCAATACACAATTTCTTTTGTCATATTTATTTTTTCAAGTTGTGACTTGGCTGGAAGTGAGCGCATAAAGAAAACGAATGCTGAAGGAGAAAGACTGAGTGAAGCTCAATACATCAACTTCTCTTTGCTTGAATTGGGGTCGGTTGTAGAAAAATCCTTTTGTTGTTTTTATAAAATTTCGAATTTGGATATGAGATTTTTTGGTCATAAGCTTTCTTCTGTTTCAGAAATGTGATACAAGCGTTAGCTGAAAGTAATGAAACTGGCCGAACTGGCCATATTCCTTTTCGAAACTCCACTCTCACTCGTCTTTTGCAAGAAAGCTTCGGTGGAAATTGTAAAACTAGTCTTGTGGTACGTGAAATATTAAATATGTCTGAAGATGAATGCAAAATCACCGCTTATATGGTAGTTGACAATGTTTCTGTCGTAGTCAATCGCTAATTTGAACATTAAGACTTGTTATTATGTCCAATATATCAATCTTTGCTCGTATTCGTAACTAACCTACAACCAGGTATTCACCTACGTCGTTAGCTAGGTGCTACTAGTAGGGACTAGGGAGTTCCGACAAACAGCAGATATTAGTGACATCGACTCAATATGATATTTCCCGGAGACGTTACAAAGCCCACTACCACCAAGCTTGTATCAACGTGCAGTCATTTCATTGATCTGTCATCCTTTGTTTCATTCATCATTGCTCTGGAACCGAGAGGCCTCGTTAGTTCTTTTTGCCGGGGGTCTCTTGGTAGTCTAGATAGAAACGCCCTTGGTAATGTATATGAAGTTTTTTCATACGCTCTCATTTGGCTGCTTTAGGTTTGTTGTTCACCGTCTGAAATTCATGCTCACGAAACCAAATGCTCACTGAATTTCGGCTCTCGAGCAATGAAAATAAGGAATACAGCCTATGTGAATGTTGAGGTATTCTTTTTATGGCTTGTCTTGACCATCGGTTGATCCTTGACTTATTTATTTTATCGAATCTGACGATTGTAGATGGATTACAAAAAACTCAGCGATGATTTAGCGAAAATACTTGATGCAAGAGGTAGGAAATTCTTATGTGAGACTTATAAATACCATATATTTTCATAATTATCCTCACGTTTTCTTGTCAAATAGTGCACACGATGCTAACAATAGTGTAGTTATGTATAGAGTCCCGCCATGCTTTTAATAGAACGGTGGTGTAGTTATGTATAGATTCCCAACATGCAGTAAATAGAACGGTGGTGTAGTTATGTATAGAGTCCCGCCATGCTTTTAATAGAACGGTGGTGTAGTTATGTATAGAGTCCCGCCATGCTTTTAATAGAACGGTGGTGTAGTTATGTATAGATTCCCAACATGCAGTAAATAGAACGGTGGTGTAGTTATGTATAGATTCCCAACATGCAGTAAATAGAACGGTGGTGTAGTTATGTATAGAGTCCCGCCATGCTTTTAATAGAACAGTGGTGTAGTTATGTATAGATTCCCAACATGCAGTAAATAGAACGGTGGTGTAGTTATGTATAGATTCCCAACATGCAGTAAATAGAACGGTGGTGTAGTTATGTATAGATTCCCAACATGCAGTAAATAGAACGGTGGTGTAGTTATGTATAGATTCCCAACATGCAGTAAATAGAACGGTGGTGTAGTTATGTATAGATTCCCACCATGCAGTAAATAGAACGGTGGTGTAGTTATGTATAGATTCCCACCATGCAGTAAATAGAACGGTGGTGTAGTTATGTATAGATTCCCACCATGCAGTAAATAGAACGGTGGTGTAGTTATGTATAGATTCCCAACATGCAGTAAATGGAATAATGCTGTAGATATGTATAAAGTCATACCATGCTGTGTTTGGAATAGTGATGTAGTTATGTATAGAATCCCAACAAGATAATTTCAAATTGACTATTTTTGTTTTAGATAAAGAAATTGAACAACTAAAAGTGAAGCAGAAGCATGAACTTGACATTATTAAGAAGGAAGCGACGCTTGCAGCTGAAATTAAATTTAGTGACGAATTAAGTGAAGCTAAGAGGGCTTACGCTTCGTTACAGCATTTAATGGATTCACAGGTATTGGAGGGTACTATGCTATTATAATAATCACCTCATCAACTTATTTGATAGTAATTGCTTGCTTTTATCTTGTCTTGTGACATGTTTTTGATTCCCATGCTATGATAGGCGAATGTGCATGCAGAAAGTATGTTGAAACTCCAAGATGACTTGTCTCGGGAAAAAGACTCCAGACTTGTTCTCGAAAGAAAACTAAAAAACGAACGTGGCATTGTTGATGTTACAAAGAGTCGGAGAACAAAGTGTCTTCTTCTCAACGAGGTTCTTTCTATGCAACTATTCTACGCTCTGGAATGTACTGCTCTTGGTACAAGTGAAATGAAAAGTGAAGCTTCAAAACATTTGACTACATCTGATACTGCTGTCGAAACACAAGATGAGATTCTACGAAATATTGATCATCATATTGGTGTGTTACAAACATATTTGCACGTGACTGAAAGAGATCTTTCCAAAATAAATGGCGAAGAAGTGTATGACGAAAAATGGAAGCTATCTTTTGAATTGATTGAAGATGGCAAGGACTTTCAAACACTTGTCGTTAAGATACGAGATCGTTTGAAAATGCTCAAGGACAATGTGGACGATAGAATTTTAAAGCTTCTTCTGAGATTTATTCACAGTAAAGGTAGCTAATGAAGATGTTATGTTCTTCCTTTGATTTAATCATTGAACGAATTATCAAGTAAAACTTTCATAATTTCCGATTGAATTTTGTATGTCTATGGATGTTTGTAGAATCATCATCGATTGAGGGAATGAGTCAAGTGTACCAGGCTTTGGAACAGTTTTTACTCTCCACAAAAGAGACTTCAGGTGGATACATTTCTTGAACTTGTTTAAAAAAAGTAATGCAGAGGTGGTTGTCAAAGATTTAACGAAACATTCAATTGCTGTTAAACATTTTTTGTCCATTTTATTTCAACAGAATCAAAATTTTTAGAGAATCCTCAGGACATCGAGTCTTGCCTCACCTATGTTTTGTTGGATAAGGCTTTATTGTGCTGTTTGGTCGTCTTAAAACGCAATGCTTTGGAGAAAAATTGAATGCCTTAGGGAAAGAAAACGAAAAAATCACGGAAGAGCTTGAGACAACTTGCAGAGAAAATAAGTTATTGCTAAAAGAGATTGACAGCTTAAGAGATCAGCTTAACAAGAATCGACCCTCGGGCGAGCATTCTATAATGAGTGGAGAAAATCACCCGACTATAGAGAGCTTAAAGATTCGTAACTTCAATCTTCAACTTGAAATCAACGGTCTTCACAAACGAATCGGAAACAGTCACGAGGAAGACTGGGAGCTAGTCAATTTGCGTGAACGTGTCATGAAGTTGACAAAGGAAAACCAGAGACTTGAGTTCATGATGCAAACAATGACTGAACGATTCAGCAATCAGAATGATTTTGGCAAACTGGAATTAAAAGAAAATGAAACACAGGTATTCAACGTCAATACAGAACTTTACCTTATACGATGTGGGCTTTTCTAATCCGTCAAATACTTGTCCTTTTAGCTAAGTAAAAGCACGTGCTACAGGAATATAAAATTCCCTTAACGGTATAAATAGATATTATAGTAAATCGGGGGGGGGGAGATGTCGAACATATGAAGACTCTAATGCTTGTTATTTACCTGGAACAGGACTCTGGCCTTAGTTACTGCTCTAAGTGTTATTTATTTAATTTCAAACCTCGTTTTTTAGGTGAATATACTTGAGGATAACGCTCAAGTCTTCACCAATCCAAATGCTTCCTCTAACTCTGACGATGCCAAGGAGTTCGTAAAAGTAAAGGCCGTGACTAGCATAGGACAGGAGGAGTTACGGGAAAAGTTATTGAAGTCAAAATTGGAGTCAGATAAGACTTTAAAACATCTCATTGAAATAAAGGTAGATGTAAGTGGATTTTAATTTCTCGAGATTAATGGTTTTCATTGTTATGTGAGTGTGTTTCAGTTTTATTTCTTTTAGTTTGACGGGGATGTGGCGTGTTGCAGTTAGTGATTTCCTAATTTACTGTTTGGTAACTGCTCCTGTTTTCAAACTCTATTAATTTTTTAGGAGACTCTCAAAACCTCTGAATATGACCAAAGAAAATTTCATAAATTGGACCGTATGGTTGACTCTGCCATTGACAGTGCTCATATCGTGAATACAAACACGGGACTGATTTTGAATACATCAAAGGAAGATATAGAAGCACTGGAACGTGATATTGACGCCATAAAGACGAGCAATGATACCTTGGAACACGAATGCTTGGCCCTCGTGAATGATCGCAGTACTCTCGAGTCACTTTTGACAGACTTGCGAGGTAATATTGCCGGATTAGTAGAGAAAGTCGAGAAAAAAAGCTCGCCAAAAAACAGAGCTTTTCTAAAAGCATCACAACAGATACTAAAGCAGAGGAAAGCCTTGAGAAATACACAACAAGAGTATATCGCACTAACTGGACTACACAACCTTCATTTCTTACTCAATTCAACCCCTACAGGAGTGAAAGAATACGAAATATTAACATCAACACAGACGTCATTGAGTTCGACTCCAAAACGTCTCAGACCGATATAAGTTTTCTCTCTGAGAGCTCAAACGGATCGGAAGAGAGTGATGAACGTGAAGAAAAGCACGAAGACAGTATGATATTGCCCTGGGTTTCACAGAAGTTAGCCAAAAAGTATTCTTTGATCAAACAATTTGTCAAACACCTTGAAGGTGAGATCACGAATTTTAAGATAAGAACAAGAGCGCTCGAAACTGAACTTAAAGAGCGACAGCATTTGAAAGAGCAAAATATACTTTTGGAAGATGAAGTAAAGGAGCTTCATGGTTTGAAGATTTACCTGGAGTCACTGCTTGCGGAGGGTATCCTGAACACAGATGAATCCAATAGCTTGGAACATGGGGATTGTAATCTTCGAAAGTGGAAGCACTTTGAAAATGGTTCATGCTCTGATCTTTCAGACTCACCAACTCTTTCTAAAAGCACTTTGAATTTATCTTCTACCTCAGCATACTCGGCTAAATATCAAAGTATGTCTCGATCCATGATGGACCTCACTAGATCAAGTATGTACTCAAGTCTCGGCTCTTTGCCATCGTCACACAGCAGTTTCGGATCTCTAAAAATGTTGAAGCTAGAAATCGAAGGTAAACCAAGTCGAATACGTGACAAGCTAAAAAATGCTTCACTTTTGCTTCAGCACACTGGCTCAATTGAATCTCAGCTCAAAGCGTCCAGGCAAAAGTGTTTCCGACTAGAAGGAGAGCTCTGTAAACTTGTTAAGGAAAAGAAAGAAATGGTGGAAGAGTTGGATGAGGCCAGGTCGAGACTAAGAGCCAAGGAATGCTTTCAGAATATTGATGCTGTCAAGAAAGATGGTAATGATGAAAAAAATTCGTTAGCTAAGACAGAAGATTGCTCTTTTAGAATTCACCATGGTAAAGACGAAAATAACAGGCTTAAAATGAACTTAGTTTGGCGAAAGAACAACTCGTGAAGTTGAAAGCTCAATTGGAGATTGCAAATACTTCGCATAAACATCCTGATCATTCTATTCATGGCGAAGATGACAAAAGGCAAGAAAGAGAACTAGTTCTAACACGCGAGCGATGTCTGATCCTTGCCGAGGAATTGGGTGCAAGCAATAAGGAAAAGATCAAGTTAGGATGTGATCTTCAAGAGGCTTTGAATAATATAGACTTGCTCGCCAGTGAGGTAAGACGACTTCAAAATACCGATGAAGAACGTTCAAAACTGGAGGAACGAGTGGATGAGTTGAAGATTACATCCCGAAAAACTAACGACGAAAGGCTTGTTGATGACACAAAATTGGTCGAGTTAAAATCAGAAGTTGCCTTACTTCTTGAAGAAAAAGCGACTCTCGAGGAATCTGTTTCAGACTTAAAATGGGAGAAAGAGCGCCTAAACGAGATGGATGATATCATCAAGAGATTGGTCCAGGTGGAGAAAGATAAACAAGATTATGGAAAGAATACAGAGGGCTTCGAGAACAAGAAAGAGTTGATGCAACTGCGCCAAGAGAACGAGTTACTACGTGGAAACTTAGGAATGTCAGTAAAACGTTGCCAAAGAAAGATGGTAAAATACTTCAAGGACACAGGTCTATCTTTTTTTACTTTGAAATTTACTTACTTGCAATTCTTATATTTATACATTATCGTTTGTAATACTCAAATCAAACCTCTAAATTTCATTCATATTCATTCCCTACTTTTACGTCATTTATAACGCTATACACTTTGTATCTTAGGTATTTGATACTGAAATAGATGAAAACTCCATTTGTGGCGACAAAGAAGTTGATACTGACTCAGAACGAAGATGGTATGAACCGTCAAAAATGCGCAGTCGAGTATCTATTCAGAGAAAACGTTAAAGACTGAATATTAAAGATACAAGATAGGGTACACTTGCCATCATTAGTAATCAAGCACAATAAATTTCAGGCATAAGTTTATGAAAGACGTGTTAGTTATACAGCAAAACAAAATGACAATTCAAGTCATTATTAGATAATACAAGGTCAGCCTGGCATTGGTGCAATTATTGTCATTTAGATACAATTATTGTCATATAGGTACGATTTTACAAGTATCAAGGTAGACTTTATTCATCATTGCCATACTAAGGAGATTTATGTTACAGGAAAGTTTATCTCCTATAATAGCAAGTGAACAGGTAATTTTTTTTGTGATGGCACTTTCATCTTTTGTTCAGGAGTTCCTTATGCTTTCATTTCATAATTAATACTTATATTGCTCTATCTAAATTGATATTGAGCACTTTGTTATTTTGTATAAATTTGATTGGATATTATATTTATAATTTCTTCTCTCACAAATTGTTAACTGTGATAAAACAGAGTGCTCAAAACTAATATTTATTACCTCCATGTCTTTGGTAAACACAAAACAACCTATACACTGTTGACTGTTGTAAATGCAATATCTACGTCCTCCGCTAAACCGTACATGACATTTCATGCTATGAAATATGATAGTCAGTCTACCATCCATTCAACATTTTATTTAATGTTTTAAGTTGTGTCTTCGAGGCGTACGTCGGTTTTCGTAGGAATCGCTTCCTTCTTCCGCTTTTCTTCGTCTGATTATGATGGTAACCACATCGCCATCGTTTTAGCTTTCCTTTGCCGGTTCTAATAAACCTTTTCGCTACTGCTTTACACGTCTTACGCTTGCCTTTCTTACTCACTAGAGTCACTCCTCTCTGAATGATATAATTCGTCGAAGTTGGCGCCAAAATTGCCTTGGAAGGTGAGTGTTTGAAAGTTCCTTTGTTATTGATCCTTTGAGGCTTAAGGAATGACTGATGATGCTTGTTGCATTCGTTGTAAAAGCATGGTTTTGGTAGAGCAATCTTGTCCAGAAGCCCAGATCTATCACCAAGAAAAAAGTCAAAAAATAATGAATAATTCTTGGCTAATATCAAATAATCTTAGTACGTTCTTTCTGGAATTTGTTAATACGGAAGTTTCTTACAATTTCTATGATAAACTCCATGTTTCAACTTTGAAAACGACGAGGGAAGTTGTGAATGAAATAGAAGCGAAGAACATTTCTATTCCATTTAGCCGCCATGATAGATTTCTAGAAGATAGTGTATCCGCTTGTCAATCATCTTTTCAATTTCGATTTCCCCTTTCATTAATTCTTTAATTTTACAATCTAAATTAATTAATATAGAATTGAGGATAATCAATTTTTTGTTGTAGCGTTGGAAAATTTTAAAAGAGTTGTACACATTACTAAGGTTTACGACTGAACAATTAAACATAGCTATTCAATCATTTCGATGAAAAGCAAACACAATGAGAACTGTTAGAAAATGTCACATTTCATTAGCTGGAAACAACATAACTGAAGGAACCGCTGTAAAAAATTTTGCGGGCACTGGACTCCAAATTCTTTTGCCTTCTCTAATTCTATGGTTGAAATTTTATTTTGGATTAAAAAAGAAGAATGAAACCAGAAAGTGAAGCAGAAGCCGATGACTTCTTTTTCAGCTATAGACAAGAGTCATCCAAAGAGAAACTGTGGCGAAAATGCAAGGAGAATCCGTTTGTCCCCATAGGTAAGCTGTAAAGATACCTCATTTACATACCTCAACCTCTAGTGTTATTGTGTATTTCGTTTTGTCTCAAGCATTGATTTGCAGTACTTACAGGTAAATAATCAAATGGCTGACAAACTTTCAATTTATTTCTTCATTGTTGCAGGTCTTGCTGGTACTGTAGGAGCATTGACATATGGACTAATCTCGTTCCAGCGAGGACATTCGCGTAATCAGCAGAACATGATGAGGTTAAGGGTTATAGCTCAAGGATTTACTGTGATTTCTGTCGTGGTTGGTGTGGCCATTATGCAGTGGAGAAAGCCAGAAGGAAAGGCCACATGAAGCAAATGAACTTGAAACTTGTGAAAAGAAATATTTTAATTTATGATATTTACATTGCTAAAGCATGTAATTGGATTTCTGTCAGACAGAATTGACAAATGGAGTCATAGGGGATTTTAAGAAAGAGGGTTTTTTGGTATCAGGTGGGTCATCCTGAAGAACTTTTGATATTTTTATGTAGCATGAGCATTCTAGGTTACGTTAGAATTTGTTTCTGGCCAAAGCTTTAGAAAATGAGATAGAAAACATACTTCATCAATTACTTTGTTTGTTTATTTATCTTAAATTTTGAGTTATAAAGACAGAGTCAATTTTGGAGTATGTTTTCTTATATCATTCCTACTTCAGGATTATATTAATTCTTACTTGAGTATTTATGTGACTTGTCCAAGATCAGATACAATTGTATTTGCTTGAAGCATTTTGCAGTATGTAATACAAATTTGCTTTTTGACAAAAGCACCCCCCAATGTTTTGACACTTTTTGACAAATGCAATCTGTATCAGGTCTCCTTCATATACTATACAATTAAAAACTAACATTAATCTATGATGCTATATATGTGTTGTAAATGGTTACTTCTTAACATAAATTATGAATCAGGGACTATGACGGGTCCTGGTTCATCAAACCATGATAGTAGTTTTCTAATTTTCTAACAAACCTTACTCAGTGAGGCACATACTCCCAAAAAACTGAAGGTGTTTACATTGTGGGACGGATGTTCGAAAGCCCTCTCCAAAAGTTTTGTATCCTTCACCACTTGGGGGTGCCAGCCTCCCATACATCCCGTAATGTTCACATTAATAGCTGGGCATCCTCTACCACTCAAGGGTGTCACACTGACTCAACAATTATTTTCAAAGCAACATCTTTGGTGATGCAATGAAATTGTTCTACAAGGCAGGATGTCATTTTTTAGATTGAATGCTGACGTCATGCACTAAGTTGTTCCTTCAGCATCATCTGCAGAGACAGGTAACTGAAATCATCAGTTTCTATGAACATAGCTATAAAGCCCCCAAAGTCTGGTCTTTAAAATGTCCAACTGATATCAAAAAACGCTACATTAAAAGTGGTGATTTTATTTTTGGCTTGATGTGCAGCAGTCGTTTCGAGAAGAATATTTGCTTGCGGTAATTGATATGGTCTGCGGGATTGCATCAACAGTGATAAGACTTAGTTGTCGCTGTCTTGTGATTTGCGCACGTATTTTGCGATAAACAGTTGCCAATTCGCAACAATTAGCCACTGTTTCTTGATAACGATGTGGATTTAGCTAAATGATTTCAACATAAATTATTATCGCGCTCGCATCAACCCTTTGAATAGAATTTTTTAGCACATGCGTCTGTATTCTTAAAGATCACTCACACTCACAGTTAGACTTTAGAATTTCGCTTTCTCTAATCAATTTCTCTTTTTACTAAAGTATATCAAATTAAGCATTCAACTGAGTGAAAACGACGTCTTCAATTAATTATGAGGTGATTTCGAAATCACATCAATGGAGATGGGAGTGACCATGTCACCATGCTTTTACAAGACAGGCGATAAAAGTTTTATTTTTAACATACAAAAGTTTCACATAGGTGTTATCCATTTGATGTCAATCCCACGCAAATCTCATGAAAAAAAAGATCGAAGTTTTTTTTTTAATCTAAGTGCGTTCGATAAGACATCGTTAAAATAGCTTGTCTACACGAAGTCATAAAGTGTTGATATAATGCCATTGTAAAGATCGAATTTAACTTAAAGCTTGCGAAAGGAGGATTTTCATGTTTCCGGTGCTCACTTGTCGGTTGGATGAAGTTTTCAACAGCATAATCACGATTTTTTCTCTTCGAAACCTGATGTTAGAAAGTGTTGAAATGGTTATTAAATTGTTGATGAACGAATGTACTATTACCACTACTATAAACGACCAAAGAATTAGGCTTTTATTTAAAGTAAATAAAGTGTAAATTTTCTTATATTCTAAGAAAATTAAGCAAACGAAAGCAAATGAAAGCATGTACAAAAAGAAATAAGAGAAACCTGATTCGAAGACAGTTTGCAAATCTTATGTAATCATCATTGCAGTATTAGTACAGGACATAATTAACAATTTGAAATTTGACCGCTGGACTGAGAAATTCATAAGTCATTGATAGTGTTTTTGATAGTTTTGTGTCCCAATACCAAGATTCAAAATAGTACCCAGCACAACATGTTGTTCGGTCCACTTTATGAAAGGGAAATATGGTTTACTATGCGCATAAAGACTAAGCGACATATGGAACATGGCATCATTGTAAACCTCACTCGTGGTCCACTTTTTGGGTATTTTCTCTTCTAAAACTTTTGGTTTCGGGCGATATGTGACATTTACGTAATAATTTGCAAAATGGATTAAGCAGGAAGAGAACGAAGTAACACCTGTTACGTATTATTTACGCAATATGTGTGTAGATTGACACTTTAAGAAAACAACATACGTCCTAGGATTGCTATTTTGGGATCCATACAATGTTAAAATTATATCATTTCCTCTTATGGCATGGCCTGCGTCGATAACAGGGGGGGGCAAGGGGAGGATCTGTGGGGAATGTGCGTAGAAACAGACAATTGCTGAACAAAAAAAACGATGCATAAGACGATTATAGATCACGTTTCCCAAATTATGAAGCTGTGCACGTCACTGATTTCTTTATATCCCGATTTATAAAAAATTATTTTTGTAACATATTTTCGTTGGTCAATTTCATTACTGGACCTTATTTTGTAAGATTTAATCTTGCCTCACAACATTTAAACCAATAGCAATACGTGTGCTACGTGATCGCTGCTGCGGTTTGTTTTGAGACTGGCTTAGGACATTCATAACTTACTCGTTGAAACCTTTTCGGCGTGTTTTTACCCACTCCTTTACTTACACGTTGAAACCTTTTTGACGTGTTTTTACCCACTCGTTTACTTACTCGTTGAAACCTTTTGGCGTGTTTTACCCCTCGTGTACTTACTCGTTGAAACGTGTTTTACCCTCGTGTACTTACTCGTTGAAACCTTTTGGCGTGTTTTTACCCACTCGTTTACTTACTCGTTGAAACCTTTTGACGTGTTTTTACCCACTCGTTTTACTCGTTGAAACCTTTTGGCGTGTTTTTACCCACTCGTTTACTTACTCGTTGAAACCTTTTGGCGTGTTTTTACCCACTCGTTTACTTACTCGTTGAAACCTTTGACGTGTTTTACCCACTCGTTTACTTACTCGTTGAAACCTTTTGACGTGTTTTTACCCACTCGTTTACTTACTCGTTGAAACCTTTTGGCGTGTTTTTACCCACTCGTTTACTTACTCGTTGAAACCTTTTTGACGTGTTTTTACCCACTCGTGTACTTACTCGTCGAAACCTTTTTGGCGTGTTTTTACCCACTCGTTTACTTACTCGTTGAAACCTTTTTGACGTGTTTTTACCCACTCGTTTACTTACTCGTTGAAACCTTTTTGGCGTGTTTTTACCCACTCGTGTACTTACTCGTTGAAACCGTTTGGCGTGTTTTTACCCACTCGTGTACTTACTCGTTGAAACCGTGTTTTTACCGTGATGTTGACAAAATGTTAATGAGAATTTTACGAGCACACTAAACACAACATTGTTGATTAGATTTAAAACTTTTTTTCCCTAACAGCGTTGACAATAAATTTTTCAACTATTTTTATGACAACGGTGTGCAATTAATGACGACAAGTCAGAGCTAAAACACTCAAAAACATCTGAAAATGCTCATATTGTGACGAGGGAACATCTTCAATTTTTCCCCCATACTATTTTTTCCGGATACAAGTCATAAAGTTTTTGTTCGTCAACCTTAATTAAAAACGCAGCGTGATGCGAGCGGATTACGTTTTTTTGAGCTATATTTTTTTGCTGGTTATCGTAACTGTACAAGGTCGTTCTCTAAAAATCCTAATTTGGCATTGTGGTACATGTATTGCAGTCACGAGATTTATGTTTTGTGACATCCACTATCGATTTAGCTAGTGTTCGTTTTAAGCGAATCACAGTCAAATTTTAGGTCTCAAGCTTCGGACGTGGTCGTGCTGTTCCAGGCTGTCATAAACAAGCTCATTCATTGAGTGATATCATTGTGTTATTTCATTTTACAAATTTTTTCGCCACACAAACTCTGATAAGAACACAGATATCAAAACAATTGTATTTCACGACATACTTTTAATGCACATCGTTGTGCACACGATAAGACAATTTCATAGTTACACTTAAATATGTGCAATTTAGACATTAATACTACAGAATTTTATGTTTATAGAAGTTCAAAAGCTCCGATGTTAGCTGAAGCCCATGGCAATTCGTATGTGTAAGACAAAATCAATTAACATGAAATCGACACTAATCAATTTTTCAAGTCCTTGTATTGATTTATGAAGTGTACCATGATGTAAAATCAATTGGCATTCATTCGGTGGAGTTCTTCATAATGAATTTAATTTCATCAATATTAGCTTTTGTCACAAGATTATATGGAAATTTGACTGCGTGTTTACGGAAAATAATAATCATTAAGTTAACGCATATATCCATTATATTTGAAGTAATTTAAATGATTCATCCGGACATCTGTCTTCAAGAAGCTATTTCATGTTCTGCAATTAGTTCAGCTGGACGCGGCCTCGTTTGACCTAATTCTAGGTTTACTTATTATTAAGTGCCACTTGATTTCTATAGACAAAGATATTTTAGCTAATTCATAACTCATTACTATTTGAGCAACAGTTCGGTAAATTCTGTGATTTCTTAACAACATAATTTTTCTAGGTCTGCTGTCAGATCAGGCTCCCAGATATAGTTTATCCTATGCTCTGTCTGTGCAGGGATTTGCTGCGAAGGCATCTGGGATATCTCTTGCTGAATGTTGCGTGCGTCAATTAAACTCGTTTACAATAACCGAATGTTTTGTCTAGGGGGAAGGCGGTGTTGATTGTATATCGCTCTGCACGTCACCCGAGCTCAGCAATAAAGAAACGAACAATCGAGTGGCGTTCATCAGTTAAGATCAAGGTCAGTCGTGGGCATCAACAAGAATAACAAACATAGAGAAAAAAAATGAGGAAAGAAAGGCGAAACACAAGCAAAGGTTGGTTGCATTACGTCGTTCTGCGTAAATGCGCTGCTGAATGGAAGAAATATTTTGTGTGTTCTCTTTCTTACCATCATCTTTTTTGACATGTTTATTTTTTATAACTCTGAGGAATATTTTTAATTTGAATTTTTTTTCTACTTCTCCTTTTCTATACCACTTTAATCCTACATCCTTTGAAAAGAAGATACAACTTGTGGTGCATGGCACTTACCTAACTAAACTGTATGTGTTGAATGAAAAAGATAGTTCATAAAAAACTATCAATCTTTCTAAGTTGCTTCTAATACTCTATTTGTGATTTGTTGCGATCTAGTCATGCATGATTATACTCTATGAGTTTATTTCAAACGGTGTTCTGTTTGAACTTCTTCTGTTTATTCATAGCTGTGTTCACGCGTGTGTCCGTTTATGCACGAATTTGTGAGTAAATTCCTTATGAACTACTCTGGTGATATTCCTATGCAGCCTTTTGGCTTTCTCTTATGCTATACTAGCTATATCTTAGTAACTGTCCTGTTTGACCACTGTCCTTGGTCGTTATTGCAAACGGAAAGAGAGTTGTTGTTCTCTAATTATTAACGTGAATGAAAATTAATTTGCACGCGGGGGTGATGTTAAAAATGCCATACATGTCATAAATGCGTTGTGTAATTGTGTAAACAAGATGTACCTGTTAAACGAAATCTTCTATGTTTTCTCAGTAATCTCTCCACGGCGCGTTTTTAATGCAGCGAGAAGCCATTCTGTGTTCACAGCGATTCTGTCAGCAACTAACTTAGGATATGAAAGATAAAGATAGATAAGAGCAATATCAAGTTTGTTTTGCTAGCTTAAGTTGGAGTCTTTGCATAGTTTTGTAGTGTTTGTACTATTTCAGTGGAGTAAACATTCTAGAAAACTGGATGTGTGAGAAAGCTTACTTTTATTGGAAAAGAAATTCGAGTAGATTTTTGAATTTTTTTTTGCATTTTTATGGAGATTCGATCCACATGAAAGTGCTGGGAACAGACACAAGCTGTTTAATCTGATGTTTTTTATCTTCATTTTTTTACCATTGGCTTGAATAAAGTATGTTGAAATAAAAACTTGGACACGATCAACCACGATGGCAACGATTCCCCCCTAATGTAACAGTATAAATGAAAGTAGCTTTATCGTACATACTTTAAATACATGCGTTTTCCAAGGAAATTGTTTACATCGTCATGACGTAATTGTTTGGGAAGGAATTTATGATTGTTTTGACATCTGTTGCAGTTGAAACTTTTTTAAATAATTAACGATGTTTTTAATCACATCATTAAACATGTCCTTTTGTGGATTTTGGAGGACGTTGTTGTCACTGACGACCCAACAAATAATATACAATTAAATTTTCATACCACACCTTGAATTTTTACGAGTTTGATTTATATGATGATGTCCTTATGAGTTTTATCTCTTTTCATACCAAACGGGGGCGAACATTAAGGAGATGGGGGCGGTGTATTACACACTGATTTTGTGAAATATTTATAAAATTCGGCCCAGAAACTTCTCTTGGACAAAAAAGTTGGTCCGCCTTAAATTATGGGCTCTTCTATAAATTACAGATAGTACAATATTCGGTCACATGACGTATAACATCCCTCGTTTTTTTTGGGGGGGGAGGGGATATCTGCCCCTGATGCTCTTCGGCATAAAGAGATGAAGATATAAGGCCATGTTCTAAGACACAAGTGTAGTGTTCAAAGATTTGGGGTTGTATAGTTGTGTGATAACAAACGAAAATTTCATCGTTTCACGTGAATGATGAGATATCTTGAGTATTATTTAAAACAGCTGACGCCCATGTAATGAACAAATTCGATGAAGCCTTTCCGTTTGTAATGAAGGAATTCTCCATTACGTTTTACATTTCTCATATTGTATGGTAAATCATTAACGAAGGAGATGGCTGAAGAAACAGTTAATCTTTTCCACATGTTTCCGTTTAGTAGAAACAGGAAGCATAAATTGTTAGTGTTCGACTTTTATTAGTGAATTACTTTGACTTAGAAAGCAAAATTTTTAAATCTTTCAAAAAGCTTTATGATGAAGCCTTATGCTATTCTCGGCTTGTCGATCTCCATTTAAGTTCTAATGAGCGTTACGTAAAAATATTGTGTACACTATATTTTATTAATTTCACATGTGCATAAATATGAAACTAATTGTTTTCGTGCACATGATGGGTGATAAACGGATCATCAAATTCATTTCTCATTTATGCGATTTGCCCTCCGGTTTCCAATCTCCTTGAAAGAGATTGCGCTAAATCTATTATCAGTTTCTTGGCGTCTGACATCCTATTCGTTCCTTCCAACTGTTATACCGGAAAAAGAACAGCCTGGTTTGTCCTCCTAATTATAAATATGTCATAATCATCTATAGTGCGTTGTTGCACGATGTCCAACAGTTTGTCTTATCACGTCTCATGGCCCTCATCAAACCTCTGAAGACATATCGTTCGGATCACTATAAGTAAACAATGAGTAGACTAGCGTTGAATAGAAACGGCTTGGCCTTTGTCTACTAACGTCGTTTGGTATTTGATTTTTCATTTTCTTTATCAGCAGGTAATCTGTTCGGTTTGTTCTTTGAGATGGATGGCTTGAAACGACGAAGAAACTCCAAGCAGACAAACGAGATATCGTCTGACGTATTTGTCACAGTTGCTCCGGAATTGGAAAAGAAAACGAAAAGCCACAGTCGTAGTCAACGAACGTTAAAAATTGCCATTATGGGGAAGCCTGGGGTTGGCAAATCCGGTTAGTCTCATGCTATACATTTGTCTGATTCACTGATTGTATCTGCCTGAGTGTTGTTCACAGGTCGTCTTGTATTTGTGAAAGCATGTTGATTGGTTGTAATCTCAAACAGAATCATCAGCCGTATATATTCGTGGCAGGGGAGTTTGCATGTAAAATACTCTACGAGGATCGTTAAGTCTTTGATTTTCTTAAATTCTGAGGAAAGATTCCGTTCACCGAATTTTGTGATACTTTCTCAGATTTCATCATTTGCTGATAACTTTTTGTCACTCGAGGATAAATGAATACAGTAAGGTGGCATAAAAATGTAAACAATTTATGACAACATTTTATTAAAACGATTTTCGACAAGATAAGAAGTTTCTTGAGTGTCCGTTTAACTCAGCCTTGTTTCTTTAGGATTTTATTGAAGCAAAATTTGCACGTTGAGCATTAGAGATAATCCAGATATAATGTCATCATACTTACCATTCATGCATGGTTTTACTGCACATACGTTGGTGTTGATACACGATATAGACTTATAATCAGGAGAAGCAGACAATTTTAAACAGAACGAAATAAAGCAGACTCAGAATACAGACATCTCGTTTTCTTGATATTCACACTGTTGTCTACACTCTTGTATCGTCTTGAATATCAAAAAACGAGATGTCTGTATTCGGAATCTGTTTTATTTTGATCGATATAGACTTAGTAATGTGGTAATATAATAATGTGCTTATAAAAGGAAGACACGTACATGTCAAACAAATTTTAATCTGATTATATTTGCCTCTACTTTTCGTTTGATCAATCGTCAGGCTGTATAACGCTTTAGTTGTATATTTCCAATCGTTTTAAGATATTTGTTTTCACCAGACTTTCACTCAACGAATAATATTTTTTTTCTCAGCTTTGGCAGTACGTTATCTGACAAAACGTTTTATTGGTGAATATCAAAGCAGCGTTGGTAAGTCTCTTTTCAACAAAAACGTACACGTTGTATTACAACATTGTTTCGGTATATCACTCCATTGCATGCAAGCTTTGATAGCATAAACGTGAAAAGGTGGTTGCAATTGCCATGGTAATTTTCTTTTAGGATAGGTCTTCACTTTTGAGTCAATTAGTCTACATTGAAGATGTACTCTTTTGACATGTGTTTATTATTAAATTTCTAGAATATCATGCTTCTACTGAGTTTGAAATTGAAGAGGAGAAACTTGTTGTGGAAATTTTTGACACTTGTGTAAGTAAAATTATCGATTTTACTCTCAACATTATTGCCAAAACATATGCACGTTTGAGTTCGTCAAAATCGTACTGCGGAGATTATGTATAGTAAAGTTTATTATTAAATTAGCACTTACTCACAAGTCTTGTTTCAAATTATTTTTATAATTGCACTGCTAAATGTTTTATTTAATTTATTTTAGGCATCAGAAGAGAAGATAAGCAAGCACATTAAATGGGCAGACGGTTTTATTCTTGTATTCTCGATAACAGATTACTGGAGCTTATACGAGGTAGCTCGTCTCTCGTCCATTATATCACAGACTAAAAATGACAAGAAAACACCCATAGTTGTTATTTGCAATAAAACGGACATGGAAAAGCAGAGGAGAATATCTAGAACGGAAGCAAACCAATTCTTGAATGATCTTGGCAAGCCAGTCTTCCAAGCATCAGCTGCTAGTAGTTACGACAGCGTACGAACGGCATTTGACGAAACGTCACGACTGGTGTACAAGTGGAAGTTTGCCGATGGACGAAAGCGACAAAGAAGTCGTTCAGGCAGTATTATGGATCCATTGCGCGACGCTTTGACTCGACTTAGCAAGTCTCCATCATCTGAAGAAATACCTTACGAAACACGTCCTCGCCACAGTTCTGTGGACTTATCTCAAGTTTCACTTGTTGTTTCACCACTGGGTAGCATAAAGGACGGGAGATGTTTGTCTGAACAAAAACCTACTAAAGACATGCATAGGAACAATAATTTTTTACAAATCCCTTCTTTCGATCAAGTCATTCATTTTAAGAGAGAGCGTAGTCATAGTTTTGCTTGAAAGTTCCCTACGTATTCTCTCAGTATGATGATTGAGGACGAGTAGAAATGCAAGGATGCAGTGTTTCCTCTGGGGCAGATGTCGACAAATCAGTCAGAATTGATGCTTATTGCTTTGCGTTATAACATTGTAAATATTGTAAATAAGTAATAGAAAAATAAAAAACGGTATGTCGCTGATGTAACCAGTCTAATTAATCTCCCTGTTTCTCCCTAGGCAAGCATTCTTTCTTGTACTCAGATCCCTCGGGCTGTTATCGGAATTTCTTCGTAATGGTATTACCTGTTACTGGGATCCAACTATAAAAAATTTTTGCATGGGTTCGTTCAAGACCAGAACCTTCTTACAAGCAGCTACGAAATGAATATATTTTAAAAAATGGGCAAGTTTGAATGGACAATATGAAACAGTTTTTTTGTGACTTACTGCTTTCTAACCGTTAGTTTGGTAATATTTGCAACTGGAGGTACTTCATTTAAGCTGACTTTTATTACTTCACTGACACTTGTTTTGGGGTTTGAGTTTTGACCTACGAACAGGTGTCATGTGACAAAATGGTTCTCTGAGAATGTTTCGCAAGTTTGAAACTTGGTTCGAAAGTGTGGTGTCAACTGTCAAATAGGATTTTAATACAATTGATGTGGACTAAAATACGATAATGTTTGCAACCGTAGCATCAGCAGCAAGTCTTTCTAGTCAAGATTTGAGCAAATTTACAAGTGGACAATCTGTTCGTCCTGCAAGACACGTCACAATACCTGAAAAAGATACGAAAATGAATCAGACAACTGTATCGATACCAACATCACCAAACAGGTTGAAACCAAAGGAAAAGCTTATTGGATTCTATGATAGCTTACTGCAGGTATATCTAGGACCATGTCCTGTTACATTTTGTATTCGATAACAAACCAAATAAGTCAAGCAGAGCTGAAGATATGAATATTCACCCTGACCCTCCCACTTAACATTCTAGTCTCACCCCTGCCCCCTCCCCTATTATGAAGTATGGACCTCAACCAATTCAATTTATGTTTTTAGTGTTTTCAAGCAATGTTGACAAAGTCTAAATAGAAATGTGCAATAACACACTAAAAAACATGCTCAAAGTGTGAGATTTTAACTGAAGTTTTATAATAATTTAAGTTTATATCTTGTATGACCTGTGTTTGAGGCATGTGTGTGATAAAGTTTTCAACTTTTCCAAGGGCAGAAAAAAAATTTGTTTTATTATAGGGTCATGATCCAGGTGTTTCAAATTTTAATTTTTGGCACGAGTTCTTCTTGTTGAAGGTAGCGTTCTGTGGTCTTGTTCAAATTCATAAATACATGAAAATTAATTTTCAGATATACATACATAATTAGTTGTAAGAGTAATTATAGAAGTAATTATAATTGTTAGAGACTGGTCATTTCTTTTTGCTTATAGGTTAATGCAGAATATTTGGAAGGCTTGATAGAAAAAATGACTCCGGGTGAACTTATGGCTGTGAAGGTAAAAAACCAACTCATATTGCATTCAGCTTCTTATCAGAATTCAAGGAATAAGAAGGATGTGATTTTAAAATTTCTTAATCTCTTTTGAATGCCATACTTATAAGAAGAGGCCATTTTTATAAGAGGCTTTTGTTGATACTGTATGTCATAAATTCCTGTCAAAGCTATCTGCTCAATCTTTAAGGTAAACATAAGGAGATTGTTTATTAGCAGCTTCATTTCAAGTTGTGTTAAATTTGAAATATAACTTTTTTCTTACTATCTTCTATTGTTTACCTCAAATGTTGAAGGAAAGATGATCACCTCATTTCGAATTTCTTTTTACTGGTCATGTGATGAATTTTCACTTTAATTTTTTCAGGCAAATATCAATCTTCTGTTTGCACAATGTTGTGTTGCACTTCAAGATGATTATCTATTAAAGATGGTCAATGCTCTGCAGGTACTTAGTCTCTTTACATAAGAACTTTAGTTGATTCATCTGTTCTGTTTATGTAAGTATGTTGTATGTATATGTAATCATTTGCGTCTGTATACTCAAGTAACATTTTATCTATGTATACTCATGTAATGACATTCATCAGGGCATTGTATGTGTGAATAATCATCTGTTCATATAAGTAACTTGTATCTATATATACTCATCTGTTCACATAAGTACCACTTTGTATGTATGCACTATGTAATACTCATCTGATCACATAAGTAAATTGTATCTATATATACTCATCTGTTCACATAAGTACCACCACTTTGTATGTATGCAATATGTAATACTCATCTGATCACATGAGTAAATTGTATCTATATATACTCATCTGTTCACATAAGTACCACTTTGTATGTATGCACTATGTAATACTCATCTGATCACATAAGTAAATTGTATGTATATGTACTCATCTGTTCACCAAAGCGCAGTGTATGTATGTAAATACATTATCAATTTTTTCAATAGACATTGTGCACTTTGGTTCGTGGCATTTATAATAAAAAAATGACTGATTGTGGATTTGACATCATCAATCTTCTTGTTGGCTTTGATGAAGCTGAGTCAGAAATGAAGGTTTAGTTTTTGAGCTCCATACAGTGTACATAAGAAGATGGTCGTGCTCAAATTTATATCTCATAATCGTTCCAGGCACTTATTGAAAATATCAATGCCATAGTTGTGGGAGAATCACCAGGTATATGTACATGATTACTCGTAAATTCTTCTTCAAAATTAGCTTTGATCACAATCACGGAATTTCATCACTTGATACATGCTTCCCTTTTCTCTATTAGTTAGTCTTAAGAATCTCTCCTTAAAGCTTCTCCTTATACTACTGACTGTAAGTAATTTTGTGCTTTGTTTGTGATGATGTGAATTAGCTCAATAAAGCTGCTTGTGGCTCTTTCTTATTAAACTTTTTCTTGCATATTATTTAGGCAACGGACAACGTTAGTCAAAATACAATCGTGGAATATCTTATGATAAACAGCGTATTTGAATCAATTGTAAAGGTAAAGCTTAAAATAGCCTTTTGAAGTTAGTAACATTCAATGATCCTGGCGCAAATCCTACGTATGTTAGTGAAGATTTCATCTGTAGTAAACTCCATTGGTCTTCAATTGCTCATTTCAGTTAGGAATGCCTTTTTTATATTGTAAGATACAAGCTACATGTTTTCTGATCTAACATTGCATGACATTAATACCAAAAAAGGTAGTTCGGTAATAATTTTTCATTGATATTCCTAGATTCTCGCTAGTCCCGTAGGTCGACAACAACAAGGATACGAAGCCATCATGTTGCTTACTTTACTTGTGAACTACAGAAAATACGAGGTAAAAGGACCAGACTCATCATCATCATCATATCTTTTCGCGCCAGGGCGATCCAAACTCGGGCTGGAAGTTTGGAAGTGTTGCGCGTGTTGTAGCAATCAGTCGAAATCAGGGACGGCACGTGAAGCCTTGCTACTTGTCCCCAGGACCAGACTTGATGTGTAAAAGGAATGTGGAGGGATTTTTGATTTCCCGCAATGATGCCACGTCTTGAATGGCAGAAATTTTCTCTTTGCCTGCCAATGCCTTATGTTGTGTCTTTCGTTTTTCAGGCATCAAATCCCTACATTGTAAAGTTGTCTATACTCGACGACGACGTTGCCCTTAACGTAAGCAAGTTTTAATGCTTATCGTTATATCTGATTGTTTCCAGAACATTCATTAGATCTCTTTGTATTTTTCAGGGTTTGGGTTGTGTCATATCGGATGTTTTGACCGAATTTAACAGGTAAGGTGTGTCACAAAAGAACTAAATGCACAAGACATATCAAAAACAATGAGGTTGACCAAAGTTTATAGTTAGCATCGAGTCTTCGCTGTTTTTATTCTTCCTGCGTTTCTCCTAATAGCAGCATGTTTACATTATATTCCTTAAAGCCCTTTTACATTATATTCCTTAAAGATGTTTATTAAATCCCCTGAAGAGTGAGCAATCACGAAACAGGCTTGTCGGGATGAATCTGTAGTTTTCGTGATTTTTTCAACATCACTACACATATTTACGCTCTGCTCTCGGGCATCGATCACTGTTTTATACGGAGAATCATCACATATAAACTTCCTACATTATATTCCTTATGTATATATAACTCGGACTGTTGTTGTGATTAATTGTGTAGAAAGTACCGCGAAAAGACTGAGCAACCTAGTGGCGGAATTTTATCTAATATAACGTCCATGGTATGAAAACCAAATTTTTTTGGGTAAAGGAATTTTTCGTTGGATAACGATGCTCGTTGGAAAATTTCATCTTTAATATCTTTCAACAAAATATTCAAATAAAACAATTCGCAGTCTATAGGCGATTATTCTTTATGTTTCGTACAACTTTATATTTCAGTTGTATTTTTTCTCTTGTAGGTCGGTAGTATTTTTCTCTCAGAACAAACACATACGTTGGACATTGGGTGCGGTGATATTTTTGTCAACTTTTTGATCTATTTCATCTGCACGAAGCACAAACTCAGCAGATTAATTACTTGCGTTATTTTATTTATAATGTAGTGTAAACAGCATGGTTTTGCTTGCTCTTTACGAAGCTGTTCATCTTAATCGACATTTTTTTACAGTTCTGAGTCACATCACTGTGAGTATAAGTAACCTGATTTAGTGACGTTGATAATTCACTGACCAATCACAGCCGCTACTAATTTCTTTACAATATATTTCTTATTTCCTTATATGGTAAAATTCTGTTACAGACTCCAAATATGCACTCAGTCACTCCACCCTTATCACCAACGTCTCCTATACCTGTCGTTGATCGACCAACACAAAGTAGGTTCTCTGTATTTGACAGCTAGAGACTGGGGCCAGCGTGATGCATTTCTTTAACACTTTTCAGTTCATTTCAACGGGTTGATATGTTTTGTTTTTAGTTCATATTCACGATGAATCAGCTGGTCAAGAGACTTCAAATTTGCTTGTGACTTTTCTCACCTATACTTCCATTGTTCTAGTCAATATAAGAGGTGAAAAAGATATTTTAGATTGAACATTTCTAACCATGACTTTCACTTATGTGAGTGCTTATGTACTTAATTTCTGTTCTTGTTTTTTTGTACAGGTGACGAGGGTGCCGGTCATGCGAAGTTATGCTTCATTATTTTGACTTGTATTGCAGAGGTAAAAGATTGAATCAATCTTGTGGTTATGTATGTACGTAGCATATATGTACGTAAAGTAAATGGTTTGAACCCGGGAGTATCGTTACATGTTTATAGCTGTAGATCGTCCAGGTTTGTACGTAGAAACGTCAGTCAATATCAACAAAAGCAGTCCTTCTCAGGACTCTACTAACCTGGACGATCTACATCTACAAATATATATGTAGATATTATACACCAAGGATGATTTTGTCGGGGAGCCCTGTTGGTACATTAATATTCCACAGGAAATTGGCTATCCTCCTGCGCCCCCTTCAAACCTTTGTGTTGTGCTGTGTACCTCTCTCCACCCCAGGAAAATCTACCCCACCCCCTAATTTTTGTCATTATACATAAACATTAACATACAATTTGTATCACAATGTGCCCTCCTGATTGATGTATAGGACCAGTATGCAAACGCTTTTTTGCACGATATTAACATCACGTTTTCTGTACCCTTATATAAAGTGGTAAGTGAACATGACAATTAGACTATTCATATAACGGCAAGGCTTTCCATGCAATGATGAATGGATGTTTGTTTAAATTGTACAGCATATGCATCATAGAACTGGTTATGATGACAGATCAAGTCCTTCACGACCATTGGCTTGTGCCTTGTTAGGTAAATGAACTTAATCCGTTGTAATGTTGTGAATTTATGTCCATGATGAATTTTTGTGTTACGTACCATAAGGGCGTCATTTAATGAACAACTTTCTTTGATTTTTGTTTGTTGAAAGTGAGTGTATATTACTTTGTTTGTTTGTTTTTGTGCGAAAAACTGATGGAGATGATTTTTGAAATGATCTTGCAGATTTGATTGTTGAATTTCTTGTCGGTCACATGACGAAGAATCTTCAAACTGATTTGTACAGGTATGTATACTAGAGTATACAATATATGAGCTTGAGTGTAGAATTTGTGATAATTTAATGAATGTTGATCATGTTAGTCGGACAGTGTGATCATATAATTGCTTACTCATAGTTGAACACGTCTGTTGAAGACTATGACTTGTTAATTAACAATTTTGTTTCGCCTTTGTCTTATGGGAAATGATTCTTTTCATATAGTAAAGCGTTTGGTATTATTCATCGGATACTTTGCTATCAGAAACGATGTCGTGTACGATTATCTTACTCGTGGAATTGCCTATGGACAGCTATGATGAACTTTCTCAAATTTCTTTTGATGAACGAAACAACACTCTTACCTAAAGTCAACATCTTTCAACTAGGTTCAAAGGTAGGCGGGAAATGCTTGTAATCTCATTCTCTCTTATGTTAAAGTTCTTATGTTGGAGAAATATTTTATCATACACGTTAGAGCGTTCGTCCCAGAAAAATTTTACCACGCAGTTATATGATTGCTTTGCAGAAAACATTTGAAAGTACTTCACTACTTCTTCTGTTAAATAATTTCTTTTAGCATTATGTATTATGTAAGTTATACTAATGTGTGAAAACAGTGCACGTGAATCATATAAAAGTAATATTTAAACATAATTTCAAAGTTATATATATGTATTTATACGTATGTATTGCCAATAATTATTAAATGTTTTCTCTGTTCCAGGTTGTAAGTATCTTCAATCTGTTTATTACGTACGGTGACACATTTCTTCCCAGTCCCTCTTGCTACGATGAATTGTACTATGAAATCATACGAGTACATCAGATATTTGATAACTTATACTCCATGGGTGAGTTCATTTGAAATTTTTTTACCATAGATCTTTGCAACCTCCAGCATACAACTTTGAAGAGAAATAATGTAGATGTTTCTTGTTGCTTGCAGTGGTGGCGTCGCCATCGTATTTAGTTCTGTTATAGAACTTTTCTATGCTCACTCGCTGCAAAACAATTAATTTCTAAATTTATGTTCTACGTCATTTCTAGAATTTTGTTGAATTTCCTAGAATGTTGCAATGTTACACTTGCGTTTTTTAGCTCTTCGTCATTCATCGTCTGCTAATGCAAACGATAGTAAACACAACAAACAATCTGCAAATAGATTGGCTGGAAGTTTAGTCAATATTCGGTAAGATTTGCTGTTATAAACATGCTCATGCTAGAAATTTGTATGGTGAAGTAACATATTAGACATTGTAAATTCTACGTAATCGCTTGTCGTCGTTTTGCTTTCGTACATTCAATGTGATGTTTCGCACATCTTTTTTTTAGAGCAATAATTCATCATTTCTCTCCGAAGGTTGACTCGTGGGCTGCCGTAAATCATTTGTCGTCTTTAACATCTGAACAGGTTTGCCACTAGTTTATATAGCTACGTAGACGTACCGTACGAAAGGTCGTGACATTCAAATGAATAAAAGATGTTTGACACATTGTTAAGGAACGACAGTGGGAGGATGATTTAACCTCCTTCTCTACAAAGGTTGTGAAACTAAAGCTTGATAGATATAGTTACAGATAGATGTAGATTGATAAACAGGTTGAAAGATAGCTATCTATCTGTCTATCTACGTATCTTTATACATCAGCACCAGGACTAACAGGTTGAAAGATAGCTATCTATCTGTCTATCTACGTATCTTTATACATCAGCACCAGGACTATGCAAACTTAAGTTCATGTTGTTTTAAAGGGAGGAAATGGTCAACGTAGATATTTTATCCTTGATGGAAAACATTTCTTTCGGCAGTTATTAAAATGTTTGCCTATGCCAAATAATGAAAGTAAATTTTGATAGAGAGCGTCTTTGGTATATTCTACATCATAAGACCCGTATTTTGCTCAATCCTCCAGGTGCTGGATGTGATTCGTGGAAACTACGACACACTTACGCTTAAACTACAAGAAAATCTTGATAACTACGAGAAATACGTGGAAAAACCAAAGGAATCTTCATTCTTCACTCAATTGGTACGCATTACTATACATATAACTCTTTAATGTTGAGATTATCAACACAATTGACTTACCGGATACCCATACAACTAGAGGTACTAAGGCTCTGGTTTAGACTAAACCTTCTGCAGGACTTAACCATTAATGTAGCCATGTCAATCACTGTTCTTTTTGTGAGTCTATGACATAGGCCATCCTGAATCATGAGCTACAGATGGTTGAGTGTAAATGGGGGTACCAAGGTGTAAGAGATGCTAAGTCATCATGCAGTACAATATCATAAATGTTAGCTTCATCAAGTTTTCCTACAATTAACCTTAGAAGTATTTGGTTGCAACCAATATAGTGAATGTAAGACAGTGATGTAAGAAATGACCTTCATAACAGAAGACTAACTGAACAAAAGTACCCCGACCTTACTTTTAAATTGTTTTTTTAAAGGTGCGTAGTATAACTGCTGATGTAAGGAAGAGTATTGCTGTCACAAATTTGAAACAGTTCACACTGCTACAGGAATTTTCATCTATCCGATGACAACCAATGCACAGATGATAAGGTAAAAATTAGAGTCAAAGATTTGTCACAAAAAGTAGCAAGGCCAATACTACATTTTAGTCTGGCAATAACAATACCAAGCATTGGTGCTTTTTTATTTCTTTGGAAACTAATTGGGTTTGGAAATAGAAAAACTAACGTTTGCATAGTTGGAGTTATTGAATACGCCAGTTCCTATGTGATAGTGCTTCTTTCAGTAAGTCACAGTATTAATTGTGCCAGTTTGACAATAAAATAAATGTACATGTTGCTATGCAATTATGACAAAGTTACATATAAAATATAATCAGACATTATAGTTCACAACTGTTAGCATTCTAGTAATTTACAAAGTTTATTTTATGTATGTATATTGATGTGTGTTAGTGTATTAATGACACCAAGCCCATTGAAGTTATACCAGCAATTAAAGATACAAGTTGTTTAAAAGATTCCCTAAAAAATAAAAGATTTCATGATTTTGATCTCATAGCTTGCAATTAACTTTAACACTGATTGTTGTACATATGTTTTGAAATAGAAAGACAATCTGACTATGCAAAGTATGATTTAAAACATTGGATTACCATGGTCTTTGCTCCTCCAGTAAATCAGGAATTATTGTGACCAATGCAATATAAATAAAACCACCCGATGTAAATGGTAAAATGAAACTGACACCACATTCTATAATTAATGAAAATGACATTATGTAAATAGATTTTTTAGTGAAAACAACACATGGTGTATTCAATAAAACTTACGAGTGCCATTTGAAAACAAACCAACTGCAGCACCTATTAAACCCCCAGCTGCCGTACAAAGCTAAAAAAAATGACAAAAGGCTTATGTAGCTAAACTTAAGAAAGTTTTCCAAGAAATTAGGAAGAATCATTTGCAAAGAAAAGGCTTTGTCTTTCAAAGTAAACAATAACACTATGTCATACCTGACCAAAAGCAGCATCCTTTCGGCGTAAACCCGCTCTCAAAAGTATTGCAAAATCTCCAATCTGCAATTTAGCAAGTAGCTGTATTTTTGGATACTAAATTATTTGTGTGTAAATTTTCAATAGTTTTCTTTTACCTCATGAGGAATTTCATGTAGTAGAATAGCAAATGTTGTTAGCAATCCAACCTGGAATTTCATGTGAAATAAAGTAATATTTGAAAAGATTAGTATATAATCTTTGTTAGCATTACAAATCATAATGTTTTCTATTCTAACCTTTTGACTAACAAGAAAACTTCCAGATACTGCAAGCCCATGAGTAAAGTTATCCACACAGTTAGCAAATAGATTAAGGTAGCCTTCAATCTACAAGATAATGTTATAAATCACCACATCATGCAATTAATGTCGCATGATTAACATACTATTGAAAGTGCAAACCTGAATGTTTCCTACTTCAATTACAGGTGTATCTTCTTTATATGAATGTGTTTTACTTTCACCAATGTCATTTGAATTGCGAAGAATTCTTTTCCTAATATCATCATCATGATTTTTTCTTGTATATCCATTGGCTACTCTACTTTCACCATTGCAAGTTTGATCATGAATTTGGGGATCCTTATGAATGCAATAAAGAAAATAAGTCTTGTTTCTCCTTCATTGTCATCATATCTTGAAAGTGTACAAGATAAATATTTTATCCGTGTACACAAACCTCTTTGATTTTGCTATTTTCAGCTTGTTCATTTTCTGTTTTCAGTGTATCCTTTTGTTGAAATACTTTTTCCAGAATTAAAAAAGAAAGCAAACCGCCAAGGACCCATATACCAATGTTCACAGTATCTTTGTGAACACTCTCTTAAGAGAAACCATGTACATTAAAAACTCTATACAATATAATCCCTAAGAATGTTTAGGTCTACATACCTGGGCTACTTAAAGCAATTGCTTCTGGTAAAAGATGAAGAAATACATCACCCAGCAATGCTCCCACTGCAAAACCTAACAACAACTTGAGTCTGTCAGCAGACACTACAAAGTAAACAAAAAGTTTCAAGGTTTTTTTGGTGCAAAAGAGATTGAAAGTTTGCATAGTTTCAGTTGTCATTCCACTCCAATTTCTTGAAGTATAATGTTAATTTGTATGGAAAAGCCCAAGCTGCTTCAAATGATTTGTCAATAAGCTTTCTCATGTTGAATGTAAATCAAATACATTAACAGCCAATCGTTTGCAAACAAGTACTGTCCAGGATTAAAAAAAATGGCTTAAGGAAATATCATAGAATGACTTTCTATTTTATGATAGTTAGACAACCAACAAGAGCACACAATGTGTTCTCTTACATTGCATTATCTTTCTTACATTGTATTATCTTTCTTACATTGTATCACAAAAAATGTAATTTACATAGTACGCTCCACACAAGACCTAAGTAAATCACGTAAAGTAAGTCTTTTGACATTTATCATTTTAATAGACATCAAAAATATAAGACGTGAAAATTCTTTTGAAATAAAAAAAAAATGGCACAACTTTCTCAAATACGTTGTCGTGGCTTAGGAACTTTCCACACAAAATAACATAAATTCTTGTTTTGTAATAATGTCGATGTTTGCAGAAGTGTTTATCAGAAGTGTCGCAATTAACGATCTTAATTATATCAAAAAATAGATGGAGTTTGAATCTAAAATATCCTCGCGTATAAAAATGAATCAAAACTTTAATCAACTGGTTGACAATTGTTTTATTAAGATGTAAAACTTTCCAGCCAAATACAATTATACTTGTATTCAAAAATATCTTCTATTTCGTACCTCCTTCGCTTAACTTCTGCCCCGTTTCAACCGATATGACGAGCAAAGGAAACACACCAGTGAGACCAACTAAAAAGGTTCCCACGAAAGCATATACTTTGGGATTGTAATCGGCTGGAAACTTGCTTGACGATTGATCATTGTTGATAACATTTTGCGTCACGAGTCCATGGCCATGGACGGTGTCGCTCGTTTCTGTGCCTATACATGTCCTGTGACTAATTAACCAAACCAGAGAAAACACGCAGAGCATGCATTTACCAAACGCCATAAAAACGGCGTACTGATTTTCCACTGATGTTTACATCTGTTGCCAGTCTTAAAAATACATGAGCTCTTCATTTAAATATTTTAATTAAACTCGAGGAAGAATAAATGAAGTCAGGGTTGATTGTGGATTGGGCTACGCGCATGCTCAGATATACTTTTTATGCTGATACTTGATGGCCATACTTTTACATCATGCCCGTGCCCGCAAGGTAAAATTAGCTAATGACAGCGGCAACGGTTCACTGTCCAAGAGCAAAATTTAAATTGGGCTGGGAGGGGTGACTAATCCCCAAATGAGGTTTCAGCACAGCAAAGATTGAGTTGGCAGGGAATGGCAGGGCAAATTGCAAAACGAATTTAGGTTCGAGCAGTTATCCATACTATGAGAAAATACAGTGCAGTGAAAAGCGATTTTGTTTGGTCTGCACTTGCCTTCCAGTTCGCATCTAATATCACTGACGTTTCATGTTGAAATTTTTTATTATAAATAAAAGTACTGTACGATGTAAATCAACGTAAAATGTAAAAGAAGGATGAAAGTTTGTCCATTTGATAAACGTTTGTTATGGATGATTAGTGTTTGTATAATTGTTAAACGAACACTCGTATTCTTGCAGGGTATTCCTATACCCACAACTAACATAAAGGGTTAAAAAGGTACATACTGGTACATATTATATAGTAATTCATGTTTACTTTGATTACACAAGGATCACTGTGATAGAGACAAGAAGGGATATAACAAATTTCCCGCCCTAGTCACATCTCTTAATCTTATTGGGTGATTTACACCAATGACAGGCTGAATTAACCAAGTGTCAATCATGTATTTCTGATTACATTTCCGGAGAAGACCCAAACTTCTTCACACATTACAGTTCTTCGAAGAGACCACATTTTGACAAAAAATTTGACGAAAATTTAGAAGATAACCGCAGAAAGAAGAAGACATGATGAAATTGCCTTCAATTGGATGAAAGGCAACGACTTTCTTGTAGTATAGAAAGTTTTGGTAGTTATAACTTATTGTATTTTGATTTAAGGTCAAAGAAACCAAATGAATTCGCCATGTTTGTCTGTTTCGCCACATAAGAAAGATGAATTTTTGTCGAAATATTTCCCATTTTAGTTTTTTTTTGTAATGTTTTTGTAATGTTGTTCTGTTTCCTACTTTCTTGAATGTTTTGGAATGTTTGGAAGCAAGACTTAATATATATTGTATTGGTTTTTAGCACGAAGCTGTAACCTTCGCTGTAACCACTTCCATTCGGCTTGCGCGACAAGCTATCTCAAACGTTTTCCCATTTCAACGCCAGCAAACAACAAACTCGACTGGAAATGAAGAATACACTGGTCAACAAAAGAAACTTTTAAAAGGTGTCTGATATTTTTGACTGATTTACTATATTTTGCTATGCTAAATCTAGAAATAACATTCATTTTGCTCTCGGAGGTCAAATTTTTTTGCAAATTTGAATTTAAAATTATGCGACTTTAGTTATATTTTTTTAAAACAATGTTTTCAAGATTTACATGTTTTCAAGATGTTTCAAAACAAAATGTCAGTTTTTATGATAAAATTGCAGTATTCCAAGAAAGAATCATGTACACTTCATGTACAGTACATGTAACTAAAAATGAAAACTTAATGTTTGCATTATTACGGTCTAAATTTTCGTTTTTTTTTGATTGTCGCGAATGTTTTGTTGCTGGCACATCTCTTTTTAAATTCCAACAGTAGTCTGCCATCATCACCATGTCCCACCTTTCTCTTAAGTCATGGTGAAAGCGCTCTCCTTGCTCATCGCTTAAAGAGCCAAGATTTTCGGGATCAATACCAGCTTTTAATTTTTCAGTTGACAAATTGGGGAAGGTTTTACAACGAAACTGAAAACATAGTTTAGAAAACTTTATGTGCAGTGGAGGAAATAAAATACGTCCCCTGTCAACTAGAGGCTTGTTTATCACATTTTTTGCTCTACAACTAGCAAGCTCTTCACGTACTGGCCATTCTTTTTTCACGTAATGATGAGTACGATCCCTACTATCCCAGAGGCATAAAAAGTATGGGTATTTGGTAAATCCAGACTGTTGACCACGCAAGAAGTTGACCATTTTAAGTCAACGCAAATCAGCCATTTATGTTGGTCATAAGAAATTTTTCTAGGACGTACTTAATTGCTTCATGCTGTTCTTTTAATGTTGTCGAATGTGCCAATGGCACAGATGCAAATTGATTTCCATTGTGTAACAACACACATTTCAAGGACCTTTGCTGCTGTCAATAAAAGTCGCCAGTCCTCTGATTTGTATTCAGGTACTCCGAGATGTTTCAGTAGCTCTACTATGTCATTGCGATAGACTAGTTCTTTTCTTGAGCAAAATATCTTAAAATCCCTGGTGCCTGGTACGGAAGAAACTTACCTTAACTTTACCATTTAGCATGTTCTTGTCCTTTAAACGAGATGCAAGAAGTTCGGCAGAGTCTTTTGGCAAATTTAAATCGCGAACAAGATCGTTTAGTTCGTTTTTGGAAAACAATTTTGGCTGCTCATCATTGTCATCGGGAAAGGATGCATTGAGTGGCAATGCTTTGAGTTTCATCCTGGCTACTACTGCTTTCTTCAATACTTGTATCTTCAAATACAAGTACGGGAATTTCTTCACTATAAGGAGTAGGGCGCATAGCTGACGGTAGATTGGGATACTCCAGTGTTGTGCGATTTTTTCTGTTAATTCACATGACATTGATAGCACAAAAGTAGCAATCGGTTGCATGATTTAAGGCTCTCGCCAAATCATGGGGATGCCAAAGTTCATGGACTTTTGCGTGCCTTTGCTCCATTGACGGAGATGCTCTGTGCATCTTTTGCAAGCCATGTGAGGTGCCCAACGTTTGTCTTGATCGCCGAGCTTCATGCCAAAATATGCATAGTAAACGCGCTTGATAAAGGTGGTGACATATTGCGATTTGGTGCAAGGGTGTATTCACCACAAACATAGCAAAAAACATCTGGCTTATTTTTATTATTTCTACTTTTTATTAGTTTTTACTTACATTAATATGTTGGTGTGTTTTAACAAGTTTTACCATTGAATTCCAGTATGGGCTAAATAAAGCCTTATTTTATCTTTAAATATCCCATAATAATCGCAAAACCTTAACTCCTAATTGAAATTCAATCAATAATTGCTTATTCAAATGCTTTCTTCTTTGTATTGCTAGTGCTAAAAATTTAAATTTGTTCAGATAATAGAACATTAAAAGGTAAATGGTTAATACTTCTGTTGTACCTTTCTCGGTATTTAAAAGTTAAAAATACAAAATTAACGATAGCTTAAAATCTCGACCTGACCCAGCAAAAATAGTGTTATTTTGGACTCAGCACATCAAAATTGTCCAAAATCAGTTTACAAAACTGAGACACCAAATTTGCTGTTGACCAGTGATATCAACCGAAAATACCTAAGGGTAATACGTAAATGATTTTTTTCTTTCTTTCTTTGACAATAAAAGCGAGTTTTCATGCTTAAAATATGAAAGTTATTTGGGCCGGATTATACCTGTTTTGAAGAAGAAACAAATTTTGGCGCTAATTTTATACCGCGCACAATTATCGGAGACTGGGAGCAAAGTTTGCCAAGTATAATATGCAAAAGAAATAATTCTAATAGAGACAAGACGCTCAAAACCTTGATGAAAAAGACTGTCTCTGCATTAAAACATTCAACTGCATTGTTTATGAAAAACGTTTTCGCTCCCATGACGAAGCATTTTACACGGCCATATTTTGGTTTTGCCGAAAATCGGTTAATAACAATTTAAAGAAGTAAATATTTACGATAAAGGCCACGGCTAGTGGACATTGCATCATTTGAAGTCGTGGACCTTAATTTATTAGTTGCCAACAGTACATTTAGATAAACTAATAGTACTGAGCTATTTCATAATAGTTGAGAAAAAGAGAAAGGATTTAAGTACTTTAGCAGCAAAGTCTTTTGTAACATAATTCTTTGTTATATTTGACAACTTTAAGTATAACACTTTCTAAAACTGATTAACTTAATTTCATAGGAACAAAAGGACAATCAAGCTTTTACACCGGTTTACTTGTGCACATGCTCGCAGCTTTTTCAAAACTAAAAACACGCGGCACAAATTCATTTCGTTTCGACGTTTTCAGTTCAATTTTCCTCGCCTATAAGTTAGCTAACACTTAGCAAGTCTTCGCATGAGAAAAGCTGTATTAACTGAAAGCAATTTTTATTCTATCTATGTACAAATGGACTCGAGGGCATTGGCTTGGCAAATATATAAATGAATGTCTAGCCTAAAATACTGCTATGAATGTGGAGTAGGTTTAAAGCAATTGTAACACAATATTTTTCAACGTTTTTAGTTCAACTTTCTAAGCTCGCCCATAAGTTAACACTAAGTAATTTCCTTTAAAAATACCATATCATAAATAATTATACTTTATAATTTATTTCTTCATTTTCTCGATGAAGAAAAAATAGACATTGGAAACAAAACGTGAACATCAATGCAGACAAGTCAACGAAAAGAGTAATGCTAATGTAGGAAAATTTGGTTTATAACATGATCTGTAAATAGCTTGAATAATTCTTTCCTTTCCTTTAATTTGTATTCCGTTTGAGACTTTTCCAAGACTTTTGAGAAAGATGTTAAGTAATTCCATATCGTTTCACGATACAAAAATTAGTACTGTCTATTCTACATGCATAAAATAGAGAGAGTTTATAGGTTTGAAAAATATGTGATGTCTGCCTGAAAATCTGCTAAAAGTACGATGTGAAAAGTATAAAAAAATTGAGACTGATACAAAGGTGTTGGGGTATTGTGCATGACATCAATTTTGTTTTATCAATACACAAATAAGGTACTCAGTGCTTAGGTTTGACAAATACATGATTGTCTGACCTAAAAAACCTGCTACAAGCACGGTTTAGTTTATAAAGCAATTGAGTGTAACGAAACAAACCTGAACTGAAAAGCGCCCGTATATAATTGGGTTTTGTATTCAATGTTTTCTACTGCATTGTGCACAAGTAATCCTCTGAAAATGCTCCTCCTGGCTCAAAGGAAACATTCATCTCGACAAAGGCAAAGAAAGTACATGGAGTAGATCATGGATATCATGGACTACACTATGGACACCTTGGACTTGTTGATACTATGAACTACATTATGGACATCTGAGTGATATCATTGACCATACAGATTTTGTCATAAATATGATCAATATAAATTATGGCGCAAAGGATATACCATTGTTCAAACGGACTTCATCAAGGGTATCATAGATTGCATTATGGACAACATGGATGTATCATTAACATTATGTACTACATGGATGTATCATTAACATTATGTACTACATGGATACATCATCGACATTACGGACTAAATGGATACACAATTGACATTGTGGAACAAATATCGTTGATAACATGGATTTCATTTTTGATATCATGTAGTATATTATATACATTATTAATTATACCATGAATGTCATCGACATCTATTGACTATCGTGAACAGTATCATAGATGTCCTATGTTTGTGTATCGCAAATGCTCTGGATTGCATTATGGACAGAGTGGATTGTATCGTGGATTCTATCATGGATATCGTGGAGTACATCGTCAATATCGTGAAAACATTGTTGATATCTTGGGTAACGCCATGGATGACGTAAAGGTTGTACAAATCACGATGATAAAGGTACAATGGCTTACATTTTGTTGATATCCTGGTGACGAACATTAACAGAAATACAACTGAACCATGACTGATTTGAAATAAAAGTTTGTCGTTCTCTTGATTTCTGTTAGTGTTTATAAAATTTTTATATTGGTCACTTTTTTGTAGCACGACAAAGTGCATTTCAACGTGAACATTTGTCTGAAAATGATGGTAAATCTTGTATACTGCACGAATGTCGTGCAATATAAGGATATTGTCATTTACAGGCTGTTATTTATGTCTTATAGTCTGAGCATGTTTACAGTTCAAGTAACTTTTTTCAAACGTTCATTTTTCAATCACCAGGATACACGATGCTAAGTTCAAAGAAAGAAGCATGGGTTTCTTTGAATTTTAGTCGTGCGCATGAATATTTCAAGTCTAACATGAAAACTAAAAAGCATAACTAAACATTAAAAGTCTGAATGCACGAATTAAAGCGATGTACGATTACAAAAAAAAAACGGTCCAAAACATGGCGGAATCCAAAACATGGAAGAATCCAAAACATGGCGAATCCAAAACATGGAAGAATCCAAAACATGGAACAATCCAAAACATGGCGAATCCAAAACATGGAAGAATCCAAAACATGGCGAATCCAAAACATGGAAGAGTCCAAAACATGGCGAATCCAAAACATGGAAGAATCTAAAACATGGCGGAATCCAAAACATGGCAGAATCCAAAACATTGAAGAATCCAATACATGGAAGAATCCAAAACATGGCAGAATCCAAAACATGGAAGAATCCAAAACATGGCGGAATCCAAAACATGGCAGAATCCAAAACATAGCGAAATCCAAAACATGGCGGAAAACAGCAAAACAAAATTCGGCATTACGGCATTGAATGCCGTAATCAAAAAACTTACTTTTGTTAATCTGTCTGTTTCGGAACCGTATGTACGACCACATTTAAACCTCATTCTTGGACAGTATCCGGTATAACTGGTATATTGAAGTAAACGAGTGTTTAAAGCATGGCAATAACTATTCGATGATGAAAAAGTCTAACAAGATTTTTTCACTGTGTAACTATACAATGCTGTGTTGCAGAGGACATAGAAGAAAAACTTCACTTGAATAGTTATGGACAACATAAGATCGCCATGGGGACTTAATGGTGCTGAAGAATTTTTCAACAATATATTTATTATGTGTTTGTAGATTTGGATTGACTCTGAAGATGACTACCGCTAAGGTTGTCGAAACATCAGTCAACAACAACAAAAACAGTCCTTCTCAGGACTATACCAACTTGGACGATCTACATTTACAAACATGTAGAGAGCCACAACGTTATAATTACTAAAGTTAGTGGATTGAACTTTGGAGAACGTAACATTTTTGTAGATGTGATAGATCAACACTAACAGAAACAGTCCTTCTTAGGATCGCACTATTGTCAACAATCCAAATCTACAAACACATAATAAGTATATCGTTGAAAAATTCTTCAGCACCATTAAGTGCCCATGGCGATCTTATGTTGTCCATAACTATTCAACTGAAGTTTTTCTTCTATGTCCTCTGCAACACAGCATTGTATAGTTACACAGTGAAAAAATCTTGTTAGACTTTTTCATCATCGAATAGTTATTGCCATGCTTTAAACACTCGTTTACTTCAATATACCAGTTATACTGGATACTGTCCAAGACTGAGGTTCAAATGTGGTCGTACATACGGTTCCGAAACAGACAGATTAACAAAAGTAAGTTTTGATGATTTTTAACTTAGTGGGACCTAGACTATAGTACAACTAAGTACACGTTAATTTTTTCATAGCTTTATACAAAAAACGAAAAATTAAATCCAAACAATGCCCTTAACCCAACATCAACATCAACACCTTTCCCTCTGTACTTGTCTTTGTTTCACCAAATGTCCTGGACATTCCATATCTGTCCCTAACCCCTGTGCAAGTGGTACCACTGGGAGTAACACGTAGCACAGTTACATGTTTGTAAATGTAGATCGTCCAGGTTGGTATAGTCCTGAGAAGGACTGTTTTTGTTGTTGCTGACTGACGTTTCGACAACCTTAGCGGTTCAAACCATTTACTTTATTACGTAGCACAGTTTCGATTGTACACAGTTTAGTATATCGTTTTGTTGCTCACGAAGAGCGCCCGCGAACCTCACGGAAAAAACATGGCGGTGGTGTGGTGTAGAATATATTTGAGAAGAATGAATGTTTTGAAGCTTTCGAAAGAAACAACGTAAGTAGCTAGAGAATTTTCGAAACAGATAAACTAGCTTCAAGTGCAATATCATCGCATCGTTATCTTATCCAAAATTCTGTATTTACTATATTAACTCTTGGAATATTACATTTAGGTATCAGTGTTTGTCAAGTGCCTCTGCAAGCATGAATGGTGAGTATGTAATGCCTTTAGTATATATATAAAAACGTAAATGCCAAAGTCAAGTGTTTCATTTTTTGTTAAAATGAATTTGTGTTGGCTGGTTAGGTGTGTAACTCAGAAATCAGGTCATTATACACATATATATAATTTTGAGAATAGTACTTATAGTAGGCACCTGTGCACCCGACTGGAAAGTTCGTATACTGTGAATTTAAAATCTGAAGGTAGTGTGCATAAGAGCCTAGTTTTTGCATGCATAAAAACCCACTCTACTTACCAGTATGGCCTGTGCATGCAAATTTCTTATCTCTGTGCACAGTGTGCAAACTTTTCAGTAGGGGATTTCATTGCAAATTTGCAACTTTTGTAATTACTGATAATCTGCTATTATGGACTGTTGTATATAAAATTTCACTTTTACACCAGCCACCATATATATCATGTTGCGCCAACTGGCTGGCGTTTAATTTTATGAATAAATGATGTTTAACATTCACTTGCTTTTCATGAATGTAGAATATTTTCCTGAAAGAAGTGTAAAGGTGACAAAGTAAGTCTACAAGATCTCTTCAATTGTTCAAACTCATAAATTTATGATTATTCTTGTTATATTATTGTGTTATGGTATTATAGCACACATATGTCACATTGGTTTTCTTATATTAGCTTTTTTGGCCAAGCCAGCCTGCAGGTTTAGTTGTGCTGTGTAAACTTGCAAACTTGGCTAAGTTCATTTATTATCCTCCAAGGTGAAAGAAAGTCTCACCTAACTACTTTTTAAATGATGTCGTAATGTTTTGATTTATTTACAGAGAAAAGTCAAGAGTGCTGGAGGCTTTGGCATCAACTGTTAGACCAGTGAGTGGTTTACCATGAAAACCAATTTGCAATTATGTAATAACAAAAATTATTCTTTGATTGTATTTGCGGAAGAAATTTTTTTTGTTTGATTGTACGATACAGCCTGTGAATATATGTATGTTTGAAAATTGCTTATAGACTGGAAATGCATCATTGCATGGATTTTTTGAAGATCCGTTCCTGATGCCAAGAGCGAGTAATCGTAAGGTACTGTTTGCTCTTTGTAGTTATCTTCTTGTATTTAATACTTTTAGATTTGGTTGAAACAATTTGAATTCATTTTAATTTCTTTGTAGAATATTTATGGATTGTATATTTTTCTTAGAATGAATTCATCAAGGCACGAGAAGAAGGGAGAAAAGCAGCAGAATATATCATCAAGTCATATGGTCATTTGTTTCCTCTGCGCAAACCAGAACCTGTGAGTTGAAATTTCTCTTTATAGGTCATGCAGCATTCTTTAGCAATCTTTTGAAACCATACTTTCACAGTTATATTATATATGTTTATTTTTAGGCATGGCCATTGGATATGTCAGATATAGAAGGCAGTGATGAAAAGGCTTTACTTGGTATCAAAATGTTATTTTTTCTAGAGGGAATATTTTTTTATTTAGTGCCAATAATAGGTTATATTCTTCAAAATCATCTCTTGTGTTATTTGTAGACTGGATTTCTCTCAAGCATACAGGTGAAGCGATTAATTTATATGAAAAATTGATTCAAGGCGTAAAATATGTCTACTTTCTGTGCCCTTAAATTGCTTTCATGATTTGTAAATTTGAAAATTTAAAGAAATACTATATTTATTTTTTTGAAAGGTGTACCAGTGTCTTTGGAAACTGAAAACAAACTGTTGGAACTTACAGGATATTTTGGTACTATAAAGGATTCAGTAAGTGTGTATGTGATAATGTGAACAATTCCTTATATCCAAGTAAACTGTTTTATGTGCATTTTTAGGCCCTTAATGAACAATTTTCCAAGTAAAAGCAAAATAAATGGAGGTACAGATATTTTTAATGCTTAAAATATAGGCAAGTGTTGATTTTACGTTGATGAAATTGATCATTTGAGAAAGGCATTTATTATGTACTTTTACTGGACGTTTTTACAACATCAAACAAGCTTAAAAATAAGGTTAAGTTTGATGGTTAGAATTTGTTTATTTGTGGTTGAATCTTGTTCTGTATTTTTGTGTATGTATAATTCACTTTGTGATTATAAGTTAGGGTTACCGGGTGCTTAACCCTGTGAACTGACTGTTGTTGTAAATGTCTTTAATTTCAAATACTGTTTTCCATAATAAGATAACACTTTATTAAGAAAAGCTATGTATTCCCTCACCCTGAATTATTTTATTTTCCCAGCTCAAAGAATTTTGCTCATCATTTATTTTTCAATCGAATGTCAAAGAAAAATGCTAAAACTTATGAAGCAATGATATTGTCATTACTGAAGGTAATTGTTGTTCAATTTTACATTGGAACAACTTTCTTTCATTCCATAAAGTGATTTTGTGATGTTTTAGTTGAGTATGTACATAAATTGTGGCACTAGTTAAGCTTCCTTGTTGTATTATATGAAGTTTTGTTCTTTTGTGTGGCATTATTATATACAAACCTTATGTCTAATCTTCTATTTTAGTTTGGAAAGCATACACTTTTATTGGAGGTGTTAGATGTAATGAAAAGAAATGATATGAAAGGTATTATTTATAAGTCTATATTAGTGAATATTTGGTTAATGAATGTTCTTTTTAAATCGCCAATTTGCTTTCTTCTCTTGTTGTTTGCCATAACGAATCATCAGCCTCATCACTTTTCACACCATCTCTTGTGTTGTATTCACTTTTACGTCTTTTGTGTTGTGTCTTCCTTTAAGTTATATTATTTTGTGGTTTGTACTCAATTCATTGATCAATCAGTTGGAGGATGTTTAGTTAATGAACATTGATATCATTAATGTTCATTTGGTAGATGATAGTTAATACAAACTTATTTGGTTAAATTTTGGACATTCAATTCCATGTTTTTGTGAGGCAAGCATCCTCTTTGACAACCAATGGATTGATTCACATTAAGATATACTTATGTAACTGCAGGCACAGTCTTCTTATATAATGAACTGATTCAACATGCTGAACAACTTTGCCCAACAGATCCATGGTCTTATGCTGAGGTATAAAATTATTTACACGGTAAAATACACTTGTATGCTCATGCATGTAGTACATAATTGTGTTTATTATGTCTGTTTTGTGTTATAAATGTTGTAATGACTTTGTGATTGTTTCAGTTTTTATTGTTGCTTACAGTCGATGTCTTAGTTAAATTGTGCATGGTTTAGGATGTTGTGAAATTGCATATGAACACAAATCCTATCGTTCAACCCAATGTTGGTAAGATGATATGATAAAGTTTTGGAAGAAAAGTGCAGTTTTGCAATCATTGAGATCCTGTGATATATTTGTTAATGGTTTTCTTTTTTGAAGGAACGTTTCGTAGTTTGTTGAAAGTGCGTGCAAAGCATTCTTCATCGCCTTTTGAAGATGTTATGCGCATCATAAGGGAAATGGTCAATCTTGGAATGGGTAAGCTATAGATAGATACATATTTATATGTGGAAATATTTTCTTGAAGAAAATGTAAAGTGCTGTTATGACTATCATAATGCTGTCACTGTCATGTCTGCTATACATGTCATGTTATCTATATATGTCATGCCTGCTATACATGTCATGCCTGCTATACATGTCATGCCTGCTATACATGTCATGCCTGCTATACATGTCATGCCTGCTATATATGTCATGCCTGCTATACATGTCATTCCTGCTATACATGTCATGCCTGCTACACATGTCATGCCTGCTATACTCGGCTTGCCTTTTAACACTGTCATGTCTGTTACGTATGACTGTTACGCTTGCCATGGGTAATTTATATTTGCTCAAATGTTTCAGTGTCATTCACGTATGGTATCATTATATTTATAAAACAGCTTATTCCCGCTTCAAAATTGCACTGCTTTAAACACTACCTTTTGTGTTTAGCTTTCTCGTGTTTTCTTACCGTTTAAGAGCCCTCATTTGGATGTTACACACAAGTGCTGATGGCGGCCGAAAGAGAAAGTATGTAATTTAAATATATCCATTTGAAATTGTTGATTTCGAGAGAATACAATTTTTTTATACTTTGACGATGGGTTACATTTTGATTTTGTCATCTCGTGTTTCAGGGAAAGGTCTAGTTGCTGTACATGTTGTGGTTAATCGTCTCCTGTCTGTCAAGAAATCTCTCTCGCCAGAGGATTCAACTGACTGTAAGTTGTGTAAAACGTATGTCATTTTATCCACCCCACACCCCCCCGTCTAATAGTTATACACATCAGGGATTTGTTAATTTCAAGTTTTTATTCTCTCACACCAGAGGATTCAACTGACTGTAAGTTGTGTTGTATGTCATTTTTTTCACCCCACACCCCCCGTCCAATAGTTCTACACATAAGAGATTAGTTGATTTCAAGTTTTGTCATGTTTTTAGATGACTTCTTTGCGATGGCCATGACAAGTGTAAGATTAAGCTTGTTGAATTCATTGCAAATACTTTTTGTGCATATTTTACTCATTAGTGACGTGCAACAATGTTTCTCTAGGCTAGACATTTTCGAGATGGTGCGATTGCCGGGGAACTTTTTAGATTATCCGAAAGAAGCAACTTTCGACAATTTTGGCTGAAAAATCGTCGTTTTCGTTTTAGTAAGCACCGCCTTTTATATTTTTATTGATAAAATTTGCCGAAACCCAATTCTGATGAATTTTCTTCCTTTAGTGGAAATTTGCTTTGTGCTTTGGCGTTATCACAACCTGCAAATGAAGTGATGAATGTTTACAAACAGTTAGTTCCTGCGGTAATTTTGCACCCTTTGTTTATTAAGATTTATTTTAAAATAATAGCAATATAAAACTCGTGCCCTGATTGGTCTATAGCTGTGTTTGCATTAGCCTATAGGAACCGATCTGAGCTCAACCAATTAAATCTATCAATCAATCACAGAAGAGAATTTGCAAATCAATCATGAATACATATTAGAGGAAAAATTAATCTACTTATGATTTCTCCCAAAGGTCTTCTCAGCTTTTATAAGCCCGTGCAAACACAGTAAACATCTTTTATTTCTTAAATAAAAACATGTACTTAACGTGAAAAAATAATACTTACAAATTTTCCAGAAGTTTTGATGAAAGCGAGACTTTGAAGAAACTTTATAAAATGAAAAAATTCATCACACACGAGCTATTGAATTAAAGAAGATCATAAAGACTTGCTTCTTCTGTTCTGTTTGTAGTATTTCATTCCAAGAGAATGGATCTACGTTGAACTGTTACGTTGTCTTGAGAAGAGCAAGCAGCCTCGCGTGGCAATAGATTTATATAACGGTGAGAAGATTGACAACTCCTTTGTTTGTTTGACTATTTTTCTTCGATGTTATCTACAGCACAGCAAAGCAATGGGTCTGGTTAAGTTATCACGTGTTATACTACAGCCAATAGATTTAGTACAGCTATGTAAATCATTCTTCTACTTATTAGTTCTTTTTACAGTCAGGGGGGTACCGATGTATTTTGCATAACAGAATTGCCACTGGGTCTGTTTAAGTTACCATGTGTTATACTACAGCCAATAGATTTAGTGCAGCTATGTAAATCTTTCTTCTACTTATCAGTTCTTTTTACAGTCAGGGGAGTACCGATGTATTTTGCATAACGGAATTGGCACTGGGTCTAGTTAAGTTACCACGTGTTACACTACGTCATTATCGTCATACCATTTCGTTTGTAGACATGAAGCAACATCGCGTCAGCATGACATTTAACACTTGTAGAAGTTTTATGTCTTGTTTTAGTGTGAAACTTGGCAAAGAAGTAAATATTACATACACTTGTTTTGAGCAGTTTTGTTTGCCTTATTGAAATTTACATTGCCCTTTAATTTTGTCTCATTTTTACTTTTTTTTATGTAGCAGTTACCTGAATACGTTAGGATAATGGAGGAAATAATTCAATGGGCCGCATTTTTTGATATTGAGTATGTAACTCTATCTTTGGGAGGTTCTTGCAGAATTGCAGTCTGTATATTTTCCCCGAGTGTTTTGGATATTGATGTTTGAGCAGAAGTCCTGGCTACTTATATTGCCTTTTTTTAACTCGAGTCTTTGCGAGTATACAAATGAACGGCTTTCATAATACCTCGTAATACGTAGCTGGCGTTTTGTAACGGTTTCAAGATATTTGTCAGGAGACAAACGTTGATTTGGCTTTGACAGCAATAGTAGAACTGATGGGATTATAGATATAGTTGAGTGTACATTGTATTGCAGAGAGGCGATTGGATTTAGTTTTTTAAAATGAAATTTAGGTTCAACTCAAATTCTTTACAGACTACGTTAAGAAAAAATGCAAACATCTTTATTCCTTTTTATTTAGGACGGATGATTTTATGAAGAGTCAAATGATTCGTATCTACTGTTTGAATGGACAATATGAACGAGCTTGGTTTGTTTCTTCTTTGAAATGAACGTGTTTCTCAGTATTTGTGTTGTCGCTATGAACTTTATCGTTTGTTTTTGTTTTAATTATTTAGGGAATGCATGGAGAAATTTTCTCAAAACAAGTTCGAGCCGTCGTAAGTGGTTCATAAAAATCATACCTATACGCATACGCACGATGTTTATTCGTTGTTTTGCTTTGTTTGAAATGCTTCTAGGTTCGTTGCTTTGTCTTCGCTTCTGCATGGTACGATTGTGAGGAATAATAAAGCCGATGCAATGGTACTGATATACGCATACATTAGTCTACGCTTGTAGAAGTAGACTGTAAAAACTCATGCATACGACATGATCGTCGTGTTTCGAAGTGACTGTTTATTAAAAGACATTACATCGTATTAAAATTTACAACTGCTTAAATACGGTGAGAGGAATACGGAAGGCTGGCGGCTTTATAAAGTGCCGTCGAGTTGTGCGTCGCCTATTTATAAACAAAATGATGTCTTGGATTCCGTGTATGTCACTTGTAACTTTCTCTTGCTTGTTTAGAAAATTTTAAAAATGATCGCAGAGAAAGGATTTGTTTTAAATGTGAAATCGAGGAACACCTACTACAGACATTTGGAGTTTACAGCAAATGAAAGGTAAAGCTAATGGCTTTAAAATTGATAGAATGATTTAATTGTTATAAATAAGGTTATTTTTGGTTTAAAGTTTATAAAGGAAACATATGTTTTGATTATGAATCGTAAATAACGCAGCACTTTAATTTTTTTGTTTTCCTTCAAGCTATGAAATTGATCAACTTTTTGTACACCGTCCTAATCGTGTTTCGTCGCAACGGAAATAATATTCTATTGGATCAAGGTTTGTGGTTTCTAACGTTCGTAGAATCAATATGTAAACTGCTACTAGAAAATTGGTTTTAGTATTGACATATTGCAAAAGGTTCACGTTTAATGAATGCGATATTTTCGAAGATTTCGATGGAAAAATTCTCCATTTTAATGTTTGCACATTTCGTACTTTAAAAAGCGTAAAATACGCTAACATTCTGCAACTGGGATGAACTTGGCATAATGGCGTGTGCAATTAGGAACTGGGGCGAGTAAACGCGTATCATAATGACATCATCAGTAGTCGCCAGCTTACCATGTTTTAATCATCTAAATTGTGTGAGAAATTTGTTAAGCTTGTTCATACCTGCTGTTAAAAACAACCAATGTTAATTAAAAAACCCACCAGTGGAGAAAGCTTTTATTCGTTCGAAATACCGTGGACACATCTAGATTATTCTAAGCATATTTTATCACAAAGCAGTTAAAATGACTAAGGAAGCTGAGAGGAGATTTCCGGGCTCCCATATCGACGTTTCTTCGTCTGTGTATCCAAGGTCTCGATAAATTTCATCCCAATCTAGTTCTGCCTGATAAATGTTAACATCAGTACGTTCTATGGTGTCTTCATCAATGAAAATATTCCGATCGCTTATTTTTTCGTGTTCTTCGATTTCGAGTTTCTTATCTGGCACATTGTGTATTTCTAGTTCTTTCTGATCGTCGTATGTTTTGCTTCTTCTATTGAAAATATAGTAGCGTTCTTCGATATGGACCGGGCAACTCGCTTGTCCATAAAACTCTATGAAAAGCTTATCCAAGTCTCTGAAGTATTCGTCCTGTTGAATTTCACGTTTAAGCAGTTTCTCTTCTACTTGGTTTGATGTATTGTCTGTTGTTTTCGACTGCTCCATTTCATTCGTAAGTTTCCTATATGGATTTTGTAAAACGTAAAGATCGTAGCTACTTGCGACAAAACATACATTCTCGAGACTTATACACGTCAAATTTAAGGCAGATAACCGTGTTAATATTCGTAATGTGTTTCTGTACCATTGTTCTATTGCACGGACAATATTCAGTTCACACACTTGTTTTAAATTCTTACGTATTGTCGAAAGAATAAACTCAATCACCAACAGAAACGGTAGTTCAGTTCATTGTCGGCTTAATAGGTGAAGGAAATGGGTTTTTTGTTTTGCTGTGAAGGATTCTTTAAAGATATTTTCATCATATATAATGCAACTTTGTACTTTTGGTTCTGATGAAAACAGTCATACCAGATCTATTCCTGCAGTTTTTATTTGAATCTACATAGATGACTGTTGGAATATGTGAAAATCACATCGCGTATTTTAGTGAATAGCTGAAGTCGTTTATGAAAAACACCACAATTTACGTTGACACTATGGCATGTTTTAGTATAAAATAAAATACCCAAAATTTTTTCACTTTATCCCCTGATGATACAAAAGAATGGCGCCCCGAGAAAATTGCTGCACAATAGTACACGCAATCGATTGTATCAATTTTGTATCAATCAATTTGGAATAAAGAATTTCTTTAAATTTCGCACACCAGACTGGTTTTGCCAATGAGTGGTATGTCAAACGCGGAAAGCCTATGTCAGTTATTTTTACAATCAAAATACTGCTTGTTCACTGTTAAGATGGCGTCAGTTATCAAGTCGAGGCAAAAGAGAAACAAGGTATATACCATGTTGGTTTTATTCAAGGTTGATTCGTTGAAGCTTTTGTGCTATTTTCCCTTTCACTGTCGTGTTACAATCTTAAGTAAACAAACTGATTTTGCTTTGAAAATGAAAGACGTATTTTGTCGTACATTTAATAATTCTATCTTATTTGGTAGGATGTAGGAATCTCCATATAAGTAATAACGATACTTAGGAAAATAGGGGTTTGAGAAAATATAGGATTATAACCTAATAGTCATTGCTTGTCTATGTCTGAAAATAAAACCGAAGTTTCGCCGAAGTTGATTTTTGTTGTACTTTTGTCGGTTTGTTTTCACAATGAACGAGTGAAAGTTTCTTGCATTTCAGATGTTGACACAGAGTGACGATATGATGAAATCACGAAACTTTTTTACTTAAGTGAAGACTATTGTTGTCACATATGGTTGCTATCTATTAAACAATTTCTATATATGTATATATATTTATAATTTAGTTTGTTGTGTACGAAGTATTGATGACAATTAGTTGTTATAAATGGAAGAAATTAACATAAACTTATGAATAGTCTCCATTGCAGATGTGAATTTTGAACATTGAAGTGTTCAATTTTTTCTAAAGTTGTGCATTTACATAGGTTTTCTTTGGCTACAAAGATTGAACTCGGCTTGAATTTTTTTGACTAATTATATATACGAGTTAATGTTGGTTTATTTTTAGTATGCAAACACAGTCCGTTTCCTTGAGAGATAATATATGTTTGTTTATCAAAAAGTAGAAAGGTCAATTCTGAAAGTCTTTATTGCGGATATAGAGTTCTTGCAATTAAAAGTGCTATTACTCAAGGATGATAATTGAAGTGTCTTAAAATTCGTTAGACAATAGCTTTCAAATTTTTATTCACTTTCAAAAATGTATTTCAATTTCAGAATCTTTTTACTTTTGTAGGTTTTTGACGTGTCTACCAAGAATTTTGAAAGTAGAAGCCTGTGAGCTTAAAAAACGAGAGGGCGCACCCGACTTTTAAGAAAATTTCACCCTGAGAAGTGTTAAGCTTAAAGAGAACGAAATTTCGTCTAAAAACAAACTTTTCCTGAAAGTGTGACAAAAGAGAAATTGATAAAGTCCACTCAAAACGAAAGGAATAAAATAAGGGAGAAAAACTTGCTAAAAAACAGCATGATGTCCTCATCGAAAACTCCGCATAAAAAACAAAGTGTTGAAAGCAAAATTTGGATCAGGAAAGGAATGAAAATAATTTTTCTGAAGTTGCAGAGGAGCATGCATCCAACATGAACCGTGGAAGATAAAAGAGAAAGAGTTAATTTTTTCAGACGGAAATATGAAGAGAAATACCAAGAGTGATGTAAAATTCGTTCCTCTACACCATGAACCATCAAAGGAAAGTAAAATGATTGGGCAGAACTTTTTTGTTGAAAAATATGCTCCAATGAAAGGGAGCGACCATTTATACTCTAAGGTAAGAAAGTCGGACAGACATGGTGAAATGAAAAGGAATATTAAAAATAACAGAAAAGAGCAACAATCAGGCGATAAGAACGATTTAGAAGAAGTTATCACCTTTAGCTCTGCCTACACGAGTGAAGACGTACCTAAGGATATTTCAAATGGAATTTTACCTGACTTTCCTGTATCTCCTGAAGGACATGTTGAGGTAGAGATAACGGACGTTACGGATGTTGAAGATAGTGAAATTAACTCTGATGAAATCTTGACTATTGAACCTCAAGTGATTGTGGAAACAGAGCAAACTTTGGAATGTTGCGTTGAAAAGCCAGATAGTTTAAAAAGTAAGGATGTGTTTGTGAATACATTTGGTGATTCATCTAAGTCAGAGAACGCTAGAGACACTGGGACATTAGGTAATGATGGAAATGTTGAAATTGTCACAACTACTGAAATTATTGCGAATGGCATCGACGCGATAGTATGTTGAAAGTTGCCGAAGTTAATCGTGACGGCGTTTATGTAAGCAGAAGAAATGAAAACTCTTTATTAGACGATCTTTCCATAAACGAAGCGAGCTCTGTTAGGAGCGTTGGAAAATTGGTCGAAATAAATCTGAATGAAACTGAGGATGAAAAGATGGCGAAGCAATAAAGAAGTCGATGGAGGAGACTAAGTCGAAACAAAAAAAAGGCCGATTGAGTAGACGTTTTTTCTCTTAAACGTTGTTGATGCTGCAATGATAAAGCTTATCACAATATGTATTATAATGGCATATGTATTTGTATATATAATGGCATACATATGTCCTATACGTATCCAGACTTTATGTTTGTGTCTTAGTGTACTTTGAGAAAAAATATAATGCTAGTTGTACATGGTATATAGATAATGAATATGAACATAACATTTCAAGAAAATAAAGACACGATCTTAAGAATACACTGTGCTTTTATCGATGATTTAAGAGGAAGACATGGAAATAGAAGGGGTAGCTCGTGAGTTTTTGTCTTATTCGTTTCAAAGCCATTTCTTGCTTGATGTTTTTCGTGGATTCCTTGTTATCATTTCTTGGAAGATGGATGTTTTTCAGTGCATTGTTTACGAAGTTGGGTCTTTCAAACTTAGCTGTGTTGCAGTGCATAAATCGTAAAGAAATAAGTCTTGAAGTGATGCGTTGCACGCAAAGGTTGTAATTGTGGACACGAGCGAAGCAATCTTGTGAGGGTCAGATAATGATATTGAAGGATACCTCGGAATACTTTGACGTTAAATCATTATTTGTAAAGTTGATGGAGCTTCTTTTGCTTGTAGACGAACTTCTTTGTCTTTTAAAAACATTCTTTTTCGTATTCTCTTTGTTCATGAAACACATTTCAGTTGTATCTGCTGTGTCTGGTTGTTTGAGTTTGTTATTTTTCATACAAAAGGCAGTGGTTGTAAAGGATTATTCCAATATAGATCTTCTTGTTTGTGAAAGTTTTTGTGGCAATGCAACTTTTGAGCAATGACGAACTATTATATTGACATGAACACCATTGTTATGAGATATTGTAGCAATCTTCTCAGTTCTTTCTGTTTTTGATTAAATGTTGCGATTTGCTTCTTCATGCAATTCAAAATGGCAACAATCGAAATATGAATTGCAAATTAATCATAATTCATGCGTAGGATAAACATTCAATGATAAACATTCTCGTAAATTTTGGAAGTTTTGTATTGTATTTGCCAAGTTTCTTCTTTTCGAAACTCTCATACGTCTTGGGCTCGAAAAGTTTAAATAATGTACTGGATAATCTTTCGGTTTTCCTTTCTTGGGTTACATTATTTGAGTTTATCAACTGGCATTGCACTTAGCGTGCCTTGTCGAGGTACTGCGAGGTATAAACTACAATTTCAAGCTGAGTGGAAAAACTCTTCATCTCGACCGGTTGGGGCGGGATTTTCTAGCCTTATAGGCTGTGTTCATAATAAATGCTATGAAATGTGGCGACCTGGTTATAAAGCGTCGGTCGGAGTACGGATTATGGCTGAGAAAGGTTTGCAATGTCGTACGATGTTCAATTTCACAAAACAGTAAATACTTATGTTGGTGATGTCTTTTGTTGATATAAATCAGGGGTCTCCAAACTACGGCCCGCGGGCCAGATGTGGCCCGTTAGGCCTCTCAATCCGGCCCGCAGAGACACTTGAGAAAAAAAATATACTATTAAACGAAATAAACTTTGTGCAGAAAGTTCACGTTATGACGCAAGCCAACTAGAAAGAGTTTTATTAAAATATTCGCTCTTTGACCAGAGGTATACGGTTCGTCGGCCCTCAACATGCTGAATGAAAGTTCATGTGGCCCTCTGGCTGTAAAGTTTGGAGACCCCTGATATAAATCATCGATATGAAAGTTGTTTTAGTTGATATGTTTTTATGGTATCAATTTCAGTAGATTTCATCTTAATTGTTGACGATATCCATTTACATTGAATAGTGTGATTCTTTACTATAGGAAACGACTCCTTTCTTTATGATGAAATTCGTAAACATCTTGAGACGTGGAAGACCGTTAGGCAAGTTATCCAAACACATAAAAGGATTGGACCAGAAGAACAAGTTTTTTTTCCAGATGTGGATGATGGCTTTATCGTTGATGGTTCTAGACCTTTGGTCTCTGTCATAGCCAGGATAATGCCTTCTGCTGATTTGTTTGTCGGTATATATGACGTAAATTTGTGCAATGCTTCAGGATATTGGGTTCAATCCGTGGTTTCCAATCTCTTTCCATATGATGCTGGAACAGGCGAAAAATCACCGAACAATGATTCTTTCGTTTTCCCATCAAATCCGCAACAGAATATTTTTAAAATTGCGAATGATGGTGATAGAGAATTGGGATTTATCCGTCTCAACAAATTGAACGAACAGAAGGGATCCATTTTAGTTGTTAATATTGATGAAAACAATTGTCCGAATGAAGGGTCAAGAAGAAAACCTTCTCTAGTCATTTATGCAATGATGTTTTTCGTGATTATTTATTTTGAAATACTTGGATGATTTTTGCAAAAGGCGAAGACACAATCATGCACTTTGTGGTGTCTTTAATGTGTGTAAAGGAAATGATCATTTTTTATAAAAAAGCATTTTATGTGTATATATAATGCACGTCGTAGGATAGGCTATGCCTATGAGCTACATGTTGTTGCCAAATGAATAGAAAGAATGAGGCATGGTGGTAGTTACCTGACATCGTCAGGTTCACCGTACTTCGAATACTTCATTTAGTGCTTAAACATTGTCTCCTGTTAATGTGAAGTTATCATATGTAAGGTGAATGCAGTGAAAATTATGACGAATCAAAGAGCAAATCTACAGATTGAATCATTTATATTTAGTTTTCTCTATCTGAATCGTAAGTAATAATGAATTGAATCATGGTTCAAGTTCATTGTATGTGTGCAAAATTGAACTTTCTTTTCCGTTAGAACAAGTAATATATGACTGACTATCCATTTACTGTTTTATGTACAGTAAATACTGATTTTTTGTCCCCAAACACGTTAGTTGGCATGTATTTTATAATGTGCTACGTAACGAGGAGTAAGTTAAGCAATTAGATGGATTTTGTGTGTATTTTATCTTATGGTTAAACAAGTGAAGGAATGTTTACTTGGAATGAGAATTTTTGCTATGAACACTTACGCAAAGAGATGAGAATATAAGGCGACAGATTATTCTTCTTTGAGGCTTTATATGACAGTGATTTTCGCTTTTCTGAATTCAAAATGACGTATGAAGTCGATATAAAAATCGACTAAAAATACGATTTGCTGGACTTTGAAAAACATGCTTCTTTAAGATCTTTGTTCACAATCTGATACTGATCTGACTGATACACTATACACATATTGTTATATATAAATATAATGTGCTAAATTTGTTCAACAGTAAGGATTGGAATAGCTGATCTTATCGTGTGCTGAATCGTACCTGTTATTATAACATAAAGCTATTTTGTGTGGTTGGGTTACTACTCTCTGTTTTTTTTTTCTGTTTTAAGTGTCACTTTTTCATATAGTTGGGAAGTTGAAGTGGGGAAAAAAAGTTATGATAATCATTGTATTAAGTGTGGGATGGCGAAGAAAAGTGGTGATGCCTTTTCTCTTGATTTATTGGACCACTTTTACTTACCCCTCCCCCTCTCTTTCGACCATTAATTTACTTCTTGTGGAAGAGATTCTTTGGAAGAAATAACCTTTGATACAACTACTCCTGTTTGCAAAGTGGGGAAATAAAATTTGGGGGAGACTTTATGCGTTTAACTTCGTAATTGTCCGTAATATTGTCGTATAGTGTCGTCATTTCTGGCGATTGAAATTAGTTGGACTAATTCGATTAAGTTAATATGGCGTACTGTAGTTGGAATGGCAGTGAAAAATATAAAGATCATTTTAGTGACGTTGGTTAGTTCATTCATTCAAATCTCGTTTCATATAACGTAAATTAAAAGAAATTTTATAGTTTTAAACTTGCCGATGTACAGGTGTTTACAAATGTGCTAAGTGTGGCAATGACTTGTTCACGGCTAAAAGTAAATATTCCCATCACACTCCATGGCCAGCGTTCACCAAGACGATTCGTGAAGATAGTGTAAGGAAAGAGATTGAAACGGAACCACAGGAGAGTAGCAATGCCAAGGCAATGAAAGTAAGTTGTTTTTAATTCAAAATACTTTATATTGTCGGAATTGAGTTTAAGTATAGATATAAATATGACAGAGGTGATTGGCATTTTGAAATTTTACAAAAAGTTGATTTATTTGTAATCAATTCTTTGTGAAAACGATGGAAGTCAATCTGTACAGTAAATTTCAATCAATACAGTTGATGATTTAAGATTCATCCTCATAGTTGTATTGCTGTAGGTTAGGACTGTTGGGCTCTTAACACAGGGTGAAATTGAAAATTCTGACTCATGGAAAAGTTTTCTAAATAATATGTGAGTTGTGGGATTAGTAAAAAGATTCAAAGTACTTTAACATTCTATGGAACAGCTGAAATGTTAAAATGTTTGAAAATACAAGATGTTACACCATAGAAAAAACCTTTATACTTAAAAACAGGCCTTAATTTAATCATCCTGAGTTGAATTTGAATTGTGGTGCACACATAAGCCAATACAAGATCTTTAAAACTTGAATTTTTTTTTGTTTTTGCATCTGAACAATTGTCTGAATGATAAAAAATATTTCATTTTCAAAAATATCACTTCATGACTACAGCATTATTAAATCGTACAAATCACTTGTATCTATATGAAGACAAAAATAATTTAGAGCTGTTTGAATCAACTTGAAAATTCTTTGATATGCACAGTTGATTATTATTGAAGGATTTATTAAATGTCAAGTTCCACAAGGTTATAATTTGGGCCGGTGAATTTTGATTTAGATAATTTTTGAAAATGGTTAATTGTGAATAAACTAAGTGTTAATGTCGCGAAAAACTAGTTTTATTTCAATTGGCATAAAACAAGTGATAAAAAATATATCCAAACTTCAAGTAAATGTTATACTTGAACCCTAGTGCAAAACTACACTTTTTGTGGAAAATTAACACTGATAATATTTGCGGAAAAGTAACATCAGTGATTTCTGATGGTATTGTTTTAAAGTGTCTTGTTTATAAGCAAACACTTACAATGCCAAACTTTTAGCAAATAGATGTGCTTGAATTATCATTAACATGAGCAATGTTGCAGAGCATATTGTTGCAATGCATGTTAGTAAGTAAGTAAGTAGTTTATTAAAATATTAATTGCAGCCTTGCAGCTGAATTACAAATATCTAAATTAGTAAAGTTATAATAACAAATAATATCTAATATTTAAAGTATTTACATTTATTAAATTTACAATTATAAAAATGGTACTCGCTAACACCAACAGAGACAAAGAAAACTCCATACCTGGCCACTTTTGTGTAACTTTATGTACACAAGGACAGGATGAACGAATTCTTTGCTCTGCTGGTGCGAGCTAGCGGAACTTTATATTTATGTTTACTTCTATATTTATGTTCTTTCTGGCCGACGCTTAAGCAGAAAGTACGAAAGCCAAAGCAACAATCATGTACAAGTTATTGAGCCCTTAGTCACTTACTTACTTTTTCACCTTTAAATGCAAGACAAATAGCTACATGATCTATGAATCATTTTAAGTAGTCATTGCCTAGCCCAACGACGCTCCAATAATTTGAAAAAAAACTGTTTTTTGTATAAAGGAGCATTCTTTTGGACTCTCCACCTAATGAAGTTAAAGAAAAGAGCAAAACGTTTTGTGTAGGGAACTTTATGTTATAGGAGGAATATTACGTATTTGTTATAGAAATAGAGACTTAACCTTACTAACACTATATGCGTATCCCAAAAGGGTATATATTTTTTTTGTCGTCGTGTTTAGGAAATAGTTCTTATGTCCTTTTTATCTTTTTGTAAATTTCCATTCTACACGCTCTTCAGCGTAAATTGGCAACGATAGTGTTTTTCATGTAACATTCATCTCATATGTACAGAGAACGTTGAAGTGCGTTTTTGCTTATTACGCACTTCTTATTTTAGAAAAGTTTTTTCCAAGAGTCAATTTTTTCTATACAGCATGTCTAGCCCCTGAGTTGACCTTTGTACAAAGAAATGTAGCTGTTTATGTTTTTCTATGAAATGTTTGTGTGTGAGAAATGACCTATCAATGAAACAACAGTAGATCTGTCGTGTTTCTAAAAATTTTGCGTGAATTTCTCAGGTTTTCTGTGGAAAATGTGGAAATCCTTTGGGTCATGAGTTTATCGGTGATGGTCCTAATAACTCGTCGAGATTTTGAATATTTTCAAGTACTTTAGAATTTAAAGCTGGGTATTAAGTTTTCTGATGCTTAAGCGTATTTCGGCATAAATTGACTTGGCTGATGTAAATATAATTGTATGATATTACTAAACTGTTTCACTAAATATAAATGTTGCGCATGTGTTGTCGGATCGTGAAGAAAGTTCAACTTTTTTGAACTTTTCAAAATTCCATTACGTTTTTGTTTAAGTGCAATGGTAAAAAACGTATTAAGTGAATTGACTGGACAATTCTCTAAACTCAAATACAATTCCAGAAGTTTTCTGCTTATTGTCGATCTAAAAAATTAGATACGAACTTTTTGCCATTTTTTGTGAACGTTTAACGTAAGCGAACATGAATATTTTGAAATTTCATCTGGCAACACTAAGTCTGCCTTTCTGTATCTTAGAAGAATGTATCTTAAACGCTATACACTGTGTATAAAAAAGATAAACTTAAGAAATTGACGGATTGTGATTCACTGTCTATCTTTGTGCTAAGTTCATCTCTATATCTTTTTACTGGCCCAAAAGTTTTTTCGCCCTTTGGAGTTTGACATAAGTTCTAACAGCGCATGCAACAAACACAGTTATGCACTGATGGCATTAGCACAGTGATCAGGCACTGAAATTTCACAAAGGTCAGCCTCGAAATGTCTTCTTTTTTTTATACACTCTGTGTAAGAGCGTCATATTTTTATGGAACGTCCTCGTGTAGCTAATGACGTAGTCATATTTTTATGGAACGTCCTCGTGTAGCTAATGACGTAGTCATATTTTTATGGAACGTCCTCGTGTAGCTAATGACGTAGTCATATTTTTATGGAACGTCCTCATGTAGCTAATAACGTAGTCATATTTTTATGAAACGTCCTCCTGTAGCTAATGACGTAGTCATATTTTTATGAAACGTCCTCATGTAGCTAATGACGTAGTCATATTTTTATGGAACGTCCTCGTGTAGCTAATGACGTAGTCATATTTTTATGAAACGTCCTCATGTAGCAAATAACGTAGTCATATTTTTATGAAACGTCCTCATGTAGCAAATGACGTAGCAAGTTCAAAACCAAATATTTGGAGGACTAGTTACCGAAGAGATTTATGGTGGGGCTCGATATTATTAAAATGTACTTGTCTAAAATGAATTGTGTGTGTAATTTTATTGTGATCTATTTATTTATAACCGTAAGTTACATGTTTAGTTTCATGTATTATTGACTATTGTCGCAATGCTGTACGTTATTTAAGATGAAAGCAAGAAAACAATTATTAAAAATCCAAGAATCGTAAGTGATGCGATGTGTGAAAGATGTAATGGTCCTTCCCATGTCAATATTTTTCACTGACAATATGTTTATCATTGATGATGTTTATCGTAAGTATTATGTAAAGTATATTATATACAGAATTATATGCTAATGTACTACTATTTATTTTGAAAGTATTAGAAAAAGTCATTCACAAGCTCAGAAAAGATGTTGACGACCGTCGAAAAGTTCAAATGGCAACAGCTCTGTAGAATTTTCTATTACACAAGGTAGGATGGTAAGACATAAGGAATAAATATCAACAGCTAATTTACCATGGATGGCTTTTCACATGTTTTATATATACATATATATATATATATATAATTTATTTGTCGACACAAAATCTCGTAAAATTGTCAAAGATTTGGCTGAATACAATGACCAATTTCATGCTTGAAATTTAAAATGTACAGTATCTGCAATTCGTATGTATTATTGTTTTCGACTTCGTTTACAGGTCTTTGGACGTCAATTACTGCTAATGCTGAATCATACAAATTCTAAACATCGACTGATCAAAGATGAGCAGTTTTTCGAGACGTATTATTAAATCTTTATTAGATTGGTAAGAAGACCAATTTATCATTGTTGTGTTTATGAAGTATAATGTAGTTTAATAATGTGCTTGGATCTTCGTTAGTCATACATAAATTACTATTTCATCCATTTGATTTTAGACATTTGGACCAATAAACTGAAGACAGTCAATGAAGAAGAAACTATAGAAATTCAACTTTAAAAAATGGATAAAAAAGAAGGTAAGAACAGTCGTTGATGATTTAGAATTTTATTTAAGCAATCTAACGTGGAGAGGAGACGGAGGAAATTTATATAAAATGTAACGTTGCATGACTACCTTTATGTCTACCTTTTTATCAACGTTTGTTTTAATTAAAATCAAAACATTGTCTTTGTCCAAAAACGCATCTTAACTGAATAAGTTTAGTCCTATAAATGAGCCACGTCATCTTCATACCTGATTATAATTTCTTGCCACACAAAATGTGAGCGATTTTTTATTATGATTTGCACTAATAGCAAAACGTGTCTACTCAATCAACAACACGAAAAAGAAATTCAAAGGTAGAAATCCCAACGTAAAGGAAACTGACAAGAAACAACGATATCAGACTTTATATTGTATGAGTGAAGAAGAATTTTTTAGAACTGCGAAAGAAATGTTGAAGGTAAAAATTTTGGTTGGAGTGAAGGGTTTTTGTCTATCGTAAAATTTATTCAAATGCTATGTTCAGGGGGTTACAAAAAGTTTTTTTTTTACTCAAGAATGCTAACATAGGAAAACCGTCAAACGACAAAAAAGATGTGATGAAGAATTATGAGAAGAAGGAACAACAAAGGGTTTGTTTTTCTTTGTACATTTTCATATTATGTAACTTTTTCAATCGAAGGCAAAATTTGTTCCTGACAGGCAATCTTATGGCTTTGACAAAACTAAGGCAATGGATGCGACACGGACCCCTAAAAAGAACGCTCATACAGCAAAAATTTCGAGTTCTTCAAATTTGTCAGTTGATGGAATTCTGCATTTGTTTGCACTATCAGGCTACGATCATGTCCATTCGCTGGAGGAAGGCATTTCTATGACGTCCGCAACTAACGAGAACTCAAATAATTTAGAAGATTCCGGTAAAGTCTTAACGGTATAGAAAAGAATCAAATTTCTAAATCTGTCGATAGTTTTGAAGCATTTCTCTATGAGATGATGTGAATATTAGGTTAATTATGCATGTTGTGGAGCTTGCCACTTTCAGCCGTTGAGATTAACAATCAAACTTCACAACAACAATAGCAATAAATCAAAAACCAGTGAGGTGCAAGAATAGTCATTGTTATAAAGACAGAAAATTTTGTACTGTAGGATTAATCTGTTTTCGTTTATGCATGCATTATAATGCATGTAAGAACATAAATTCCACTTATAAATCTGTCTAGACTAAATTTGAACAGAAACAGCAGCAGCAAATACAATGGCAAGGATAAAAAAGCGAGACCACGTTAAAGTTTATGTTGAGAGAGAATTGGTCACTGGAAAGGAGTTTCAACGTGGATTGAACGTAAATTATTAACTATCAAAGCGGAATTACTACGAGTTAACGACGTCTACCGGACAAACCAAATGTTAATGGATATACCGGACGAAATCTAAGCATTTGATAAGCATACAGTTTGTACTGAAGCTGAATTGAGTGATAGCGTAACGCAATAAACAAGAGCGCCGTGAAAACTATGCAGATTGGTTTCTTACAACATCCGATTTCCTTGACACAGTGTTTAGAGATAATATGGCTGCGTTGTCAAATATGTGGTGATATGTTATAAGTGTCATAAACCATTGAAATGTAAGATATGACTCGTGAAATCGACATTCCTATAGAACACACCTCAAAATCGGAACGATAGGAAAATTTATTTCCTATGTATATTATATGAAAGATAGAAGAAGACAAGTTATCGGCCGCTTTAAAGCCTTCACCAACGTCAAGCCAGAAATATGTCATCCTCATATTTTACTACGACAAGTGCCGTTGGATTAATAAAGCTAATATCGACAGCAGCCGCTAAATGAAATCTGCATTGCTTAGCCGTAAGAAAACGTGCTGCTTTTGAAAGACTTACTTGTCTCTATCTTTTTCAAAAGAATTTCGAACTATAACTAAATGTAACTATAGATGTATTACCAAACTAACATTAATTTACAAATGTATTTATTTGTACTACTCTTTCACTTTTTATATCATCATTCGACTACGAATATGATTTTTGGTTTGTTGTTTTATCTATAGCTGTAAGTGCTCTGCTCTAATTTTGATTCGAGACCTTCAATGGTCTATTTTTTTTGCATTAATTACTTCTAGGTAGGAGTGGTACTTTAAAATGACCAGGTGTCTTCAACGAACTCTCTGGTCTAGTGGATAGACACAACCTTTCGAGGTTGAGAGTGGAGGTTCGAACCCTGTCTAGAATAAGATGTTGTTAGGCTGTAGGATGATCCGTAAACTGGGATAATAGTGCTGGTTACTACAGCGAAAATGAGATTTCTATTACTACGTTTTTCGAGAATGGAATGCGACACTTAGTATAAATTCAGAAAAATTCGCTCTCCGATGAGAAGGAGAGCGAAGAAAAAAAAAAGATAGGATCCCATGCAAAAAACCACTCTTAAAAAAACTAAGTCTTTTGCTCAAATTTTTTTATGACTCCCTGTGATCAGGGAGTTATTTTTTTAAATTTTGAAAAGTCAGGAAACCCAAGAGCAAACAGAACGCCCTAATCATCCCTTTCTTACTTCCAGGCACTTGTTCCTCAGTTCGACTTTCTGTCTTCCACATCCGCCGCGTACACCTGCCAAGTGTGTTGGCAGAGGGGGGCGAACCAAGGATCTTGTGCACCGGAGGTCATTGATGTCGAACTAAACGCCCAACATCGGCCAGTTGAGCTAACCGCTCATCATCGAAAACTCTATGTTTTTTGGCGTATTTGCTAATTTTTTTCAATGTAAAGCGAAAGAAAAGGAGAAGGTCTTGAACGTTAGAAGGTCTTGAACCTTAGAAGGTGAGATCACTGCACCGGCATCTCTACCACTCGGCCAGACGGGTGAATTGGAAAACCGTTTAAAACATGTCAAGTGTTTCTCACAAAAGAACATTGCCTTCTTTTCTCTCGAGGCTCATATTTTATACTGTGTTTAACATGTACTTCGTCGTTATCATCGCAACGGTGAAGAAAGGGACTTACTACGCATTTTAGCTGTCCAACTTAAACATTGCTGGAGAATAAATGTTAGAACTGAAGGGAGGAAGATTAATAAAGTATGCACAATGTCAGACATTGCCATGTGGTAAATCAAAACAACAACGCGCATGTTCGTAGTCAATTTAATGGCGCTGGGAGTTTCTAACTTGTCTGTTCAAAGATAAATAACATATTTTTGCTATTATTTATGATAATATTGTAATGGTTTCTACAAAAGCGTATGTTTCCTACAGAACAGTATCCACTTACTAATTCATAGTCTATTCAAGTCTTTTTGTCATTTTACCATCTTGCCATGTCTTGAGTGTCATCATTTAAAATATAGTCAATGTAATCAATATAGCCAATGCGGTTTTTGTCTACATTTGTGTCTACCTGAATGTGATTGTCTACCTTTTCATAGGACAAAGTTCTTATTTTTTTGAACACGACAATTGAAAAATTAGTCATTTCATAGTCGAAAGTAGTCGAAGTAATCGAAGGTAGTCAATTCACGCGATGCCATGTGGTAAACATGTACAACTTCTCTTTCTATTCATGCATTTTAACAAATTTTCTAATTTTCTCACACAAAGACTATAATTCACGCATTTTCACACATTTTCACATTTTCTCACACAAAGACTATAGTTCACGCATTTTCACAAATTTTCACATTTTCTCACACAAAGACTATAGTTCACGCATTTTCACAAATTTTAACATTTTCTCACAAAGACTATAATTCACGCATTTTCACAAATTTTCACATTTTCTCACACAAAGATTATAATTCACCCATTTTCACAAATTTTCACATTTTCTCACACAAAGACTATAGTTCACGCATTTTCATAAATTTTCGAATTTTCTCACACAAAGACTATAATTCACGCATTTTCACAAATTTTCACATTTTCTCACACAAAGACTATAATTCATGCATTTTAACAAATTTTCTAATTTTCTCACACAAAGATTATAATTCACCATTTTCACAAATTTTCACATTTTCTCACACAAAGACTATAGTTCACGAATTTTCACAAAAATTTTCATATTTTCTCACACAGACTATTCACCGTTTTCAAAATTTCACATTTTCTCAAAAGAACTATAGTTCACGAATTTTCACATTTTGTCACGCATGCATGAATTATAGTCTTTGTGTGAAATGTTAATTGTGAAAAATGTGAAATGTCGTGAATCTTTGAAGTAATTGTGTGAGAAAATGTGAATAGTCTTTGTGAGAAAAAAATGCGTGAATTATAGTCTTTTGTGAAATGTAATTGTGAAAATGCGTGAATTATAGTCTTTGTGTGAAGTGAAAATGCGTAAAATATGAATCTTTGTGTGAGAAAATTGAAAATGAAAATGCGTGAATTATAGTCTTTGTGTGAAAAATTTGAAATTTGTAAAATGCGTGAATTATAGTCTTTGTGTGAGAAAATGTGAATTTATGAAAATCGTGAATATAGTCTTATGTGAGAAAATGTGAATTTGTGAAAATTCGTGAACTATAGTCTTTGTGTGAGAAAATGTGAAAATTTGTGAAAATGCGTGAATTATAGTCTTTGTGTGAGAAAATTATAAAATTTGTTAAAATGCATGAATAGAAAGAGAAGTTGTACATGTTTACCACATGGCATCGCGTGAATTGACTACCTTCGATTACTTCGACTACTTTCGACTATGAAATGACTAATTTTTCAATTGTCGTGTTCAAAAAAATAAGAACTTTGTCCTATGAAAAGGTAGACAATCACATTAAGGTAGACACAAAGGTAGACAAGAACGTAGACAAATATGTAGACAAAAACCGCATTGGCTATATTGATTACATTGACTATATTTTAAATGATGACACTCAAGACATGGCAAGATGGTAAAATGACAAAAAGACTTGAATAGACTATGAATTAGTAAGTGGATACTGTTCTGTAGGAAACATACGCTTTTGTAGAAACCATTACAATATTATCATAAATGATAGCAAAATATGTTATTTATCTTTGAACAGACAAGTTAGAAACTCCCAGCGCCATTAAATTGACTACGAACATGCGCGTTGTTGTTTTGATTTACCACATGGCAATGTCTGACATTGTGCATACTTTATTAATCTTCCTCCTTCAGTTCTAACATTTATTCTCCAGCAATGTTTAAGTTGGACAGCTAAAATGCGTAGTAAGTCCCTTTCTTCACCGTTGCATGATAACGACGAGTACAAGTTAAACACAGTATAAAATATGAGCCTCGAGAGAAGAAGGCAATGTTCTTTGTGAGAAACACTTGACATGTTTTAAACGGTTTTCCAATTCACCCGTCTGGCCGAGTGGTAGAGATGCCGGTGCAGTGATCTCACCTTCTAAGGTTCAAGACCTTCTAAGGTTCAAGACCTTCTCCTTTTCTTTCGCTTTACATTGAAAAAAATTAGCAAATACGCCAAAAAACATAGAGTTTTCGATGATGAGCGGTTAGCTCAACTGGCCGATGTTGGGCGTTTAGTTCGACATCAATGACCTCCGGTGCACAAGATCCTTGGTTCGCCCCTCTGCCAACACACTTGGCAGGTGTACGCGGCGGATGTGGAAGACAGAAAGTCGAACTGAGGAACAAGTGCCTGGAAGTAAGAAAGGGATGATTAGGGCGTTCTGTTTGCTCTTGGGTTTCCTGACTTTTCAAAATTTAAAAAAATAACTCCCTGATCACAGGGAGTCATAAAAAAATTTGAGCAAAAGACTTAGTTTTTTTAAGAGTGGTTTTTTGCATGGGATCCTATCTTTTTTTTTTCTTCGCTCTCCTTCTCATCGGAGAGCGAATTTTTCTGAATTTATACTAAGTGTCGCATTCCATTCTCGAAAAACGTAGTAATAGAAATCTCATTTTCGCTGTAGTAACCAGCACTATTTTCTCATGTTTCGGATCATTCTACAGCCTAACAACATCTTATTCTAGACAGGGTTCGAACCTCCACTCTCAACCTCGAAAGGTTGTGTCTATCCACTAGACCAGAGAGTTCGTCGAAGACACCTGGTCATTTTAAAGTACCACTCCTACCTAGAAGTAATTAATGCAAAAAAAATAGACCATTGAAGGTCTCGAATCAAAATTAGAGCAGAACACTTACAGCTATAGATAAAACAACAAACCAAAAATCATATTCGTAGTCGAATGTTGATATAAAAAGTGAAAGAGTAGTACAAATAAATACATTTATAAATTAATGTTAGTTTGGTAATACATTAGCAAAACATCTATAGTTACATTTATTATAGTTCGAAATTCTTTTGAAAAGATAGAGACAAGTAAGTCTTTCAAAAGCAGCACGTTTTCTTACGGCTAAGCAATGCAGATTTCATTTAGCGCCTGCTGTCGATATTAGCTTTATTAATCCAATGGCACTTGTCGTAGTAAAATATGAGGATGACATATTTCTGGCTTGACGTTGGTGAAGGCTTTAAAGCGGCCGATAGCTTGTCTTCTTCTATCTTTCATATAATATGCATAGGAAATAAATTTTCCTATCGTTCCGATTTTGAGGTGTGTTCTATAGGAATGTCGATTTCACGAGTCATATCTTACATTTCAATGGTTTATGACACTTATAACATATCACCACATATTTGACAACGCAGCCATATTATCTCTAAACACTGTGTCAAGGAAATCGGATGTTGTAAGAAACCAATCTGCATAGTTTTTACGGCGCTCTTGTTTATTGCGTTACGCTATCACTCAATTCAGCTTCAGTACAAACTGTATGCTTATCAAATGCTTAGATTTCGTCCGGTATATCCATTGACATTTGGTTTGTCCGGTAGACGTCGTTAACTCGTAGTAATTCCGCTTTGATAGTTAATAATTTACGTTCAATCCACGTTGAAACTCCTTTCCAGTGACCAATTCTCTCTCAACATAAACTTTAACGTGGTCTCGCTCTTTTATCCTTGCCATTGTATTTGCTGCTGCTGTTTCTGTTCAAATTTAGTCTAGACAGATTTATAAGTGAAGTTTATGTTCTTACATGCATTATAATGCATGCATAAACGAAAACAGATTAATCCTACAGTACAAAATTTTCTGTCTTTATAACAATGACTATTCTTGCACCTCACTGGTTTTTGATTTATTGCTATTGTTGTTGTGAAGTTTGATTGTTAATCTTAACGGCTGAAAGTGTCAAGCTCCATGACATGCATAATTAACCTAATATTCACATCATCTCATCGCGAAATGCTTCAAAACTATCGACAGATTTAGAAATTTGATTCTTTTCTATACCGTTAAGACTTTACCGGAATCTTCTAAATTATTTCAGTTCTCGTTAGTTGCGGACATCATAGAAATGCCTTCCTCCAGCGAATGGACATGATCGTAGCCTGATAGTGCAAACAAATGCAGAATTCCATCAACTGACGAATTTGAAGAACTCGAAATTTTTGCTGTATGAGCGTTCTTTTTAGAGGGCCGTTTGGCATCCATTGCTTTAGTTTCGTCAAAGCCATAAGATTGCCTGTAAGGAACAAATTTTGCCTTCGATTGAATAAGTTACATAATATGAAAATGTACAAAGAAAAACAAAACCTTCGTTGTTCCTTCTTCTAATTGTTCTTCATCACTTCTTTTTTGTCGTTTGACGATTTTCGCATGTTAGCATTCTTGAGTAAAAAAAAACAATACTTTTTGTAACCCCCTGAAGATAGTATTTGAATAAATTTTACGATATACAAAAACCCTACACTCCAACCAAAATTTTTACCTTCAACATTTCTTTCGCAGTTCTAAAAAATTCTTCTTCGCTCATACAATATAAAGTCTGATATCGTTGTTTCTTGGCAGCCTCATTTACGTTGGCATTTCCACCTTTGAATTTCTTTTTCGTGCTGTTGATTGGGTAGACACGTTTTGCTATCAGTGCAAATCATAATAAAAACCTTTATGTCTACCTTTATGTCCACCTTTATGTCTACCTTTATGTCTACCTTTGTCCTTCACCTTTATGTCTATTTCTTCCATGTATCCTCTATCTGTCTACCTACCTTGTGTCTACCTTTATGTTTACCTTTATTTACCTGTCTACCTTTGTGTCTACCTTTATGTTTACCTTTATGTCTACCTTTATGTCTACCTTTATGTTTACCTTTATGTCTACCTTTTGTCTTCCTTTGTACCTTTATGTCTATGTGTCTACCTTTATGTCTATTTTATGTCTTCCTTTATGTGTACCTTTATGTGTACCTTTGTGTCTACCTTTATGTCAACCTTTAAGTCTACTTTTATGTCTACCTTTACATCTACCTTTATGTCTACCTTTATGTCTACCTTTATGTCTACCTTTATGTCTACATTTATGTCTACATTTATGTCTACTTTTATGTCTATATTTATGTCTACCTTTATGTTTACATTTATGTCTACCTTTATGTCTACCTTTGTACAGTGACATAACAAGACTCTTGACGAGATTTAGAGCGTTTTCACCATTTCTTTTAACAATTTTCATTTGTTCTCTTGTGACACTTGGGAAATATATCCACATACTAAACAATGCAGCCACATTATCTGTAATTATTGTGTTGAGGAAATTGGATGTTATAAGAAACCATTCTGTATAGTCTTGAAGGCGCTCTTGTCTGTTGCGCTGCGCTGACCCTTGGTGTGATAGCTTCAGTACAAACTGTATGCTTATCCAGTGCTTAGATTTGGTTCGGTATATCGATTGACATTTGGTTTGTCTGGAAGACGTTGTTAACTTGTAGTAATTTTGCTTTGATAGTTAAAAATTAGAGTGCAATCCTCGTTGAGAATCAATACTAGTCACGGAACAATAACCTCTCAGCATCAACATTGACGGAGTTTCGTCCTTTTTGCCTTTGCTTTTATGCTTTATTAAGCATGGATAAAGAAAAAACAGATCAATCATACAGAAACAAATTATTTGTCTTTATAACAATGATTCTTCTTGCACCTGACTGTGTTTCCATTTATTGCTATTGTTGTCATCAAAGTTGGAATTGTTTTTAAGTTGATCTTTGTGCAATTAATTTTGGTTTCATTTCATCGATTTCACGTCATACAGGACATCTCGAAAAACTGCTCATCTTTGATCAGTCGATGTTTAGAATTTGTATGATTCAGCATTAGCAGTAATTAACGTCCAAAGACCTGTAAACAATAATACATCCGTCCTTTATGTTCAAATTTATTTCTTTTCAAAGTTTACTATTAGTTTAAAACATGATACTCCAGATTTCATTGTGTTAATAATTTTTACGATTTTAGCACATATTTTGTGTAGTTATTATGATAAAGGTTATTTGTCAAAGGAAACATTATAGTACACCTTAATTACGCGTTCTGACTCAACAACAATTGAAAACGAGAAAATTGCTTGGAGTGACAGTAGTAGGGACTACAACTCATGTTTTCACAAGAACTAAAAACAGTGCAAGACCAATTTTGCAGAATGAAATAAAAAAGTACAACAATGTTTTAACGCCTATCCCCAACTATTCCCATAGTAAAAGCTGTGTACAAAGTGACCATACATTCATTTTTAGATAAATATTGTAAGTTGTATGGTTATTTACCAATGAAAACAAACCAAGTTGCACGTCTCATTTCTAAATAACCATCTTCACCTTTGCTATCCATACGAAAAAAATTCACTCATTGAAATGAAGGTAAAAAACTTATTGTACTTACATTTATTTACTTTAAATGATTTCCCTTTCACATACAAGTTTGTATTGCGTCCATTTCTGGTAGGTATAACACAGTTCACTTGTTTAACATCACTTACAACCACACCAATAATGGAAGAATCCGCTGTACACTTGTAAGGACAGCTCAGAAATACTACACAGTGCAATAAAACGTATAGTATGAAATGTATAATATGAAATGTATAATATGAAATGTATAATATGAAATGTATAATATGAAATGTACAATGAAAGTATATAGATGGCAAGATACATCAAGAGAAACTTCAATTCTTAATTTGAAACTGAAATTGTGTTAGCTACAATACATTACTTCAAATAAAAACTAGCCTTCGTATTGTGATATTTATAAAATAATATTTCAAATTTAACGTGAAGATTCCATTAAAAGGCCAACGTGTTAAGACATAAAAGTCTGTATAATGTAAACGGTTGTTATATATACCATTTTCCAGTAGTAAAGCATACCATACTACAGTAAGTCAGTAACCAAGGAACAGCCAAGTTAGATAGCCATTCATCAAATGTAATTGGTCAAAAACGGTCACATGTTTCATTGGTTGCAAATCCAGGCTCTAAAACAACTTTAAAGGGAAATATAAGATTGTGTTAGGCAAAATTGGCAAACCAACATCTTGAATTACAAAATTATTGATCGACACAACATCGCAAATGAAGTCAGAGTAAACTGTAAACTTACCTTAACTTAAAGTCGCGAAATCACATAGTCATTTAAGCCATTACACCAAACATCTTCACTTCAGAAAAAGGTAATTAGCGCTGAGGTAAAAACACAAAAGTGCATACAGTGCAAAGGTTGACATACAGGTACACTTAAAGATAAACACAAAGGTTGAAATAAAATGTCACAGACTTAAAAGATTTATCGCCAGTAAATAAACAATTAGTTCATTTTACTTTATGCATTCAATATAATTTAACATCGTTAACATACAACAAAATAATCCAGTTATGTTTATGTTGAAAATTTTTCACAATTCGCTGCATAACACTATTCACATCAAAATTCTATGTCATAGAACATATTTATAATTAGTTACAAGCAAAGTACAACACATATTACGGGTTGCAATACACTTTATCTTCAAACGTCTTCGTTCTCTCACATCATGTCAATATTAGTCATTCGCAGATAAAAAATCTCGATCAAATATTAATCTTTCACAGACAATTGAAGCCTATATCAAACATTAATCTTTCACAGATAATAAAAGCATCGATGGAACATCAATCTGTTCACAGACTAGAAATCACAAATTATTAAATTCTCTATCTAAGTAATCTTTCACAAATATCTCGCACACAGCACAACCAAGTATAGCTACATTTTTTCGCGATTTCTAATCTTTTTCAATAAAACGCCACGGTGTGAAGAACGTTTCGACTGCCATTTTTTGCTTGAAATCGTTCGAGAATATCTTCGATTTCACATTCACGATCTTCGGCATTATTTATCTTAAGAAAAAGTATAAGAAAGTAGATTAATACAGCTGTTCATCGTTGGCATTTTCATTGATTGGAAAACATGATAGTATCTTTTTTGACGATGGTATTATTACTGAGGGAAATAGCGCTCGACTTCAAAGATAAATAGTTTGTAATTAATAACTAGCTTTTGCTTTTTTAAATGTAGAAATTTTTCAAGAACCACGGTTTTCCAAATCACACACTGCTTAAATGTTCTTCTGATTGGGCGATTGAACAAAACACGCGATACTACCTGTTCACAAAGACTGCAAACAAGAAAAGCTCCCAGCGTTGCCTCTTCGTGATTATCTTGAATGTCGATGTTAATGATATGAACTGGAGAATACGTCTCTGGTTGTCGACTCTCTAAACCTATGGGGTAAAAGCAGATAAAGCTAAGCGCCCAGACGACTACTTCAATAAATACGTTGTAAACTAACGCAGAATGAGAAATTTTTTAATAATATTATGAATACTTTCAACAACTTGGTCGTAGACTCGTTCCTCAGCGGTTATGACAATGTCGAACGTTTCTTGCGTGTCTTGAAATCTTTCTGGTCTACTTTTTATCCTTCTGTTTCTATCTAGCATATGAAGAATTCCGTTCTGTGTATATCTGATATAGCTAGAGTTAAGGAATCTTTTCAAAAACACAAAGCTAACATGTTTCAAACATGAATTGTCTCAGAAAAAAATTGATTTTAGTTTCATGCGAAGAGTGGCTCCCGTAGTACCTTGCATAATGGCTCCGGTAGTACAATGCATAAAGTCAACAGTGGTACCATATCGGTGGCTCCCGTAGTACCATTGCTATGACTACTGTTGTACCATGCATGGAAACTCCAGTAGTACCATTGCTGTGACTACTGTTGTACCATGCATGGAAACTCCAGTAGTACCATTGCTGTGACTACTGTTGTACCATGCATGGAAACTCCAGTAGTACCATTGCTATGACTGTTGTACCATGCATGGAAACTCCAGTAGTACCATTGCTGTGACTACTGTTGTACCATGCATGGAAACTCCAGTAGTACCATTGCTGTGACTACTGTTGCACCATGCATGGAAACTCCTGTAGTACCATTGCTTTGACTACTGTTGTACCATGCATTGAAACAACTGTAGTACCATGGATAGATGTTCAATAAGTTAAAAAAGATTTAGTGAAAAGTTAAGAAAACAGCAACAAACGTTGCCTAGATTACTCAGTATTCGACCTTTTCAATGTGTCCGCATGGCTTAACAATTTAATTCAAACGCTGCTGTCAAAATTCAAAAATGGCTTAGTTTTCATACGCTAAATAAATCCCGATATTGTTCGTGAAAAGCTTGTCCGAACTAGTTTATTCATTCCTAGCAGTTGTATTGAATTTCAGATTCTTGTGCACGTAATTCCTCCTCTCCATTCATGCACAGCGCTTAACTTTTTAAAATTTCAAAATGTAAAATTTCTTTGGCATTTTGGAGAACTGCTAAAAGCTCAAGACACACGTTCTACAGGGAATCCAAGGCATTTCTCCCAAATGTTTATAATTTGTTTTGCAATTTATAATATTGCTCCATACAGCAGTCGGCAATACTAAAATACTTAACATGTCTATGAAACTTCTTCTTGTGAGTACACTGGCTGTGATGAAATAGTTTTCCAGAAACTTTATTTCAGCCATGAATATTCATAGGGAACTATACCACATGTAGCTATTATAAGCTTGAATATATTTCTTTTCATCACAAGACGTAAAACATTGCGCAAAACTGCAACCTAAAACCGTCAAATATGAAGAAAAAATTTGCAGGTTATCACGAATAAATTGGTTAACTACCGAGTTTCACGAACTCCAATTTAAATACAAATCTTGGGTATGTTTTAAGGTGTGATTGTTCAGTTGCGCATGTAAAGTTTTCTTATAGTCGTCCATGTTGCCTGGGTAGTCTCTAACAGAAAAGAATGCTTAAGTTCATGACTAGAAACTCATTAATTTCTTTTTATCACGTATTTCAATAACAGATAATCTCGTTCAATAATTGTTTTATGTACAATTCGTTCATGTACATGTATTGTTTCATGTTAAATGAGAATGGACATTGCTACTATATTTTTGTTCACACAGTAAACCTCCTGGCGATGTTAACCCGATGACGTAATAGCGGCAACGTAAAGTTGTATCAAACGTCATGACATGACGTACTCGTTCACAAGACCTTTCACACATGACGTAACTCGTACATACTTTTTGAACAAAACTAGTAGTAATTATCCTAGAGCATCAAAATCTCCGAATTCCCAGATTGAGAGAGATCGGAAACATTTCGTTAAAACAGAAAATGAAATGTCAATAAGTATCATTTTCCTATGAAATCTTTTCAGCTTCAGAGCATTGTGAATGAACGTAATACGCAGCAATCGTTCGAAAAATTATCTCAGCGTACATACGCATCGTCTTCATTCACACCTGAAACAACTCTTCGATTGTTGTTGATGGGCTTTGATTTTAGATTCCGCTTTGGATTTTAGGTCGATGTTTGAGCAAGTAGATGTTATCTTGGCCAAACAACCCAAAGAAAATAATCGGTTCAACAGTCTTTTCAACTGTACGTCATTACGCAACTCCCCCAAATAATCTGCTAAAACAACCAGGAGCTACAACGGTGCCAATTGTTGGTTCTACACCAGCATTTCAGATATCTTTAAGCATAAAATGAAGCAAAGGTTGCACGACCTCCCTACCACACCCACAAATCGTCAATGATGCGAATAAGTTATCTCCACAGACCGACCAAGACAAACAAACCAGCCACACTAAATAGCCAGTTGGCACACTTGCAAAAACATTCACTTGTCGGCCAAATGCTATTTAAAACCAAGTTCGCGAACCAAAGTTCACATTTGCAACACTGATGAAGACCTGAAACAGTTCAGGTGTAAGACCGTGTGGAGTTTTTGGCTTCAGAAGAAAGGAAGACTTAAGCCTTCATGATAAATTGCATCACAACGGTGCACCCCTTAATTCAAAATACAATGGTGTATTTGAATTTCAGTTAATGAATGTAACCACAGCTTGCTAAGCCCAGTGATATAATCTCCAAATGCTGCACTAAATAATGGACACTATTTTTTCGGGCATCAAATGGGAGATGCCCGAATATCTGCTGTTAAAGAATCTAGCAACACCTATTTTCAATACCTGAACCAAGTCGAAGAGTTAGCAATGATTTCATATTTACCAAGTAAAACAAGTTGGTAAGTTTACATGATTAAGAATTGTGCCATAATATACAACATGCAGACATGGCATTTGCTGTGAACGACTTTACAAACTTACGAACTGTTGGGTGTCGATCAACCCATTTAAGGTTGCTTGAACTTAACATTAGAGAATAATTACCGTTTTTAAAATGTACAATAGAAACAATCTCTCTCCTACCCAAATAAGAACTTGGAGCGTTTTTTTTGTAAATTTTTTTAAAAAATTTCAAGCGTATACAACCAAGTCACTAAAAAATTGGAACGAAAACGCCAAATGCTAATCTTGTTAAAAATGTTTCCGATTCAAGTTTCTGGTACCAAAGGCTACGATGTTACTCACTGATAAGGCCGCTATGAAAAATGACTTCAATGAATTCCAAAAAGACAATGAATACAACGTAGACTGTGCTGAATCATGGAGATGGATATGATGCAGCCCGAAAATTATGGATTTAGAGACACAATGGCAGGGATAATACACGAGCATTGGATGAACATTGTATTAAAAGCAACTTACCTTTTATAAGATTAAATTCTTCTTTAAAACACATTGAAGGGATAATCACAATTGAATTGGATATAAATTTAACTCTAGGCTGATTTCAGTATTGCAACCCACATCTACGTATGTAACCAATATTGCTGAACTTACGAGAGAAACTGCCATACAGTGAATTATTACATACACAGATGAAATGAGCAGACTCTCAAATGGAAATGATTATCCACAATATCATGAGAAACAAAGCAAAGCAACTTGAAAATTATGGTATAAATCAGTCAGCAACAAGCAATGGTACAATATACTACAGATAAATAGTGCTAATCATAATTTAATGGAAAGGGAATTACATTGTTATTTTGCTCAAAGAGGATTACAAGCATCTCACCTTTACCAATAATGATACTAAAGACAGACGCTAATTATACAAGTCGTCTTTGATAGTCGGGAGTCTATTTCACCAGTCTATTCGAAAACATCTTATTCAAATAAAAAACACTGTCTTTGATAGCACAAGGAATCTTTTGCCATATTTCATGTCCTCCAAGCATGAAAGTTCCAAACACACCTAAAAAATCATTCCCCACCACAAATGCTAAAGGTATGTCAAATTTAAAATTCAGCCACACTGAGATTCTTGACTGATAGAAGAATGACGTCATTTAGTGCGCGCAATGCATCTCGGTGTTTCATCTGGCTGCCGTAAAAAACATTTATGGTTTATGGGCTTAACAAATATCTCTATTTCCAAAAGTTTATGTCGCGAAAACAAGTTAAATAAATGGTAATATTATATGTCAAAAAAAATTTCGGCACTTACGGGAAACACTCTGCTGACCTCTTCTGATGAATACGCATTAATATTTGAACAATATTCAAGACATCATAAAATTCAACAAACACGTAATCATAAAATCCCAGCCGAATACTTATCACTTGTTGTGACCTGTGGAAAATTTACCACATATGCTCTCGCAATGAGCTTGGCTTTGTTAAAACACCATAACAAATGGATACAGTAGTCTATCTTTTCGTAGTAGGTCTTTATACATCTCATCGTATGTAGTTTGAAACGAATATACGTTAGGTTGATTGGGTGCCGAGCCAGGCAGCTTAACTTGATTTCCTGCCCCATAAGATTTGACATTGAAACCTTTTTTACTATAAAATAAACCCCATACAATCTAAGAACCATTTACAACGCATTTTGTAAACATAATGGATAGAAGAACAATTTTTGTTGTTTTTACCTTAAAAACTTGTGAGCCTCCATGCTTCGATTTTGATTACTTGAACAAACGACAGCGATTTTCAATTCCATAATTTTATCTATATTTCTCTTGATTCAAACACGAAGAACCCAAAAAATCATAGAATACACTTCAGACAATATTAACACTTACAAAATACGATAAAAACAGTAAAATATTCGTTGGATTACGAAGGATTGTACGCCGTCAAAGTATATAAAATGATATAAACATTCAATGCAACCAAACAAAGATTTCAATGCGTCATAAGAAATTTACGAGTTAAGCATGTCACGTGCATATTTAACAAACGTCCATTTACGACATTTGCCACATTTGGAAGATATCGGAGTCATTAGGCTTACGAAACTTTCTATATATGGTAAAAGTCGACAGTATTTTCCCGTTTAGCACTAAAATTTCTATTAACGTGAAACATTGATCAACATGTTACACAGTGTATGCATGTCATTGTCACCGACGTCAAGTAACGTGTTGTAAGTTAGTCGAATTTCTCACTACTTTTTACAAATCCAGTAACATTTGGCAATATTCAACAACAAGGGAACCAGGAAACCGGGCACATTTCAGCAGGTATACCGTCAGACGTCAGTTTGGAGTTTTTGTTTGCAATACGTGAAACAACTGAAAGTTATTTGCACAAAGTTCACTTCTAAAGCAATCTATCAGTCAATTTGTCCTTGTTAGGATGTCTGAAGAAGTTTTATCTCCACCAATATCCCCATCAAAGGCATTGCTTCAGAGCTGGTTAAATAAAATCATGAAAGTGAAGATTTCTGATGGCAGAAGGCTGATTGGATCATTTTTGTGCTCAGACAAAGATATGAACATGATACTTGGATCGTGTCAGGAATTTGTTTATGGGGAAGGTACAAAACAGAAATTCGACATATTGGGACATCTCCCCATCCCACTATTATGTTGAGTGATGTAAAACATTTTAAATTTAGATTATGAAAATGAAGAACCAAGAATTTTGGGTCTTGCAATGATCCCTGGGAAACATATAGTCTCAATTGAAATAGATGAAATGCCAGGCTTTCATAGGAACTCTAACACCACCATCAACCAGTTAACTACAGGAACTGAACCATTGCCAGCCAGTTGATGATGACCAACAAACTCTGTCCGATTATAATCCTTTTTGTAAACATGCAAAAGAAGTATGAAAGATATTTCACCCACAGTCTTTTTATGCATTTTCATTTTAGATCCTTCAAACTTTTAACAAAAATATTCACCCACAGTCTTTTTATGCATTTTCATTTTGATCCTTCAAACTTTTAACAAAAATACAAATTCACTTCTATCAAAATCCAAGTGTTTAAATTAATTTAAACAATATTAAAATAGATTCTGTTCCATAGCTGCTATTTATGACAACAACCTAACTATAGCTGCTTCACTGACTCTTTTGCCACTCTTAAGTGAGTCAGCATAGCTGGATTAGTAATCTGGGTTTGGGAATGACTTCTCCCCCCTTCAGTGGACAATAAAGAATGACTTGCTTAGACATGGATTAGATGAGTTATCGCAGTGAAGGGTGAGAAATGATATTATGGCATTAAAGCAATCCCCTTCATCATTTCAGCTATAAAAGCTGTAGCACTTCTTTAAATGCCACAACTCATTCCTCTGTAAATTTGTTGCACGATGCAATGTGGTTATTGTTGTTTATCTGGTACACTAAGTATATTTAGACAATAAAATTAAAAAAAGCCTTCTTTCTCTGATGATTACCATTGTGCCATTTAAATGTGCCAAAACCATTCAAAAATTAATCCCAGCTGGTTGGGCCAATGTGAACAGTCCATGAAAATTGTTTGGCTTAAATGCTCATTATATAGTTTTCTCTTTCTTGAAGTTATAAATTTATTCTTGTGCTGTTTGCATTTCATAAATAAGAAGTGGATAGTACACTTGACATTTTAAAATATGTCAGGGTATTGTCGAATTTGCCTTCACATTTCGATGCCAGTAGCCTCCTTGATAGACATATGATGAAATTCCCATGTCGGATCTTCTTCCACTTTAAACCATCTTAGTATTGTAAATATTACAACAAATATATCAGAAAACAATAAAAAGCAATTGTTCATTTTGGGAGAAAGACTCAATTATTCTCTCAAGCGATGTATTGTTTAGTCTATATTTTAAAATTTCCTGTGCATTCAACACGTTGTTCTCCCAAATGGGGATCACTCATTAAGCAATGGAGTGGAATGGAATCAAATGAAATTAAGTCGAAGAGAAGGTAACAAGAATAGGTTAATAGCCTAATCAATGAAACTGTTCCCCCCAATAACATACCAACCTTGGAGACCATATCTTTTTTTCATTTTCTCTATGTTTTCTTGCCTGTCTTTGCTTATTTTCTAGTCTACATTTTTCACGAGACGCCTCGTCCATCTAAAAACATCATCAAACAAACGATTTGCGAGTGTTTTTTTTTTTTTCATTTCCATTCCTAAACAGGTCTTACATTTCCATCTTCTAGATTTCGCAAGTCTGGCCTTTTCCTACAGTCTGTGGTACATTGAACTTCTATGGCAAATAAGAAATAAAACCATTAAGCGGAGGTCGAAAGAGAGATTAAAAGATGGTATTACCATTACTCAGATATAAAGTAGATACGTGTGCTTTACAATGCTCATGTTTATACTTTCATAGTCCTTGCCTTACGTCAAACTAATTTCTGATGAGTCACCATTGTAATTATTGGGATACCTACTGTTGATAGCGACTGACGAATCTTGTAAAATATTACCTGCGTCAGGTTCATTCAACTGCATGGCAAACGTTGTTAAACCGTACATCCTTAAAATAAACACAATAAAGATTTTTCAATTTCAGGTACAGTTCAAGTTTACTTTGTATAGAATAAAAACAACAACAGGCGAACCTTACTGAGAAACCGCGCTCGTTTTCTACACATATACAGGAACTGCAGGTTCCCTCAGATGTAGTTAATTTACCAACCTTGGTGATATTTCAGGTTTCGGCACCGCCTTCCACACTTGTATGGGATCTGCAGTCAAACCTGAAAATTTTGCATGTTCAATAAATCCTCTCACGCAGTTCAACAGGTAAATGGTAACTGACCTTTTTCAACAGACGTGTATTCCACATAATCTTCGTAATTTCCATCCAATAACAAACACACGTGACCATTTAAATCTCGTACTTCTCCTAAAAATGTAACAAAAGTTGGTGAAATGTGTCACATTCAAATGTCAATGGGTCAAGTGCGCTGAGCAGACGGCTCCACCAATAGGAATAACAGCACAAAAAGCTGAAGTACCCGTGATCATCTTGTAATGTTCTTTCACCCTATTGTAGGGTTGAAAATGAACTGTACACACTTCTTTTGTTCGGTGATTCTTTATGACAACATCACCATCCTTAAAAGTAAAACATCTTATGGTGTTTTTTTCATGCGGGTTCAAGGAAACTATGTTTGTGGTTTTTATATCACAAAGAGCTAATGGCTTATGGCTTTTTATTAGGGCAACATCAACGCATCTACAAGAGTAATACAATTACAGGGCATGCTTCCTCCTGACCATAGACATTAATCGATTTATGATATAAAAACAGTCACCTCAAATACAATTTCTAGTAAAAAAGATCAGTTAAATATCTTTATAATAACAATAGATCTTACATGCTCTACCCATAATGTCCCAAAGATAATATTGTGAACAATCGTTTCTGGTTTTTTCCAACTATAATGATCACCTGACTTCTTAAACTTTAAATGAACAATACCAGTCGGACACACTCTGACGTACTAAACAATTCATTATAACACAATAAGGTTCTTTATTTCAGTGCATAGTAATAAATGCCATAGCATTGCATATAATTTCACATAATATTAAAGTAACCATGTATATTGTTTTCAATATGCACTTTTTGAATTAACATAACAGCCTTGAAACACACAGTAATACATTCTTTGGGATTTTACTAATTGAAATAATCAAAAAATACTTTTCGTCCAACACACAAAACAATAATAAAAAGCATTGTTAATCACACCTGTCCCCTAAACTTTGTATCCAGTTTATATTCTTCCCAAAATATCCAGTCTTCTGACTCAGCATGCAAAGCGGACATGGGAGGATGATGAGAGACCTGATTTTAGGTAGGCATTGCAGTTAAGTTTAATACAATCAGGGCAGGGTTTTGTATCCAATATCTCATTTAAAACCTGCTCAACCAAGACTGCATAGCCATACTCTTTGTTGATGTATTCATAAGTTTCTCCAAGTAATGGATTGAAGGGCTTCATGAATCTAAACAAAGCATAGTTTGCTCGATTGACAGATGTACAAAATGACCATATCGTATAAAATTTCACATGCACTCACCTTCCAGGAACAGTAGAGAAAGATGAAACCATGAATGCAGCAATATACACAAGACTCTCCACAGAACTTTCACATTCTTCAATTGAAAACATGCTTAATGGTATCATATTACCACATGTAAAAAACCATGCCATGCTTACTTGCAGCTTTTTCTAACAAATAAGCATATTGGAGATCTTCACACAGCCTCTGCAAAATGAAGCATTTGGTATAGAAGTTCTTTATTCATAATTGAAGGTCAGTATCATCCATACACAAGAACATTAGAAGTTGACACATTGTCAATCCTGACTGGAAAGTTTGTAGTGCACACCTGAGATCTCTATATCACAATAGTTTTAAGCATGCACATCTCGAATCTTAGGTTCATACATGTGCAGTGGAAAAACTTTCCAGTCTGGTTGACAATTTACGAGATTTCATTCTAAATATGAAATAAAAAAGCCTGCTATACCTGCAGGAATGAGATGGGTTCATTGAAACACACTGGAAAAGTGACCTTCGTCAAGTCTTTACCAATTACCGTCTTGAGAAAACTGAACCAGTTTCTGAGAGATGATTTCTCACGTGTCATTGGCAAAACATCACGAGGCTGTCGATTTCTTTCGAAAACTATAAGGAATGTTTATAGCATGATAACAGAGGTTCAATACATTTGATAACAGCAAAATATAAAAGGACTTGAAGCTTAAAGCCATGCAAAGCCAGTCCTCATTTTATTCCTGCTATGAAAATTTTTCTGTTAATACATTGGAAAAACAACAAATTAATGAAGAAATGAAAGATGTTCCGACATTTTCATAACAAGAATAAAACTTTCTGGCTGGCTACTCCAGTTCAAATGCAAATATCATGTTTGAGTTGAATCTTGACAAATAACTAACCTCCGTTTTCCTTCAATAGTTCGTATTCTGTTTCGTTAGGATCAATTACATGCAGTTCGCCATTCTAAATGTAAAAATGCTAAACGATAATTTGTACAGGCAACATCACATAACACTAAACAGCTACGTGAAAAATCGAAAGTACATTTAACACGTATAATATGCACATTGCACACCTTGGCAAATAAACCTGATTTAAATACATTTTTAAATAGTAGCGATTCTCTAAATTTCTCTTTGTAAGATTACTAAAAATTTTCATCTTTGCTACAACTTACGTTTGACGGTATTGATAGAAACTTAACTGAACGTAACTGCTAGACACAAACACCTTTAAAACCACACATATAAAAATAGGAATAGCTGTGGCTTATGGCAGGTCTTTTAAAACATGACATAAATCTGACAAACATCATATGGATCAATTAACCCTGATTTTTAATATTAGAGCAATTAAATAAACGATAGATGAAGCAAAAATGGTTAAAGCAAGTGAATTTCAAAATATTGCAAATTTGCTATTACATGAACGCTAATGTAACATATTAAATATTTAACCTGGAACTTTCCTTACAGTTAAAAATTGCTCATCTTCTTCAGCTACATGGGTCATATTACGTAGCCTCTTCTACCACCTAAATAAGAGAAACTTGGGCAAATCTTTGATCGCTAACCTGCAAAAGATTAACTCAATAACTTTTCATAAGTAATGGTCATTCTTTCTAGTATCAAATTTCGTAATATGACGTTTTGTGATTTGTTGTTATTTTCCAGAACACGAGCCTACGAATACGTCAGCGGAGATTGGAGAAAGAGAGCTCCAGGAGCAATATCATCGTTAAATTGTCCCACCCACTGGTCCCACCATAAGCTTGTGATATTCGCCATCATTTACTACCATAAAATTGTCCTACCAATTGAAACTTTATGATATTGGCCACACTTTATCACAGTAAAATTTTACCAATGTAAATTTTTGCCTACCAACTGTATCCCTATGATATTGGCCACGAGTTCCCACGATAGCATCGTAAAATTGTTCAACAAACTATTACCTTTTGATATTTTCTACTAGTTACCATAGTAAAATTCTCTCTATAATAATGGTCACGATTTACCATTATTAAATTGTCTCACAAACTATTGTCTATCGATTAAATTTATTCTGAGAGGGTGCAGAGGTGTGCACCCCTCCTAGCCTTAGTGGGATTGAGTGAAGGAGGGGTGACGATTTCACATAGAAATATTAACATACCAAACCATCAATCAAAAGCAAATGTAATTTGAAAAAAAAACACTTTCAAAAAATATCACTTAATCGTGGTATATGTGAAAAAGAACGAGGCACGGTGACAACCACAAACTAACCAGCCCCCCCCCTACAAAATCATGCTGGATCCATTCCTGATGAAAACACGAGAAAAGCTACAATATATATATATAGTCTACGATGCAGGGTACACGAATGGTGAAAAGTTAGAACCAGCTGTTATGAATACACACGTTTTACTGAACTATAGTCGTTTGTAATCAGAAGTCAGGTACACGAGCATACTGTTATTTCGTCTGCAAACCATGCAGCATAGTAATTTTATTATATTTAATATGATATCACTTTAATATATACCATCAGTCCTACTCAAATAGGTAATACCGTCGACAACATACGGACAGACATCGGTGTTTTCATTGGTAAGGCGAGGAGAACGACCAGACATTAGATCTTGAAAAGCCTTGAAAATTTGATAGTAACTCAATGTATGACGCGCGATTGTATTTCAAAGAAACTATCTACGAATACGTCATTACACGCAGGCATTGACCAATTGAATTTGTTCAACTCACATTGCATGCGGCCTCCTGTAAATTGTTGCCCCAAATATAAATTCTCCTTAAAGTGTTATTTCTCTTCATTGCTTTTGCCAGGGAGCACAAGCCAACCGATGTTATATTGTTGCTACGTATGTTTAACCTGGCAATAAATCAATCCTTTAGTACATTTCTCTCTGTCTTTATGTCATATAACGAATAGTGACGTTCTTGTGATCATAGTACAAATGGAAATTCTGTTTTAACCTTTGTAGAGAAATTTCTACAAAATTATTTCAAAATTCTAATTCTATCGACAAAATTTCTCCAGTCAACAGTTGTTTTATTTTCATATGTGAAGAATGATGTTACTCACGTAACTAAATTGGTATTCCTCAACGCTAGCGCGTCTCCCAACGCGCATGCTCCGTCATCTTCGATCCTGTTATAGGCCAAGTTCAATGTTTCGAGGTGAGTATTCTTCATGAGAACTTTCGCAAGATAACTCGCGCCATCTCTAGTTATGCCATTGCTACAAAGAGAAAATTTGAAAGATATTCTGACTATTCATTGATTTCTGTAGTATTTTGACGATGCAAGCAACATATTATGATGGAGCTAAAACTTTTGAATCTAAGATGATTGTAGAAATGTGACTACCGCCTTTGATAAAGAAGACTTCATACGCACCAGCTTATATCTAAATGTCGCAATGTTGTGTTTGCTGTTAAATTCTCAGCCAATCTTTCAGCCCCAAAATCTTTAATTCCAAACTTTGTCACATGTATTTCCAGCAAAGAACGATTCACCTTAATCAGCGCAAATTCAGTCAAAATGAACAAGGTTTCTTCTCGCTGTGGCTGTTCGCTTCGATTTAATCACATTAAATTAATTACATTATTCATTACATGAAGTACCTTCAGCATTGTAGCAATGTGTACAATAACGGCTTCCTCCTAAAGAAACGAATGTTTAATAAGTAACGATGTCATCGTCACAAAATACATGTAACAAAGAATCACGCTACCTGAGATGAATGAAGAATAGGTCTGCTCATATTAAGAACTTTTAAAGTGTTATTATACTTCAATACTGTTGCCATTGCCACGCAGCTGTCCGTCGTCTACAATTTCAAAGCAGCTTGCTTTAAACAAAGGCGCAAAAAATGAAACACAACTTTACACAAAGTACAACTTTCGTTGTCATTCTAGTTCATCCCATTTTACCATGTCTGTGTCAGCGAGATCCAGTTCTTCTAGCACGGTGTTTACTTGAAGTGAACCAGCGATGGCCAGTGCACCTTTGTCGCAAATCTTGTTACCATTTATTCTGAGAATCAGCAAAGTTTCGTTCATCTGAAGTAAAAATCAACTTTGTGCCAATAATCATTTTCACAACTTTCATAAGCTAGAGATAGACATTGATTTTTGCAAGGATTTAGGGAATCTATATCAAAATCACCTGAAGTCCTTTCGCCATATACTCCGCTCCTGTGTAAGTGATGTCATTATAAGATAAAATCAGCTTTCTAAGAACAGCGGTTTCCTTTGATAATTTTTAAACCATAATGACATTTTTACAGACTTCACACTTCAGTATTGTAATATATAAGTGGGATTGTTTTGTTCTACCTCAAGTAGAGTCGACAAAGTTTTAGCTCCATCGTCAGAGATACTATTGTAGCCAAGATCCAAAGCGACGACGAACGTATTTCCCTGTAGAGTTCTACACAATTCATCAACCCCCTACATAAACATAAACGATAATGAAATATGGTTTATCAATCACTTCTTTGTTTCCCAGAGGTCCTCCCAAGCAACAATGAAAAGAAAAAAAACTCTTCAAAACTGCTAGGTACAAGAGGATATTTTATTTTAAACATTGCACGAAACCTCGTCATTTATTTTTTCTCGATACTTTTCGTTGTTTGTGTTTCGCTTGTTCGCATTTAACTTCAACTCCAACGTACAGCTTCCATTCGGATCTCTGATAGAAAGAAAATACGCATAACTCAAATGCCTATAACAATAGCCCTAAAACTTGAAAAGTGCATGACAGACAAAACTTACAAAATTTGGTCGTCGACTATTCTGTCCAGGATGGCTATAATTTCGCTATCAGGCTGTTTTTTGGAGTCAGCACAAACTTCGAGATAGGCTTCTTTAGTTTGAAGAGCGTCACTCATTATTGATTCATACTTTAGTTAACTTAAACTAAGCAAAATCTTAAACAGTGTGACTTTTCGTTTTTGCCACTCTTTTAAATCTCCATATTGTTAGAATTTAATTAATGTCGGTTGCCATGTAAACTCATCTAAAGTTCCATCCATTTGAAGTCGGTTGAAAACAACACGACAAGACACGATTGTGGGCCGAGCTGTATAAGATTTTTAGATCTGTGGTGTTGTGTTGTTCAGTGAGTTCATATATTCAAAATTATTTCATCGACGAAGTAATTTTAGCTTTTTAGTTTGGTACTTAGTTATTTATTAGTAAAGCACATTTATATACATATTTTTCTAAACGCATGACAAACGTGAAAATCAGTATGATAACCAGATTTATGAGCATGACCAAAATGGTAAATCGAGGAAAAAAGTATATGAAGCTGTACACTTCCACAATTTCATGTTAGTCCCTACGTTTCTACTAGCAACTAAAACACTAACAATGTGTTATGGCGCTTAGCTCCGGTTTTAACAAGGTCATATCATAAGCATAATTGAAAAATTATTATCATATCAAAGTACAAAAATACAATCATTGTTAACAATGTTTATGAATTTTCTAAGTTAAATATCAATACATTTAATAATTAGTGCTATCAAATTACAAGCACAAACGTACGTACAAGATAAGTTGTTTAATTTGTTTATTTGCTAAACTCGTGAAACCAGATTAGTTGTTTAGATGTTTCCATGGTAACCGAAAAGATATCACATTTCCATTGGCATTTTTATAGATAGTTAAATTCGTCTTGCATTTGTCTTTCACCAATGAAAGCCTTTTCTGTTCTAAATTACACGCTTAAATTCGAAGAAACAGAAAAATCCCTTGAAATCAGGTAAGTCTATTTTATTTTCTTTCGCTGCCGAACTCTTGAGTCCATTTTAACAGGACCCGAAGAAAAACGAAACGCTTCATTTGTTTTTTGAAATATGTTTCACTTTGGAATTAACGCTACGACAACATACTTAGGATTTATCCTACACGAAAGCTACTATCACGAACAAAACAGCGCAAATTAATTTCAAATCCGCATAGTCTAGTCAAACGTTAAGGTTTCAATGCCTAAGATTCCAAGCATGATATTGACTAAGGTCTAGGGAGAATTTAAACCAGTTCAACTAAAACCATTTTATAGTTATGCAGTATTACAGTAAACGATTCATTTCTTACATTTACAATTTTTCATAGGAACTGACCGTTTCCTTGATTTGTAAATATGGATTTGGACTTCGCCGATCAAACGAAGGAAGGTAAAACGATCGTATAAATTCTTGTATCTATAAAACGTGATTAGCGCATCGTTTTATTTATTTATGGGATTTAAATGACAACGGAGATGGTCAATACAATTATTTACTTTTAAACTAGTCCCATATCTTCATTCGCGATTTGTCATTTCAAAAACTCCTTTTAAAATGATCATTCCGTTTTAGCCAATTTTTCCATCCTACTTTTTAGTAATTTTCATTAAAACCATACTGACAGCAGACAAATCAGCGAGGCAAATGAAATTAACAAAATAGTATGCTTTACCAAATATTTGCAAACCATGTTAACGGGTACACTTTTGTAGGGCAAATCCAGTTACAAGTAGAATATGGTTCTCAACACGGTCAACTACAGGTTACTGTGATGGAAATAAACAGTCTGATTCTTCCTACAGGTAAAACAAAATCTCATCAGTCATTTTTCATGGCACGAAAAAAAAAATATAAAGATAAACTACCGAATTTCTCTTACCTGCAAATTGATGAGAAATTATTTTGTCTACTTCACCAAAGGAGCACTAGAAGCCCCGTAGGAGTTCTCGCAAAACGAGAACTATACATATTCTCATTGCGCGTAAAAGCATTTTTCTTTTCTCATCTCCACATCAGTTAAACGTCTGGGGATTTCTCATGTGTACGTAAAGAGTCATTTACTGAACGAGAAGACCTTAGAGCCGTTTAAAAAGAGAAGCACTTTCAACAGTTTCTTCCTGCAAGACACATCAAAAGAAACAAAAAGAAAGACAGAAGATGTTAAACTGACGATGTCAACATCGGATTCTCCCAGTCAAAATAATAATGAAAACTCACGCAAGAGTAGAATAAGAAAGGCTTTGAAGAAACAAAGGGAAAGATTTCGTTTCAGAAGAAATTCTGACAGAGGTTTGTACATCACCATTTGTATTTACACAAAGAAAGACGGAAAGAGACGAACACCTACTCAAACACCCTTAAAGTAGCTCCGTTTTATGTGTGTATATCTTTATCCAACTAGTCCATCTTTAAATCTTACATTGACTTCTCACATCACAGTTAAGACAGTTGTCAATGCTGCTGGGAACGAAAATGGTCGCGCAACGTTGTCCTTTGAGAGATCCCTATATTACCCTTCGGTGTCCTTGTACCAACTCCAAACACAATGCCTTCATTTAACAATCTGCGGACGCAATGCTACGACAACACAAAGTTTTCCTATAGCGACAACTTGTATACCGCTGATGATAGCGATCAAGCAACACCAACCTACGTGGTATCAAATCTCATATAATCCTGATTTAGCTATGGATAATGAAGGATCGAAAATGATTTCAGTGCAACAAACATGGGACAGGAATGAAGGTGAGCTTCCTTCCCTATTTGGGCATTTTGCTTCTTTGCGTTTTCACTGACCGTACAAAATTTTACCCAAAATGTATTTCAGAAGTTAATACCTCAAGTTTTGCAAGCTGTAAGCTTTAGTCCACTGCCTTGTTTGTTCGCTGCAGCTGTCAATACGCTTTATTTTGTTTTCACCTAGAAGGTGCATTCACGGGCCGCAATGTCGCCTGGGACAGAAGCAACAATAACCACAGTTACAGTAGACATTTACAGTCAAATCGAAAGCAATCGATAGCCAAGAAATCAACGATACACGTCAACATTCCTGGTCAAGATGGCTTGCGACGTCCTAAGAGAAGCTAGACAAGAAAACAGCCGATATGATTCGGGAGTTAGCTTAGATAGGCTAGGCAGACATGAGAGCATCGAAGAATTATTCTTTGACGAAGGAAATAAGACAAATAATTTTCAATCAAGGAAATTTCTTCGCCCACAACAAGAATGGAAATCGGAGTTCGTGATCTGCGCCACCGCAATGGATAGTCAGCGGTCGAGTAAAGGCGGAGAATTGGATGTAAGTTCGTTATCACTCAATGGTTCTTCAAACCGAAAAACATTTAGCGAAAGAATTCGTGGCTTTTGATTGAAACTTGACGAAATATCTTATGATTTTGGACATTACAGCTTCTCAAAAACGGATCTCGTACTTTCCCGTGAAACTGAGGGAAGCTAAAAAATTTTTTGCTACCCGACAATAAATAGCGATACTAAATAGTGATTCGTTAATAAATAACTATAAAATTTAGGAAGAGATATTGTGTTACTGAACTTTCCATAGTCCTTTAACAATCGGCATTTTTAGGAAACTAAATACAACCATACAAGGGAAAACAAACTTTGAATGAAATTAATCGAAAAACAATTAAGAAATTGTGATAAAATTGTGACGATTGTTCGTCGACAGTGCGAATAAATTGCATCAAAAGTTTGTTTTCTCGTACAGTTTCATTTCAATAGCAGCCCAGTCTTCCCACGAGTGAAAACACGAACTACAGCTGTACACAAGTGTTCACATATGTTCCTACCGTTAAAGTTTGTTTTCTCGTGCAGTTTCATTTCAACAGCAGCCCAGTCGTCCCACGAGTGAAAACACGAACTACAGCTGTACACAAGTGTCCACAAATGTTCCTACCGTTAAAGTTTGTTTTCTCGTGCAGTTTCATTTCAACAGCAGCCCAGTCTTCCCACGAGTGAAAACACGAACTACAGTTGTACACAAGTGTTCACAAATGTTCCTACCGTTAGCTGCCACGAACCTTATCCTTACGTGGTATTGCTTTTGAAGTATTTCGTGTGCTTTTACTAGCCATCGCTGTACTTCTCGACCCTTTAGCTCGCAGGCTCGACATGCTTGCAAACGGTGGTACTTTGTTACCTAAGTCCGTATAAAAGCAGTTTAGTGATTTTTTCGTCATTTCCTGGCAGCAAATCGTATTTTACGGCGAGCAAATCGTCATAGCTTTAGTACTATCAACGTTATCAAAATTATCTTCGAGTTGAACAAAGAACTTAAACTCCTCCAGTAGGATTAGAGAATACTACTCTTTACTTACCTTGGTGCTTTAACTGTTGTAGTCGCTGTGTGTTTGGCTGGCAATGTTTAGTCAAATGAGAGCGCCACGCCTAAAAAACAAGTCAAACCACATCAAAACATATCGAAAGGAAAGAATATATTGTTTCTTTTGTAAATGATTAAATCAGAGACTTGGCATACTAGAAACAAATGCCAAACACTGCAGAGGACGAAATAAGTAAACATAAAGAAATTGACGTCTCTACAAAAGACAGCAAATATTATATAAGAACTGAGATATTTTCAGCCGAAGAAATATCAAAGTATATCTAACAATCAGCTGTATGCACACCTCTTCACTTGTACCAACTGTCTTCCGACATAAAGGACATCTATTGCCAACCTTTTCTGCAGATAAAGTAAATAAGAATCTTCTCAAACTACCGTCGTATACAAAGAATATGAATGACATCGGAAATGTAGCTTACTCGGACAAACTTTGTCGTGGTTGTGATTAGATAGTTCGCTCTTCAAAACAGCTTCTTTACAACGGGGACAGGCGACAAACTTGGATTTTAATTCACATTCTTCAAGAAGATGTTGACTTTGACGACATATTTCGATGACCTGATGATCATTTATTATTGTTTCAAAATACACGACAGTGGAAGACGAAGATAACACTTCATGTAAGTTTCTTATGTCAACCACTTTGCATGAGCTATCTTTGCATATTATACCTGTGAGCACTGAGAACAACGCTTTAGCATTGGACATGACTTCCAGTAATGGGTATCGAGCGCTTCTTCCGTAAATGTCTCATCTTTCAATCCGCAGAAGATACATCCTACATGTGAAATAGAGTGACATCACGTGACTATTGTTGTGACAGATTATATAAAACCACGTGACTACTGTATGCGGGTTACAGAGCACGTGACTGGTAGGATATAAGCGGGTTAGCTGTTTTACATGCCAAATACCTGTCTATATCTGCTCGTTCAGGAGGTGGAGAAGGGTGCATCACACGTTCAACTACAATGAAAAGAAAAATTGATGCAAATGCTAACCTGTTTAAATGAAGAGTATGAAATGCGCAATGCTTGAAAATGTGTGAAATATCATACTACCCAACGTGTTAAATCTTGAACGCGAGGGCCCTGTTATATCACGTGACGTTACTTTAGCATGCCATCAAAAGAACTTCATGTTATGGGCGATAAAACAAGAGTTCGTAAGACAAATATTCGTCCCACTTGATGAGACGAATGATGTCATGCCATAGTTATCTCACTCACGACATGTGAGATCTCAAAAGTATGGTGTTCAGATATAGTGCTCGGTTTTTATTTGTTTTTATCTTTATGTATATCTTTACCCGGCATTTCCACTGATTCACCCTGTTTGGCAGCCATTTCTCTTAAAGCTTGTAAATGCGCATGAAGTTCATCAATCTATGAAACAGCGATAAAAAAATCGACAGTAATGACAAACATTTGAATAAGAGAAAAACTTCTTACAAAACAACAATAGTAAAGCACTGCCAGTGCAACTTTGTAAATCCGGGTAATGTGCATGCCCGCATTTAAGTTTACACCCGACTCACTTCTTTTTGTTTTGCCTTCTCCGCAGCCTCTCTGTCGCTTTTTGCTTTCGCCTAAATGAAAATGTAATGATTGGAGGAATGTTTGCAAGAAGTAAACATCCGCAGTCCAACTCAGTATTTCATCTTCTCGCACATATAACTCACGTATACGTATGTGTCGGCAAACCTTTTTCTCCGCTTCTGTTGGTTTACCATCAATTCTATCAAAACCGTCAAAGATTGAACGGTACAACGCACTCTTTCTCGTTGCCGGCTCGTCATTTGGAAGAAAACTCCTCACTGGTGCTTTCAACTGGAACAAAAATTAAGAATGCTTTCGTCAGTGAAAATCCAGCTCTACCAAAGAAGACAACAACAGCAATAACCTTATAGAGTTCAAGGATTAGTTTGACTGCAGCATCACGAACATCACCATTGGCATGATCAAGGGCAGGAAGAAGGAACTATAAATGTTAGAAAATTAATGTCTCAGTCAGCCCATGTTTAAACTTCAACCACATTTTGAAAACCATGGAATATTTTCCACCAAGTTGACAACAGCTTAACTCGTACCTTCATCATTAAAGACGTAGAAAAACCACTATGGACAGGAAAAAAAGGTTGTGTACAACAAGTCATATTTACTGAATAAAACAGAAAAAATATTTCTTACTTTGCTGTTGTTTCATCAATGCCCAAAATTCCAAGGAGTTTTTCGAGAAGATCAATCCTTCCAGTGTATAACCTTGCAGTTGTCTTTAAAGAACGCATTTATATAGTCATTGATGAAAATTTGATGCGAATGGAACACTAAAGTACATCAAGGTATACCTGTTGCTTGGCTTTGAATGGATGCGTCACAAGCTGCGGTATAACACCAGTCAACTGTAACCAATAAAACACAGTGTTTAAGACACGTGACGTGAGATGGAAGATGTTTAAACATAATACCTTGATACTGTCAATCTGCGCAATCTCTAACATAAAAGAGACGGACGAATTCTTCATTCTTGAAGCCTTGATGGTGAAAAAATTAAAAGAAATTAAGCACTCAAAATGAAGAAATTTTATACTTCAATTTCTCGTAACTTAGGGTTACACAGACAAAAAAAATAAAATTACCATTTCTCCAGTTTTGGGCAAAACAAGAGGAATCGTCTAGAAATGAGACAATATATTAACACTGCCATAACTAGCTTGCTCAGTCGCAAATTATTACAAAAATCATCTGACCACGCGCAGTCTACTCAACCAACTGTTCGAGTTTATAATGAACCTACTGAATCAACTTGCAATGCTTTTGGAGTAATACGTGTCAAGCATACATACGGGTCAAAACAGTACAACCTACGACTGAGTAGACGAATCTGTCCGATTTAAATAGAGTTTAGTAAGAATGAATAGTGTACATGCTGCAGATGTTGAATGTATGTAAATACCTTTTGAAGCACAAACGGAATTTCGCTTTGTCCATCGCTGTGTGGGAAAACAAATAAATAGATACCTTTTTAAAAAACTACTTATAAAACAAATTTTACGAGAACAAATAAAATCATCGCGAACTTACTTATTTGGAATGTAAGAGACGAGCAGATCTTTTAAAATGGACAAACAGAGAACAAAAACCTTCCGGGAAACAAAGTGAACAGTCGCTGTCAAAAGTACGATAAGAATACAAGTGAAAATTGAAGGTCACTAACTGGATGAACGAGTTCATTGAGCCCCTTCTTGAGCAATTCGACAACAGCTCTGATAACAGATCTTGAGTCTTTTCAACGATCAAATGAGGATTATTTGAAGTCAACTCTTGCTGGACAGCTTTCATTCCTTCCTGTCGGTATTTCCATTGTTTCGTGAAGATACGACGAACCTACGAAATAATGAGGACAGTTTGATTAACCCTCTCAAACGAAAGACATTGTTGCTTTGATGGAAAGAACGCTGTTATTACAATGTCTTCTCCGAACACCTCGATGGCTAAACTGGCTTCTCTTGCATCCTTCTCCTTTAGTTCACTAGGTTCGTCTACTAGAAAATGTAAAAATTCTTTGAAATACACACAAACAACGTGAAACGATAACGTAAAGCAAAACTCCCACAAAATTGACTTTACCAAGCACAGGAGATGATTGCTCTTTCTCTGGAAACAAAAATACAAAGCACTTACAATGAAACCTTTCAAATAGCACACTCCAGAGAAATTCTCTGCTTGGAAACATTCAATACTACTTGTATGATGAGCCATATAATGTTAATATGTCTAGTTAATATCTATAATCAAGCCTAAAACTTCAGAGTTTGATACTAGTTAAAATGACTTTGTAAAACGTTCATTTTGTGGGCCAAACACACGTGACGCAGCACATTTGCCTTTGTATAGAAGAATAGTGAAACACAATAACAGCATGTATTTTCAGATAAAGTTTCTTTGAGACGGATATAGCTCAACAACATCAAACGAGTAATTTTATCTTTATAAGTAGTGTAAATACCTGTCATGTTTTCTTCAATTGTATTCTCCTTATTCCTGAAGTTGTAAATATATTTACGTTGAAAACTGACCAGTAATAATATAAAAAACTGCATGATGGCTAAAGGGAAAACATTTCCAAACATTCGCGACATTTTATCATAAAAAATACTGTACTTTTTATTCGTCGTAGGCAATGGTCTCTCGTCAGCAGTTGTGTTCTAAAAATCAAATCAACAATACGACAATTAATTCATACTGAATATTGAGAACATCATCGAATAAGTTGCAAACAAAAGACCAACTCGTGTGAGTTGGCATGCACCTGTAAAAAGAACAAAAATTCCCCCATCATCAAAACTTTCATCAACAATCAGCGAACATAGTATAAAACAAATTCCGAAGAAGCAAGACATTTTGAGATTGCAAAATGTGCATCAAAACAAGACGAGAAGTGAACTGTAAATTTTCGACTTTATTTCAAAGTCATCCTCAGACAGAATGCAATCTCAAGATGTCTTGCTTCTACGGAATTTGTTTTATACAATATTTCTTTCAATTGTCGGCTGGTCATGGTTTTTAATCAGCGAGCGACAACTGTACTGCAAGAAGCCATCAATAGCGCATTCTTTATACCTGTAAAGTCGAATCTTCAGGCAAGATACTCTCTTGAGGTCTGGGACTGAGATGCGGTGTGCTCTCCGGTGAAAGTCGTTCATTTTTCCTCTCCTTATCACTAGCTCGGGTTATTGGTGGTAAAGGTGGTGATTGGTTGAAATGGGACGTAGGTGGAAGAATGTTGGGAGCTTCTTTTTTAGCCTGCAATGCAAAATAAAAACCATATAGCAATTACACGTGAATCGTAGTTGATGTACGCTTTCGACTTTACCTCATTGATAATATGAGCTGAAACTAAACGATCCCAGACAACTTTGCGGTATTCGTCAATTTGTTGCTAGAAATTAATTCAATCATTTCAAAAAGTTCCAAAAATTTACGACAAGAAAACCCAACACATAGAGGAGATATAGAGAGAGAGTTTGAACACAAATGAAGAGGGATTATCGTACTTCAACGCGCGTGCAAAGAGTGTATTTCTATTTTACTCAACGAGACGGTGAATAACGAGAATTGGAGAAAATAGAGGTGAGGTACACTTTAGAGAAAGAGGTTGCAGTGGTTTGGAGATGTGATGAAGAGAAGATGATTGTGTGGGGAAACAGAAATTAAAGATGGCAATGCTAGGGAAGAAAAAGAGGAACGCAATGTAGTTGGTTGATGGATGTGGTGAGGAGGACACGAGGGACATGGAAGTGATAGAAGAGGATGTGGCGAGGAAGGAAAGGAGGGACATGGAAGTGATAGAAAGGATGTGGCGAGGAGGACATGAGGACATGGAAGAGATAGAAGAGGATGTAGTGGTAAGAGCATATTGAAGAGCAAAAGGGAGTATCCGAAAGGAGAAAAAACAACTGGAGAGTTATAAAACATCCTTTTCTCCCTACTTAAACAATTTAAAGAAACATTCGAACCTTCTTCGTCATGGCTAAATCAAAATCTTCCATTTCCACAGCTTTTTGTTTCTCAACGTGAAGACGGCCGAGCCTTTCTCCAACCTTAAATAAAGCAAATATCAGCTGTGAAAACTGGTAAATACACGCATACAAACAAATAGCTATTTACAAACGAAAGACGAAGCTTAACGCACAATAATTGCATTTGCGCAGTCGTGACACACAAAAAATAGACTTTCTTGTCGTTTTTGAAAGTCTTATCGAGAGAGATATTATACATTATATTAATTGATTTTGCTTCAAACTTGGAGAAATATTTCATTTACATTTCAGGCTTTCAAAAATGAATCCTTATGTATATATAGATATAAATGTATGTAACCGTACATAGTGTGTCCCAAGTGCAGGAGTTACCATTGCACTATGGTGATAACTGGAAGGGCACATTGTCATAGAAGTTGTATGTATGTATATATTTATATACAAGTAAATGTCCAAACGTTTGATTTAGCAAAAACTTGCCTTGTGTAAATCACTGATAACCTGGTGAAGCTTTTTTGCTTCAATAAAATCATCTCCTAAAGAAGAATATGAGAATGTAAACTACTAGTACATAGAGATGAAACATTTAAACAATTTTGATGGGGTGAAATTTTTAAAAGAGCCAATACCTTTAATAGCATTTCGTTTACGCTTTTCAAGTCCACGTATAATATCAGCCGTTTGGGGATCCTGCATTCAAATTTAGTTACCGGTATATTATTGATGAAGTGGAGGTGGAAATAATGACTAAAATACCTGATACATGGCAAATGCAATATCATCCAGGGGGGAGATATGTTCTGGTCTATATGAATGAAATATTTTAATACTGTGGTAGGAGTACAATAAGTCTGAGTTGTTTAGACAAATGTTTTGTTTTAATTATTTTGATTTTCAGACATTGATAGTCGATAAGCAGACATTATTTATCTAGCCAGGCTTCTGAGATACAAATGAATGAAAACAGTTGGACGGTATTTCAATAAACTCTCCAAAGTAGATGAAAAATTGTCTCTAAGATTAATATTCCATATTACAAAACAGCCACAGCACGCCATTCATTAGGATTGAATAGAATGAATGCGCTTAATGAATGTGTAAAATGTGTAAGGGATAATTTGACGACAGTGGTTCTTTAAGAGGAGTAGAGAAAATGTATGCAAACTAAAGCTTACTTATTTATCTTTCCCCAAACTGGATCATGGGACATTAGATCTTCCTGTTTCACATATTGGTCAACAAGTTTGTCAGCTGTGTACTGCAAGTTGAAAGATGATAAAAATGTGTTTTTATATTTGAGGATAGAAGAGCTTGAAAATGTAAAATCTCCCTTCCCTCCAAAACCACTTGCTCACATCTAAATGTCCAAAACCTTTGTAGCTTTCAATGTCTTCAGCAATGATGTTGGCAGCAATGACTTGCACCTAAAATAATTATCCTTAGTTTCCGAATGTGTTAAAAATCATTATTGTCAATGGCGTACCTGGTTGTATAAATTGTTTGTATTGATGTAGTTCTTATGTATAATAAGTTTAATGAACTGTCCTTGTGCATCTAAGTGAACAGATTTCAGCTCCCTTGACTAAAATTATACAAATTTTGTTGATTCTCAATGACACTGTTTAGGTCATTAAATAAAGTCATCAAATGATGGCTGACACTCATCCACCTTAAAGTTTGTCTTCTGGTTGTCAACTAAACCAATATGTCTGAAAATCATAAATGACACAATGATTTTGGACTGAAGCAACAATGCTAGAATTCCTAATTTCACCTCCCATGTTAAAATGGGTCATTTTATAAATAAATTTACCTACCCAAGTCTTTCAAATCTGCATGTTAAAAGTGAAGTGGATTGATTTTCTGGCAAACATCCAACAAAAATTTCAATCTTTGTTGCTGAGGAAAGTATGTTACATACGTAGGTCAAAAGATTTTACAAGCCTGAACAATTTTACAAAATTACAAATGAGCAAGCTCACGTATTAAATACTGGTGGACAAGGATCTGTAGTTTACGAATTCTCATGGATTCTTGTAGCATTATAATGATTTCTTGTGGGTAGGCACAAAATCTAAATAGCGAGGAGGAAAGGGAATTTGATATCAGCTAGCACTACATGAAAACAAACCTTAAAAAAACACTGTCTCTTACTTTGAGGATCGCCATCCTCTTGTTGTTGGGAATGAATTTCTAATGCCCTTGCTATATCCATCATCAGCTCGGTTGCATGCACCACTTTGAAGGGAACTTTCTTGGCCATTAACTACACAAAAACCGAACCTAGAATTTCATATTCATTACGTAATGTTAAATCACCAAGAACACTTATTTTAAGGCTATATGTACAGAGAGAGAACAACATTTATGACATTAATACACATGACCACTGACATTCTAAAGAAAACATTGCTCTGATTACTGAAATATATGCTTCATATTTGTAAGCAATGGCATAATTAATATCTACACAACTGGTAGACAAAATATAGGTTAAAGGAAAAAGATATTTATGGAAAACATACTCAAGAAAATTATAAGAAAGTAGGTGATTTTACTTTTGTACAATCCTCTTACATTGAGAGCAAATATCACATATTTTTTAGTGCTAAAGAAGCTTCTATATCAAATTGAGAAGCAGTAAGGCTTCTATAATACTTATTCAAAGTCAACGTTGACACTTGACAACAGTAAAAATGTAAATATTGAGAAAAATCACGACAATTCTAATTTCTACGAAAATGTGCTCACCAGTTCCAGAAAATGATCATTGCAATTTGAAAGCAGGTAATACTTTAATATTCGGACGAGATTGATGTTACATACTTCAAAGTTTCAAAGAAACACAAAATCTTTCGCGCCCAAAATACTAAAGCAATTGAACAGTAAGTTACGTATTTTCATGTGGTGAGCACGAATTAATTATTTTGCATAATCAAAATAATTACTTCACAAATAAGGCAACAGAATGGCATAATCTTTTGCTAAGTGCTACACATCAATGGACTAGACCAGGGTCTCAAACTACGGCCCGCGGGCCAGATGCGGCCCGTTGGGCCTCTCAATCCAGCCCGCAGAGGCACTTAAGAAAAAATAATAATATTATTAAACAAAATAAACTTTGTGCAGAAAGTTCCGTTATGTCCCAAGCCAACTAGCAAGAGTGGCTTACGTCAATTTTCTCCGAACTTCCTACTTCCGTTTCAAGCACATTGCGAAATTTAAAAGCTGAAGGATAACGTGGAAATTTTTATATTCTTCGGCCCTCAACATGCTGGATGAAAGTTCATGTGGCCCTCTGGCTGTAAGTTTGGAGACCCTGGACTAGACTATGGTCATATGGTGATTCCACAGAGATTTAGATGTTCGATAGCTCTAGGTTCAATAGTTTTATTGCAGTATAGGTGCTATTATGTAATCCTATGAGTTGTGTCATGTTCTTTTTAATTCCAAAATTACTTGGTTCTTTAGTTAATATTTAATATATGATGTCACACCAGTGCGACTAGAACGTTATATAACTCCTATAGTCGCATTTTCGACTTATTTGGTCTTGTATAATAGAGTTAAATAAAAGAGTGTAAGGCTATGTTTACACGAGACCGGATAAGTTTTCGTCCGCTCAAAAATTTGCGCCGTTAGCCCTTCCGTTTACACTACAACACGCATCCGTACTAATTTTTTAACATGTATCCGAACGAATATTCGTGCTGCTGTAAAAGCGGGCAAATAAAAACTTGTGCGGATGAATATTTTAGCTGTACTGTGTAAACGCAATCCAGTTGTTTTACGATCGGATTCGATCCATACCCCTCACTATGTCTCTGATTTTTTCGGTAATACAGATGTATACAAAACAGTAGTAGCAATACATATATACACGAATCATGGACCAATGGAAGAAAAACTTCCTTTAGTTGTATTCACGTCGGCTTTACTAAGCTCCGTTGCAACTTTGGAAATTATTCCGGCTGTTGTAATGTCATTAGAAAGAGAGCGTGAACGAAGGCAACGGTTGACAACTATGACAGCCATTTTGGGCATGCAAACAAAAAAATTCAGCTTGCTTTTACACTCCATTAAAAGAGGGAAGCGAAAAGGAAGAAGGCGAAGGTTCTGGGTGAGACCAGGAAGGAGCTCCGAATGGTGGACGAATTTCATGAATGGTTTTGTAGTTGAGGAAGAATGGCGAGAAAATTTTCGAATGTCGAAAATGGCTTTTACCAAATTATGCAATTTACTTCAGCCGTTTCTCGAGAAAAAGTTACTAATATGCGCGTGCCTATATCGGTTGAAAAGCAACTGGCAATAACACTCTATTACTTGTCGGACGAGGGTAGATATCGTAAAGTGGCAAATGCCTTTGGTGTATCGAGATCATCAGTCTCACTAATCGTTCGACGAGTATGCCATGTTTTGACAAAAGTCTGGGATCCAAATACATAAAACTACCGCAAAATAAGGAAGAGACGCAAACTCTTGTCTCAAAATTCTTTGTTAAACATGGGTTTCCACAGTGCATGGGTGCAATAGATGGTACGCATATTTTCATTAAACGCCCCAGTACCTCACCAACAGATTACCTTAACAGAAAGAACAGGTATTCTCTTAATGTTCAAGCTGTTTGTGACTTTAAATATCGTTTCATGGATGTGGTCATTAAATGGCCGGGTAGTGTACATGATGCACGGATATTTTCTAATTCCAACATTAACCGTAAGTTTCGTGAAAATGAGAGTTTTAAATGTCAAAAAACAAATTGTTGATGATGAGATGCCAGTCCCTGTGTGTATACTGGGTGACCCCGCTTATCCTCTCCTTCCATTTCTTATGAAAGAGTTCCCAGGTGGTGGCAACAGTGTGCAACAACAATATTTTGGGTGGCGCCTTTCTTCAGCAAGAATGGTCATAGAATGTGCATTTGGAAGACTGAAAGGCAGGTTTGGAATATTAAAGCGTGAAATGGATATCAACACTGAAGATCTACCATATGTCATTTATGCATGCTTTGTTCTCCACAACTATTGTGAAGAAGAAAAGCAGGCTGTTGCTGAAGAAGAAATAAGCAAAGCAATGGAATGTGAAAAACAATTCCAACCACCCATTCTGGGAAACAGATACACCCTTGGTAATAATGATGAACAAAGTGGGAAAATAATTAGAGACATTTTTGTAAAATTTTTTGATTGATGAAACCAATAACAATCACTTAAAATTTTCTAGTTAAAGTTATCGGTTGATAATATGAATATTTTTAATTGTGTATTAGCTGAAAAAGGACATGTGTTTTAGCTCAATAAGAATAATCCAATTTCAGTGTTACAAACACAAAACATGAAGTCTAGAAATAATTTTCCAATAAAAAAAACAGCTTAAGTATAGAAAAATACAAATTTTGGGAAAATAAAAGCCAAAAAGTAAAGCATGGCTATCAAAAGTTTGGATAAGATGGGAAAGATTGCGAATATCCATTTTGATGGTTTCTGTAGCCATGTTGGTCAGTTGGCAGCATTGGCTGTTGAAAGAACACTTGCAAGGAACTAAATCCATTGTTAATAGCTGATGTGAGATTTCCAATGCTTTCTTTTAAGCACTGCATGTCATTCTCATGTTTTCTATTAGCTTCCTCCATCATATCAACAACTCTTTTCTTGAGAACAACTTCTTCCTTTGAATTGCTAATTAATTGAAGCATGTGCTCATCTAAAGATCGCTTCTTAGTCAGCTTTGAATCTTTCTTTTCTTTCAGATTTCTAATTAAATTACGTCTGAATTCACCCATATCTTTGACCTTGTGACACAAATCTTGTTTATCTGAAGCATTTCTCTCAATTTCACTCTCCAAATCAACTTCACTCCTTTCGTATAAATCAATGGAATCATCGCATTGACTACTTGAAGATGTTGGTGAGATACTCCTAACATTTGGAGTTGAGCTTCCAACATTGCCACCATCCAGGTCAACGGTTTCAATTCCCCCTGGCATACTTTCAACTGCTGGAGATCCTGCCCAAATTTCAAAGCATTCGTCATACAGACCCAGCACAACTCTTCCACCACCACTTTTACGACCACTATCCACAGCCTTACGAAAATTAGCTTTGATACGCTTTATCTTTTGCGATATCTTTTCTTTGGTAAAAACAGCTAAATTGTTGCAGTTCGGATAGTGTTCCATGCTTGTTTCATTTTTTGGGTAGGCTGCGCGAAAACGCTGCAGTATTTCTTCGTACTTGTTCTTGATTGTTTCCCAGTCGAAACCAGCATTACATTTATCAGATTTATAATCGATAACTACGCGCATCAAAAGAGCAGTCTCTTCGTCACTCCAAACAAAATTATGATTTCGGGACGCCATGTTTTAAGTGAAATGTATTACACATGCGCGGCTGTGTGCACAAGCTATCATACAGTGTTCTCACTTCTCATAAACGACCCACGAACAATGCCCACGAATCCTTTCTTATCCATTAATAAGTGCTACAAAGCTAAATAGTGTGTAAACGGAAAGCGTAAACGCTCGAGTTTTAAACGACTTGTGTAAACACCTTCGCCCGTGCAAGTTTTTGAGCGGACGAAAACTTATCCGGTCTCGTGTAAACGTAGCCTAAGAATTAAAGGTTGAAATGTAAGAGTTACATGGCTGAAATGGATGTGTTTCATCATATTTTGTACTACATGAAGTTCCTTGCTGCTAAGAAAATATGGCGTGTCTTTTGTTTACAACCTACGACCATGCGTAACGATAGAGAATAATGTCCATGATCATGTCTGATAGAAAGAAACGCCACCATTTCGTGCATTATGATTGGCTGGAAAGTCAGGAAGGAAAAGAATTCCTTGGCATTCTCTTAAGACGAAATAAACGAAGAATATTCGGTCAGAGAACCCATCAATAATTTTATCTTACCTTGTCCTTGTATAGAAAATAACCACCTTAATTATACGACATCCTTTTTTCCTTTCTTGATATAACCTTTCCACAGCATTGATACCTATTCCTTTACTCAACTCAAATACCATTCGTCATTTAGTAATTTTAACCAACTGAGAGCGTTTTCATGTTCTACGCAATTCTTAAACTGCAAATAAAATAATTGAAACCTTAAATGAACCAGCAATATTGGTGTTGCAAACAAAAATTACATTACACTTCTTGTCAATTGGTACTCCAATATGGCGGCTATGACGTCAGGTAAAATTATCTACACTGCAAAACATAATTGTTGTCTTTTACTTGTCATTCAGGAATTTTGGAGAAACCTGCCCTCCCGTCTGGTATAGCTCCTCCGATAGTCCCATACAAACTGTTACTGCTTGGAAAAGCAGCTGTTGGTAAAACAAGTACGGTAGCAAAGCTTGCTGGAAAAGGTAGTTCAAGAAACGTGTGCAATTCTCCACAATAGCATTTCAATGATCTTTTGTCAAAGTTCACAACTAGTAATGTCCTATGATTTGTGGAATGAATTACCTAGAAAGTATATATAATTTGTTTTCCTTCCAGAACTTGCTTCGACGTACGCTGAAACTCCTGGGATCCAAACGACTTTGATATATTGGCCTGCAAAGGTCTGTTTCTTTTGGTCGTTTCTCAGGAATTGATTTGCATAACTTGACCAAAAATTATGCTAGTTGAAATTATGGATGTCAATTTTCATGCAGTTAATATCCTCGTCCGAAGTCGTTCTATTTCAACTTCATTTCTGGGATGTTGGAGATTACGCGATGAAAAAGTTTGAACACATCAAAAAAGTGAGTTCATTGTTTTAACACCATACGCCAAAATAATGCAACTAAGTTTTTGCTTGAAAATTTATTCGAGTCAGAGTTCGGTGTGGCAATGATGCAACTAGATGCTCTCCCCCTTATCGCTTGATAACTACTGTACTCTCCTATCAATTAATGTCCTCTCGTTGATAGTTATTGTCTTTTCTTTGATTAACTACTGTACTCTCCTATCATTCATTGTCCTCTCGTGGATAATTTTACCCCTCTTTGATACCTACTGCTCTTCGTCTTCATAACTTCGGACGTCGTGAAGACCTGATGATTCTTTATTAACCTTGTCTTTAATTTTTCCAGTCTTCACAAATGAAACCGGATGCCGTGATATTCTTCTTCTCTTTTATAGACAGGTGACTTTCAGTGAATTTAACTTTGTTTTAATCGATTCATATTATGCTTTTAATAAAACATTATATCGTATGCAAAATCAGAGCCAGTTTCGATGATTTGCCGTTCTTGATCACCAGAACATGCGAAGAACTGGATGAGCTGCCGAAAATAACTATTGGGACTAAATATCCTTTGGAACCTTTTATCACTAAACACCGATCCACTATACTCATATCAATATATCTTTGATTAGGGTCAAGTGCATAGGTGGGGTCTGGGTAAGAGGATTGGAAAACAGTTTGAAAGCAGCATTTCAAACAGCCAACAGCATTAAAATGTATACTTTGTAAGGATAAGTTAGATTATGTTTGTCTTTACTGAATTTTTTGATGAATTATTTCCTTGATGAATAAGCTCAAGTTTGACAAAGTACTCCATAGCGAGGTCACCGAAGAAGAACTTCGTGACTTTCAAGAGCAATGGCAAATTCCGTTTTGAAAACTTGCAACAAAGACGGACGCAAACTGGCTGACGGGAGCCTAGATGGTCGTGCTGGTTTAATGGTATGTATAGTGAGAGAGACTGGTCACTAATGTTGGAGTTTTGGGGGAATGAAGTTGGTTTAGTAAATACGATATCTTTTGTGATGATCTAAATTTTATTACAACATTTGAGAAACAAATTATTTAAGTAACGATCACAATAAAATGTTCGCTCTCGAACCATTTTTACGAATGCAACATTTTATTCAGGAGGTCGCGCCAATTCTCAACAAGATTGTTGATGTTTTGTTGAAAAGACGCGAGGAGAAAAGCTCCAATCAACAAAAATCACCAAAAAAACAGCCGATCGGCAATCAAGGTCAAAATAGAAGATCACAAGATGACCATCGTATCGCATACATGATTTGAAATAATTATTCTGTCCTATGCCGTTTTCTTATTTCCAATTCGAATATGGGGCAAATTTACAAGACATGTTTGTTATAATTTATTTATTTAAAAGACAACAAATAAGAAAAGTGACTGTTTTGGGTATCGCAAAATTATATAAATATGGTCTATTTTCAATATTCAATAAATATAAATAAAATACATTTTTACTATGTAAAATATTTTTCTCGTACATTCGTCAACACAAGAATAATTGATTAAATGATTTATTATCTTTCTACACATTTCCAAACCAAAACTGCGTATATAGTTTTAGTTACCATCGATGTAAATGATACTGTGATCAGGAATGGTACTGTGATCATTAATGGTACAGATATCAGGAATGGTACTGTGACTAGCAAAGGTACTGTGACTAGCAATGGTACTGTGATCAGGAATGGTACTGTGATCAGCAATGGTACTGTGATCATTAATGGTACAGATATCAGCCATGGTACTGTGACTAGCAATGGTACTGTGATCAGGAATGGTACTGTGATTAGCAATGGCACCATTAGAAATGATATCGTGATCAGAGACAGTCGTGTTCTGAAGTAGACTGGCATTGACAAAATTGAAGGAAACATGTTTGTAAACATGCCTTTACACCCACACTGTTTTCTTCGGTCCTTGACAGTTTTGTATATCATACAACTTATGCTCGTTCCTAGTGATATCGTCAAGTGACGTCAGACTATCACGTGACACAATGCTGCATCGCATCTGAACAGATGTTGGATCCCAGTCCAAGCTATACATACTAGTTCTTTCCACGACAGGGTTTGAATCCGAGGTCTGGACTTCGGATGCAGACACAGAAACTTCACGCTTTACAAGTTTTCCTTTGTTTGGACGGTAGTTCGGAAAAGGGGGTAAAACATCATTTTCGTCATACCCTCCATGGATCCTATGGGATCCACTCCATACTAAACCTTGTAGACTTAGTCGAGTTGGTCGAGTTAGAACTTAATCTCGACATCATATCGCAGCCTTTCGTTTTAGGTTTCACTCTCCGCATGACAGGGAGTTCCGTGAGAGTGTCACCGCTGACTTCTTGGGAAGATATTGCAGGTACACAAGACTGTGATCTTCCTCTTTCAGGTTTTGCCAACTGTGGGTTATGACGGGCAACTTCTACATCATTCTTTTTCAGGGAGGACGCCCGTCTCTTTAAGCGTTTATGAGATTTCGAAGGAGACAGAACGAAGGATGTCAATCGTTCCTTGTATGTTTGTTTTTTAGGTTTTTCATGCAAAGATAAAAGGCCAGGTTTTGTTTCATCTTGAGAAAAATCACATTTTTTTTCGCGATCATTAAATTGAGTTTGATGATGATGAATTTTTATTGAAGGCACCGACTGGGAACGTTTGAATTTTTTCACTAAGATCTTGGGCTTTTCTGTCAATGATTTGGATCGCTGACGATTTGGTGAAAGAGCACGGATAAGAATACAAAACGAGCTTAATCGTTTTGATCTAGGCTTACGCTCACTAGAAGTATGTTCAAGAGTTATTTCATGTTCCCCAAAATACAACCGCGGCTACCTGGCTTATCAACTTCTTGAACATTTTCGGACGAGAACGACAATCGATCATGAGCAATATTGTTTGATACATGTTCGATAGATGTCGTTCCACTAGAGACATCATTTACACCAGATGTAGATGTTGACATACATGCATACCTATCACACCAGGTCGAGGCTCTTGACTTACACGTGACTTCCAGCAATTCGCCCTCTCCATGAGAGGACTGAGCCAATGACACCTTTCTTGGTCCAAGACGCATTTTAAGTTTTCTGACGTCTTCATAGTCACATGATTCAATCCAGGATTTTGTCTTACTGCTTTGCGATGTCCAAGTTTCTATATCAAGTAAACTATCCGCCGACATACGTTTCAAGCTCGAGGATTTTTCATCGTTTGAACGATCCTTTCGAGTCGCCGTCAAGGTGGCTACAGTCTCCGAAGGTTTCAAAGAGTCCAACGAGAACTTTACGAGAGATGTTCGTTTTAAAGTACATTTTCACAGGTGCAATCCATGTCTTTTGTGGATAATGTATCGCTTGGGTGCACATAAAGTGGAGAATATCTAAAAAATATCAACGAGTGGAAAAAGCTTAAACAACCAAGAAGAATGGTAACGATTTCCGTGTTAGGTTCTTGATCAGTCATTTGGGTGATTGCAACAACACCGTGTGGAACACCAAGCATAGAAAACGTCACAAAGCCTGCAAGAATCAGAGAGATATCGCTTCGAATGTCGATAAAACATGTCGTTGAACGAGATGTGGCAATCCTACGCCATAAAAGAACGCAAATTTGCAGGAGGATTACGAAAGAAAACCAACTCCAGTAGACCACACGCTATGTACATTGACGTGGCAAATACCATATCATAGTTTGCAATGCAAAAGTTCTGCCAAGATGTAATCCGCGTCCAAGGTGGAATAATTAATAAAAAAGAAAGGACCCACGTCTCGCACATGTATAGGACAGAGCGACGAAACGAAAGTCGTAGAGCAAAACAAAGCTTAAATCCAAGCTTTGAAAAACGTTCAAGTATTATCAAAATCAACACAATTACCAAAGAATATATGCCAAAATGTTTTAGCAAGTAAACAGGACTACAAATTGGCATTGGCCAGTTTTTGTCATCGAACGTTTGCATGTGATGGCTGTCAGCAACGAGAAGAACCATCACACTTCCGGTGATGAACAAATTTGAAAGGCCAAGCCCAAGATAAATATGTTAAGCGGTTTCTCCCGGTACGAATGCGTGAAAATGCGAGTTATGATCAATGCTATGTTTGATATTAACGCTGAGGAAGTTATAACCCACAATGCAACGCGAACCGTGGTCTTATCACCCAGAAATCTTTCGCGTTCTGGTAGCCCATCTGTACAATTTTCCATTCGAGTACACACCACACAGGTACAGTAAGAGTAGTCAAACAGACTGTTTTCACCAAAAACACAACGTTGTTGGGGACAAGCTTCTCTCCTCGACACAGCTTTTGTATAATTACAACTTTCACAGGTTTTACCAATTTCCACAGTCACGTATCTAAGATTTCTCAAAGTTCCAAGAACAAAGACAAGTTTGTACGTCGGCAACCACGAAGACGTAAAACTTTCAGTGATGGAAAATTCACCAATTGTTCGTTTTGCACGTCAAAAGTATCCCCATTGTCCGCATTTTGAAGTTCTCTGAAAACATTATAACACCTTAAGTTAAACATGAATCACAAAATTCGTGTATAATCTAAAACAACGAGCCACGATCGCACACTGCGAAGATCCAAGTATGTCGACAGACAGTTTGGGGATTTTAACCTTTATATTCGCTGTTCAAGAAGTGTTTTACATAAGCCTTTATCAAATGAATGCAAAAGTTTAGTTGTTTCTCGCAGTCAAAGTAAATTTTTCAACACTTTTCTTTGTTTAACTTAAACAACTTTTTTCTCCCTATTTTTGGAATAAATATTCACGGTGGTTATAATCCTCGTAGAATAGGACTAGAGGGTCGTAAAACGATGAGTTATTGAGACAGCGGGATTCCAAAGGTAACACTCTGGTGACCTTAATCTCCACCAATAAACTTAAATTTTCAAGATGCCAAAAATAAAACGAATGCTTTTGGACAATTATTCTCTTCAAGCATGGAGCCTTGTATGGCATAAATCCCCGCAGACGTAATGTCGCTAATGGCCACTTATAGGTTTTTTTAAACGACACTCAGACGAGATCGAAAGGCTTGTGAAGCAGCCGTATGGAGAAGACTTTTAATTCCTTACAGCTACAACAATGACGACAATAAGCAACGAATTTTCACCATGAAAATCATAAATAGCTTCTGAATGAAAACTTATTCAACGCATTCTTTCTTTGTTTTCTAGAATTGAACGCAAAAAGAAAACGAAAAATGTAGTCGTTCAAGCTAACTTCAAGCGCAACAAAAATGTATTTAACATCTCCTCGTAAACGAATAATATACGAAAGATTTTGGACAAATGCAATGATTAGGAAATGATTACGAAACACGAATTATATCCAAATACTGCCTAGGACAATGTTAGCTAGCTATTCAATCAAGACAAGTCAGGACTTTTGCCATTCGTTTTAACTTAAAATTCTTTACCCTGACTTTTATCTGTCACCAAGTAATTTTACAATGATCAGTTTGACCAATTATTTCTCGTGAAATCAAAGAACCTAGTTATGAAAATATACAAGTTGAGGGTCACGAAGGAAGCCTTAACTCTTGACGATTCAAGAAACTTCACCTTGCGTCATGAACAATGTGCATCACTCCATTGTCCTCCACATGAAAACAAACAAAACCACTTTCGATATTTTGACAAAACCATTTTGACATTTTAGCTACGTCAGTAAACTTGGCCATTTCTGAAACCTGACCATTTCTGTAATGGATTATCACTGTCTTAGCTACGACCCTTGGGTAATGTGGACATTTTTGGTTCGAACTACGGATACAGTACACTAAGATTCCTTCCTTCATTGGTCAATGTGACGTTTTAGGCTCAATTTTAAATACCGTGTTTACTTAAAAAACAATAAACAGAGCAGAGAACACGTCATGTGTCGCATGCATTGTGTTCATTTTCGGTACTTTAATGCATTCTTCGTATTTTTTATTAAAAAACATAATTTCGCGTGGATAGGAACTTTGTTACAACAAAGCAATACAGTACTATTCAAAAGGCTTTTACGAAACGAGGCGCAAAAATATGATAATCAGTAAGTGGAGATGAGAAAAACATCATTGAACATCATGAAACAAACTGGATTTTCTCTGCGTGTTGAAATATTTAATTGTCAATTGTGTGCGATTCATCACACGTAAATGATGAAAATAATATTTTATAAAATATCACGAGAAAATCTTGTGTAGACAAAAGCAACGAAGAGGAGTCTGAAGGTCATATTATATGCAATGAATTTCATTCCTATGATGCGCTGTAAAGATTGCAAAAATTCCACATACATTCCTTCAAAATTTCAAATCAAATAGTTTTAAAGCAAATGGGAAGAGTGGTGAAATACTGTTCACGTCCAAATTACATTAACAAAGAAAAAGCTTTAACTAACTGACCGACTGAGGGAAGATATTTTCTCAGTAGAACACCAAACAGAGCGTTGAGCAATACAATACCCAGAATAAATCAAACTCTATCGCAAGTCTTGACTTTTGAAGGTTCAACTAGTGGCTAAGTAAAAATATAGCACGCGCAACTTGCGATTTAATACAAGTAATCTTGCAATCACTTTTTTAAATACGCATTTAAGCCATGCAGCATATACAATGGAAGATAAAATTGCAGTCCCTCGAAAGAGATAACCGGATTGTGTTGACAAACAGTTTCTAATGTAGCTGAACATAAAAATGCAGTAAAAGATACCTTTTTCTCCAGATGATTTGAAGTATGAACGAGAAAATTTTTATAGAAGAGCGTTTGCACAAGTGTGATGTGTTAAGAAGATAAAGCCAAATGACTAACGATGCCGTGATACGACCTCAACAAGGCTAATACCAAACTTTATTGAGCGCGGCGAGAGAAGACTACCACACTATTACGTAAATCCTCTTAGAAGGAGCGATATTTGACGATTGAAAGAGATGACCCCTGACTGTTTCCAAAATAAAACAGTCAGGTCTACAAACAAAGTCGAAAGGTCAATGATTTAGGATACGAAACAAATTAACTTAAAGACATATCGTTACACTAAGTAACTTCTTTCGTAAGAGAATCCAAGAAAATGAAGAGCTTTACTAGCTAGTAGTAGAATTTTGAAAGAATTTGGGTGTCGGCTAAATTCATTAATCTTTGCCGGCATGTGGATAATAGGAAATGTTAATTTTAACCTAGTAAGTACGGTTGCGGTGGATGTTCGGGCTTAAGAAGGGTAAACACCACGCAATACGTTATGGATTTAACTCGTTATCATGGTTAGGTCGGGTCGATGATGATGACAGAATCATCACATGACACCAAATGAGACTGGACTGTTTCCCATCAGCATGAATGTTTTCCATTTAAAGTATAACAAGATCAACATTACAATGTTCGTGGTGGAGCACACGATAATTGGAAGTTTTACACGTATAAGGTGTGCGAAAAACGTGAAGTATTTCAAACATCGCAATTCTAGAGATGTGGATATTGTTCTTTGTGTTTGTACTTTAATTCTAGAGATGTGGATATTGTTCTTTTGTGTCTGTACTTTAATTCTAGAGAAGTGGATATTGTTCTTTTGTGTTTGTACTTTAATTCTAGAGATGTGGATATTGTTCTTTTGTGTTTGTACTTTAATTCTAGAGAAGTGGATATTGTTCTTTTGTGTTTGCACTTTAACAACTCAAATTTATTACGAATTTCAGACTAAAGCCAAATCACTGCTAAGGCAATACAAAGCAAAACTTAACGACAATCACGAAGCCAGTGTTTCTAGCATACGCTAAATGGTCAAGAAAGACAGCGAGACATTTTTTTTTATCCCATTAGAACTAATTGAAGTATGCTTTTGTTGTGTTTTTTTTGTAATGACAAAATGAATAGAGAGGAAACAATAAGTATTATTTCCTTTCATTAACAACAGTATATTTATATATAAGACGAGACCTTGACTTCCTTGCATGGAGTCACGCCATTCACGAGTTTAACTCGCGAGCTATTACGTCATTATCAATTTATGCTGTCATGTAGAAGATAAATTTCTTCGAAATGAACGAGTTTTAGCCATAAATGGATACAACGAACACAATGTGCTGCGACATTCAGAGAATGTTAGGAGGAGGGGAGACCTCTAAACAATAAAGACAAACACAAATCTACACTTACAGTTCAGTTATGTCCTTTGGAAGTTTCGACAAGACTACGGCAAGATTGTGGTCACCAACTTCACGACATTTCATGAAATTTCCCAAGCATGTGCAAAGCGAGTGACATGTGGAGAACTGGACACTAGTCAATCTCCCAACCATCGCAAGACATATGAGCAAAAGTCGTGTTGTTGTCGCGACGTCATCCATGACCTGTAAGAAAATTTTAAATGTTTGTACATTGGCCATATCAATGAAAGGCTTTGTTGCTCAACACTAAAGATTGTAATTATTTTCATATCACAAAATAATGGACGTTGAGATTCGTTTTAATCGGAATTCCTCCCTAAACAAAATATCGAAGGAAAAATTCCATTGGGACTTTCTCCTTCATAAAAATATTGATAGATAAATGTCTGAAGAGTGAACAATCTTTCTTGGGTCGTGGATCTTATACTCAAATAACTTAATTTTTGTTCACTTTGCTATTATTGCGAGGCGAAACCTCGTATAGCTCAAAACCTTTAGAGAAAGAATTATTGCGAGGCGAAACTTCGTATACCAAAACAGCTTAAAACCTTTAGAGAAAGAATTATTGCGAGGCGAAACTTCGTATACCAAAACAACTTAAAACCTTTAGAGAAAGTATTATTGCGAGGTGAAACTTCGTATACCAAAACAACTTAAAACCTTTAGAGAAAGTATTATTGCGAGGAGAAACTTCGTATACAAAACAGCTTAAAACCTTTAGAGAAAGTATTATTGCGAGGTGAAACTTCGTATACCAAAACAACTTAAAACCTTTAGAGAAAGAATTATTGCGAGGCGAAACTTCGTATACCAAAACAGCTTAAAACCTTTAGAGAAAGAATTATTGCGAGGCGAAACTTCGTATACCAAAACAGCTTAAAACCTTTAGAGAAAGTATTATTGCGAGGCGAAACTTCGTATACCAAAACAGCTTAAAACCTTTAGAGAAAGTATTATTGCGAGGCGAAACTTCGTATACCAAAACAGCTCAAAACCTTTAGATAAAGTATTATTGCGAGGCGAAACTTCGTATACCAAAACAACTTAAAACCTTTAGAGAAAGAATTATTGCGAGGCGAAACTTCGTATACCAAAACAGCTTAAAACCTTTAGAGAAAGTATTATTGCGAGGCGAAACTTCGTATACCAAAACAGCTTAAAACCTTTAGAGAAAGTATTATTGCGAGGCGAAACTTCGTATACCAAAACAGCTTAAAACCTTTAGAGAAAGTATTATTGCGAGGCGAAACTTCGTATACCAAAACAGCTCAAAACCTTTAGATAAAGTATTATTGCGAGGCGAAACTTCGTATACCAAAACAACTTAAAACCTTTAGAGAAAGAATTATTGCGAGGCGAAACTTCGTATACCAAAACAGCTTAAAACCTTTAGAGAAAGTATTATTGCGAGGCGAAACTTCGTATACCAAAACAGCTTAAAACCTTTAGAGAAAGTATTATTGCGAGGCGAAACTTCGTATACCAAAACAGCTTAAAACCTTTAGAGAAAGAATGACTTTTAAATTGTGTAATAAACAGCTAACATTGAACGATATTGATGATATTGTGAGAATATCTTTAGCCGATTTTGTTGTGGAAAACAACTGCTTACATTTGAATATTTATCAACACTCAGCTGGATGACAAAAACACAAAAGCGAAATATTTTGTGGGAGGAAAAAGGCATGGCTGTATCTTTCTTTACGAATTCGCTCAGCGTATTTAATACATCGTCCAGCGATGTTTTCGAATTATCTTTTGGATGTTAATTCCCCCAAGTCAGTAATGATAAAGCGAGGATATTCTCAACATCACGAATGAACGTGGTTCAGGTGTTGACAATGTGAAAGTTGAAACAAAAACAAATATTAACGATCAATTAAACAGTGTGTGTGTGTGAATTTTACCGACGAAATGACAATTTGACGAAGTATTTGTAAAAGTGATCAGCAATCGATACCGACATTTGGAAACAAACAAGAAAACAGCTACTAAAAGCACGAAAAGTGATTGAACACCTTTTAATCTTTCACCTTTCCCCCTTTTTTGCAAGATTATGCAAGAGGCAAGAGTAATTATTTATATTAGTCTTATCTACAGTAGCAAAATAAACGAATGATTTGTCCAGTAACAACGGTCAATTTATAAATTTAAGTTCTACTGGCTGGAAAGGTGCTGACGAAAAAATACAGACAACAATAAAATTTTTCAAATTTTACACTACACATAAATTTGAGGTAAGGTATAAAAGAACATGCAAACTGCCTCAAACTAGAATCCTTAAAGAGTCTATATCTTCTCTATATCCTTAAAAAGGCGAGTGTGCGAGAAAATACTTTGGTATAACCTTTATTACACATAGATATTCGATTTATTCCCGACTTTTATAGAGTAACTTATTAGAATATTTATCACATCAAATTAAAGAAAGAGTGGAACACAGAAACGAGCTATTTATGTTCCTTACCCCGAAGAAAAGTATGACGAAACATCACAGGCTTGCAATCTCTGGCAGTTACAAAGGACAGACTACATGGAGAGGTTTTTAAATCGTTATCTCTTTACAATGACAATGTGTTTGTGTCGAGCTTATCATTGCCACTCAATTCGAACAATATCTGTCTTAGATCTTTTACAAACTATGAGTTGCCTGTTTTAAAGACGAACTGTTTTTACGATAGTTTCAACAGCTACTTCGCTTTTGAACCTTTCACAATGTTAAATTCTAAGGTATATTACTATAAATTCTTAGTAATCATGCATTACATCTTTGCTATGAATTACTCATGTATTCAAGTTGACACGTGAATGTACTGTGTACAACTTGGACATAAAATCACTTTAAGAACAGCGTACTTACAGGAAACTACATCGAGACTCCACAAACTGTACTTTACGAAAACGAAATCGTCATTTACGATGTTTTCGAGGGTTTGTTTTGAGCTTATAATGCCGAATTAAATGAAACCGTGAACGCAAACGACAGGTTGCATCGCGTCATCAATATGCCCTCGTGTCGTAATGAAAACATTTGCAAATTAATACCACTACAATCTACATGAATATCTATATAAGTGACGTTTAAAAATAGCTTTGTCGTAATGAATATAAAAGGTGACGAAAAGCTGTAACGAAGCCCAGACGACGCAATGCCGGTACCTTTACAACCAATTCTACTCAATCCAAAGCAAAAAGTAATTATAAGGTGATAAGCTTCGGAAGTGAAAACATTTTATCCAATGAAACAACAAAATACATGACCGTGAGAATGAACATTTTTAAAGCTCAATGGTGAATATAAATCACACATTTATAAAGTATTGTAAGTCCATTTGAGTTAGCAACTTGTTTGTACTTTTAGAAGAAGATTGAAGTACAGGATAGCGGAATTTTTTGAATCAACATACAGTTTGTCTCCTTTGCTATAGCATTAATCTATATGAAGCGATAATTGATTAAGATTGACTATGTGTAAGATAAATTCTAAATAAAGGAATTAAAACATGTCTGGATTGTTTAAAGGATGTTTTATATCTTTTATCTGCTTAAGACACTTCTATTTCTAGATGAATTGGTTTAAAATGTACATAGAAAAGAATATGATCGAAAGGTTGAAGAAGCACAGTGAAGACGATCGCTCAGAATAGAAGTGTATAGTGCTATAGTTGCAACACAACTAGTTCTAAATCTCAAAAATGAAACAGAAACACATGAAATAATTATTGAAACTATACACTAAATATGATCTTCGTTATGTTTAAGGGTATGTCATCCTACTCTTTCCATAACTACGTTTAAGAAGACTTTGGACGAGGGGTATGTCATCCCAATCTTTCCATTACTACGAGGGGTATCTCATTCCAATCTTTTCATAACTACGTCCCTCATTAAGAAGACTTTGGGCAAGGTGTATCTCATTCCAATCTTTCCATAACTACGCCCCTTATTATTTATACTTAAAAAACATCTATATATTCATTCAAAAATAAAATGGTGTAATGAGAAACACAATTCTTGCCTCGTTTTAATAATAAAGCTCGTGTTTCAATGGTTACTGATGGGCTTTGCCAGACAATAACAATTAAATGTCTGAATAAGTCAAGATATATTACGATCCTTTTCGCTTTTTGTCGAGTGAAAATTTCTCTACCTTAAAAATTTATGAGCAACAGAATAGTTTCTGTCATTCTGTGATCTCGTTGACCACGTCGTTAGCAAGTTGCAGAACCGCACAAACATGTCATGGGGATATTTTAAAGTCTTTGATCCACATGTCTAGCATGCAGACATAGTTGACAATCGACTATAGAAATTGTGTCGACAATCGGCAACAGGTTACACTTAGTACGACAACAAAAATGTATGATTCACATTATGTTCACACGTTAAATATCTGCCTCTTGGGAAAGATAGTTTTACAAAAAACATGAATTAAACAATGAACACGATGAACATTTGAATCACCAGCAAAATCAAAAGTCAACATAAAATCTTCGTATTCATCACAATAATTATTGTTGTGAAGCAGACAAAAACAATGTACCGCACACAAACACACCATATGACAGCTAGACAATGTCACACTGTAGCTGTTAGTAAGATGCGGAGTGAAAATAGGCGATGATTTTGTTTTAAATAAAAGGATTTCGCAATGGCCTATGCACACCTCCCTCGGAGAAAACATTGACCGAAAGATGCCTCTAATGGATAAAACAAACATTTCAGTTAAACGGTCTGGGATGCATGTTTAAATGAAACTTATTTGATAAATCGGAATTTTCCAAAACTTACAATCACATTAAAAACTGCAATACATCATCGAGTGTTTGCATATTGCAAAAGGAAAATTTCAAAGGTGAAAAGTGCCTGAGGCACAATAATTGCTCAAAATAATTGACAACGAAGAATACACAGAGTACGGCATAAGTCTGAAATAAGAAAACGGATGACTGGAGAAACGTTGCTTTTATTGTAGTTGATTGTGTTACGTTGTCAATCACCACGCTTATTCACAAAGAAAAAATGCCGCCTCACGCTTTAGTGTGTGGTACATCTTTAAAAATTTCTTTTAGCACATCTTCCTTTCTCATTACCCTTAATATAATGTTACTTTAAAAGGCTATTAGTAACTAAATATACTTTATGTTTTGTTTGACTTATGTACGCAATCAGTTTAAGACATTAAGTTCAATAATAGACATGAGCTGATTGCTTTAAATATCGTCTCTGCTTCAACTGATTGCGATAGTTCTTTTTTGTTATTTGCACGAGTTGCGAAGAACGCGAAACTAATACTTTGTCGATGGCTTACACGTTTGCCAAAGTTAGAAGATTCATGCAAACAAATTCACTCAACAAGTTGACGTTCAACTCATTTTCTCGGCGATAATTCTCGTATTTCAATACACATTCAACTCTGCCTAAGACATTACAAATGCCGCAAAGCTTACTTAGCGATACCAACATACAACCAAGTTCACTCACCGATGCATGCTTCATAGGCGAAAAAATTTCCTTCAGCTACATAAACTGTTAAAAAAGAAAGCTAATTTGTACCTTCATATCAGATCTCGGTTGTTTAAAATGTGAACGTGAAACGTTCTTCACATGGATTGCCTGTCATTTTTCTCAATTCCACTTCATATATAACTGTCCATAAACTACAAAAAGAGAAAAGTTGGAATCTTTACTCGCTGTGACTTCACGACCACATGCGCGTTTCATGCATTTCAGCTTTTCATGAGTGTTTTTAAAATGGCGCATTAGCGGTGAATGTAACCGAAACCACATGCAGGTTTTTCTACACTAAATTGATGACAAAATGCCAGAGAAAATGCGACTTAAATGCATTGCGTCGCTTCATCGAGAAACCGCGCACAGCGTGCTTGGGCAGCTTGATGGTTGTCTGACAGACAAGTCGTGGCATACACGCGTGGCTCGTGGGAAGTGCTGTCACGAAATTCCCAGTGTATTGAAGGGAATGGGTTAATGAAATAAAAAGCTCTTTGAAAGTCTGATTTTCATATATATACTGTACTGGTTTGGGCAGTAACTGACTTATAAATTACTCAAGACACACATTACAACAATAATTATCGCCCAGTTGTCATCGTGCAAGAGAAATTTCAGCATGGAGGCAACTTTTAATCGGTTTATTGGAATTTAACATTGACTAATGCTTTTCTCTGACTTAGCTTCTAAAATTCCCTCTGAGTCTTTTTTTACTTATTTAAGAAATGGAGAAAACATCAAAGGGCATATGTAGGCGGTTTATACTGCATTTTTTGGTAACAATTTGAAGTTATGCCAATAGCCCGAAATCAGAATCAAAGACCTAACAGAGACAAAATACAAACCCAACCCTCTGCTCACATCTACAACGACACTAAGATTTAAAATTTAAATAGTTGGAATGTTATTATTTGTAGTTGTTGGTTATAGCGCTGTGCTACCATTCTTTTTATTTAAAAATTTCATGTTATGGTGTTATTGAAGACGCAAAGAGGTCATATAAAAATAAAAATAAAAACACACTGATGCATATGAAATTTCAAGATAAGGAAACATTTAACTCGTCACCTTTGGCGCAAAAACAACCGAGATATCGGTCGGCGGGAAGCCAAAGTAATTTCAAGTTGCGAATGTTGTGTGATTATGGTTAAATAAGAACAGATGTTCTTTTTTCATTAAGTAAAGTTCTCGCATCTTTTAGACATTACACAGCACTGAAATGGACGATAAGAATGATTTCCGTTGCCTCTTTCGGCAATTCAATAAAAATCCAACGTCCGTCCTCGTGCGTGGCAAAATATATCTTATTTGCTGTGAATACGCCATAAAATAGCTCATTTTTAAATTTGTAATAACATTATGAATATTAATAACGAAAAGAGCCATTTTACGCCATGACAAATGAAGAATCAAAGAACTATGAACACATTAAATATATTTATATAAAAACCAACGTGAAAAATACTCAAACCCGAAAAAGTGTGTTTTCTCTTATGACAAAAAAACGTTAAAAAGGTACTTGTATAACCAAAAACAATGGCCATGAAAAAGTGTATCGTATGTTTAGAAGATATAAAAACCAAAATAACTGATGACTCATGTCGGTCTATAATAAAATCAAAGTAAAATTAAAACAGATCTTTCATATCTACTACCTCCCCTGACGTCTATAATGAAGGCCAAATTAGCGATTTTCATCAAGTTTATTGGCAAAGAATTTTGATTTTATCTGTATCGAGGCAGGTGAGTAAACTCATAACTATTCGTCTTTGACGTTCATGGTCAAATAAAGTAGCGCTAAGATAACTTTTCATGCTGATATCCTGTCATGTATAGCCTTAAGTATACTCGAGACAGAAATGTATATGCACTGCCTTCACACACTGAATGCAACGAATCAAACTATACCTATAGTCTTTGGAATCTAGATACAGGGTTGTACATATAACGTACAAAAAACGCTCCAATTCATTGCAATTTGCAAAGATTTTTTGTAACGACATTCAAAACAAATTGCGTAAGCACGATTTTCAAAACTTTCAATTTCGCCTTTTGAATTTTCATGATTTCAAAATTTTAAACCAATCCAGGGTCGAAACTAATCCACAGATAAAGGCTCAGTCAATCAAATTGTGAGGCAGATCTTATGAAACATTAGTTCTATGTTTCAACAACTTGGTTGAAACTTTTCACTGCATGTTTAGGCTATGTGTATACATTTAATCAAGCATTCAATCAGCCAATCAGTTACGAGACAGGAGTATTGATTTGCAATGATGTCAGAGATTACATAGTTAACACGTGGTATTATCTTTATGATTTGCACTGAAATATATTTTCTATGACATATTATGAGCACTTTATCCTTGAAAGCAATCTTTCATTTTACTTGAATCCAGAGTTCGCTTTTCTCATAAACGTGATGATTTCATGAGTTGATAGTACAGTATATAAGAAATCCCTTGCATCAATATTGTAACAAAACAAAAGCTTTTCTTCAAGCTAAATTCATGCATGACCGAATACGATATATCGAACTGTCGAAAATATTTAATTTCTGAAACTTACAGTTGAAACAAAAGATCCTTGTCCACGCAGTATCTTGCCATGCCGAAGCTGCTTCATGCGGATTTTCATTCTAAGAATACGATTTTGTTCAGTGTATTTTCAATTCAATTTCGACAAACGAGTTACTTGGAAGATACAACAGACATATAAACACATAAGATGTTCTCTACATACGTATAAACAAGCTGCAGTGTATTTGTGTTCACAAACTGAAGTTACTCGCGGTACATTGATGAAACAATGGAGGGAACAATCTTCGGAAATTTGCAAAACATGTTTTTGTACTCGTTCTTTGTGTACAACTTTGTAAGCACCTCTTTAAAATTATAGTTTCCGTCTTTTTGTTCTCAAGCATATTAAAATCAGAGGAAAACAAACTGCATGAAATGTTATTGAGGACGAATAGCTTCGTCATGTGAACACAAGAAACTGTTTTCGGTTCACACAAGGCTTCACATACAAAACATATAACAACACTCTCAATCCATTCATGCTCATGGCGATGATTAATGATAAATATACTGAATGTGTAAAAGCAATAGAATGATTTCTAACATATAACGACAATATGTAATGGATCGCGTAATAGAACGCAGTCCCATTTAGAATCACAGTTAAATAAACATAGTATCTCAGTGGGATGTATGCATGACTCAAGAGAAACATACATGAACTCGAAGAAAAATGATTATATGTTAATGGTGATAAGTATTCGTTTTCAGTTACAAATTATTGCGTGTGAAATTATTACGAACATGAGAATTAACGAGTAGAAGTTTTTCTATCCTTATTTATTTAAATTAATAGTTGAAAATGTAACTCTTCGGGTCCTAATAGCTAGATTGCAAAAACAAAAAAATTTGCTGTATACAAAATCTTCCCATGCATTTATGTATAAATTATATTAAAAGCGAGTCAGTCGTTGAGGTTAATCAATTTTCGTGTTTAACAGTAAAAGTCTGCACACAAGATGTAATTGAAGCCATATGCATCATTAAACAATAAGGAAAACCATTGTTTTTTCGTTGAGCATTGTATTTTTAAGTAATGGCTGGACATACTCGATTTAAAATACTGACTGTTGACGTTCGCAAACGAGTATTCATTGTACAACGCTCTCAACAACAAGGAACAAACTTAAAGTACCAAGCGCTGCATTTATTTATGGAGCTAAGTTGTTGACGGAATGCCAAATTTTAATACATAGCTGCATGCTACAGCTAAAATCAGATGCCTTTTGTAAGCAGTTAAAGTCAAAAAGTACTTTGTTTATAAAAACGAAACTCACCATGTGGCAAACTTGCAGAACACTGAGAGCCTTTTAAAGAAAGAACTTGCCACACCAAATGCGTGCTGTTAAAAATTTGCCATTCATATGCAAATGTTCTAATCGTTTACCTAATATCGTCTGTTTTTAAATGCATTCTTAATGATCTTTCTGTCAAGCAAGATTACAAACGATTTTGAAACAAGGGAGCTCGCGGGCTCAAATTTCTCACAATTGCAGAGGCGACAAGTATACATGTAGCTGTAAAATTTCGAGTTTCTAAGCATGGAAACACAAGATTATGCAAATATCAATGTCGGCCAAAAACCTCTCAATTGACGTTAGATTATAGGGACAAAAATGTGATATTTCGAAAGGTGGATGTAGGAACTTAATATTAAATACTGTTACCATTAAGGTCGAAATTGTAACATCATTAGCCTTCTTATCGTTTCTACAACTATAACATGTTGAAGTACTATATCATAGTAAAAACAATCAAAAAATTATCGTATTTCACCGTGCAAATTCTAATAACGCAGCACACAGTCTAAAAGGTCAGATAATTCATTCATAACTTTGAAAGTTTGTGAAATTTTTTGATGTCAATCGACAAGAAAAAAACCTATGATGGTTTGGAAATAAAGCTTTGAAATCTTTATTATATAAACACGACAAATACTTCTCAAGCATCTGGACCTAACAGGATTGTCATGTGTAGGGAAGGAAACTTCTACAAATAGGAGCCCGAGAAAAAATGTAAAGCTTTCGTTTAAGATATATAGCTATACTGAGTGGAATGGATTTTTCCAGCTCTTTTTTTCTATGATTCTGAGCAGTCAGTGTTGGAGACTACAAGAGCTATTTCACCAGTAATGTATAGAGTATTCGACTAAAGATTCAAGGGGTGACAAGAACAGACATTATAAAATAACATAAGAAAAACGTGTGCTGTAATTGGTCGATGCCTGTGTTTGGATCAAGCCATCCAAACACAGTAACCGTTTAGTAAATGTTGATTCTTAAATTGATTAACAATGGTAATGGTGTTTTTAGCAACTGTGGAATTCAACTTCATTATGTTTGTAATAAATAAACGTGCTTTGCGTTGTGAACTGTACCTTTTTATGAAATCTGTAAAGTTTATTGAAATCACAGACACACTGTCATGCGCAAAAAAGTTACAACAGATAAATAATAAAAATATTGACGTAGGTACATTAAAGGATAGGTAGGGATGAATAAATAAATGCCCGAATCCCATCAACTAAGTATTTGTGGTTTGTTGTTCGCAGGTTGAAAAATATATGGAGACATAACATTCAAAATAATACAGGCACCAAAAATTACCTGCAGTCAATTGGTATAGCTGCTTTCAATCGCTCGTGCTATTGAATGAATCAGCAAAACGTTAGGATGATGGAAGAATTTCCAGCATTTGTTTTGATTTTGTGATCAACTATAATTTTGATTGTTAAAACAGTGAATGAATGATCCTATCGAATAATGGATAAAATTTTGGTATCAACTAAAAGGATCGAGTCACGCGATAAATGGAGAAGGCTGTTGTTGAGATTGCTAAGTTTGGCGGCAACAATTGCATGTATTGCCTTGATTTTGCCTTCAACAAATTTCACAGATATCATAGTGGAAAAATTCTCCGGAAGGAAATATACAAGGTACATACTTTTGTAGTTTCATTTATAAGTTTTTTAAGTTGCGGATGTGGATTACCATTTGCAGGCATTTCAGACTGATTAATATTCCCTTCAAACACATCACTTCGGAAGTGAAACCGTTACATCTTTGCCGGTTCAAAAACTAGCAATTGTTCAACAAGTGCATGTTTTTCACCTTTTTATATGAGAGCGCGAATGTTCAATCTTCGAATTATCAACGATAAAAACTACTTCACAAATGAGGAATACGAAGAATTAATGAAATCTTACCTTCGAAAGCAATCCTTTGATAACGCGTCTGTAAAATTAGCAACAACAACTGCTGATCTAGAGGAGCCTTTCTTCGAGTTGGTGGAAGGAAGAAATGATTACTTGACCACAAACAGGGAGTTTTCGTATTTCGACGATGCAGAATCTTCTATAAGGTAATAAAAAAATTATAATCTCTTCGAAGGAACAAAGGTCAGTAAGTATCCTCGCTTTTCAACAAACATAATAGAAAACATACTTCAGATGGAATCATCTTTAAAAACAATGTTTGGACTTTATTTCAAAGTCATCATCAAGCTAAGTATAAGGAAATGACTTTGAAATAAAGTCGAAATATTGCTCATGAAAATCTATTGTCAGAATAACTAAATTCTTGAGTTGACAAGATGATGCTTTTTGGAGTATGTTTTCTCAAACTGTGTGAAAAGCTACGCAATCAGTTAAAATATAGGAAAAATATTTGTATGTCGTATAACAAAAGCTAATTACACTAGTTCCAGTCTAACACGCATAATTTTTCTTCAGTGACATTGCTAGCAAACAAACATGTGAAAAACCCGTCCAAAACATCCTCTTTCTGAAAACTCATAACACAGGCAGTGACGTGGCAACGAACATATTTAACCGCTTTGCAGATCTCCGCCAACTGCTCGTTGCTCAGCCAACAAACGGCCTTTCGTCATTCTATTGGCCAAATAAATTTCATTGGCGCTACATGGACATGCAAAGATTGGACGGTAACCTACCCAACATGCTTTGCAACTACGCCCGCTATAATGCTAAAGTCATGACACAGTTCATGCCAGCCAGCACGCGTTTTGTTAGCATGCTCCGAGATCCGCTGGATCACTTTGTGAGCGTTTTTGAACAACTAAATATTGGAAAACGTTTCTTGGAAATGAAACCAGAAAAGTCTTTGAGAACATTTGTTCTTAATGCTAAAGTATTTCTACAGCAAGCAATAAGAAAAGGACAGTTTTATGTAAGTAGATTCCTGCATATGTATTTAATTAGCTCTCTCGTGCATGCTTGCAATGTACATCAATAGCACATCGCTCTAACTGAAATTTTTGTCAAGGATTCCATGAATCTTCTAAAAAATGGAATGTTCTTTGATCTTGGCTTACCTACGGCCGAGTATGAAAATGAGGTTGCGATAACGAACGCCATATTGGACTTGCACAACAGATTTACCATAGTCCTCATCTATGAGTATCTGGATGAATCATTGGTCTTAATGAAACGCAAGTTATGCTGGGATACAGATGACGTCATCTACTTCAGTACAATGATACCACTTAAAGAGAGACAACGTGAATATCCACGTGAAGTTGAAGAAGGGATGAAAAAGTGGAACAAAGCTGATTTCAAGTTGTACGAATTTTTCAATGCAACCCTTTGGGAAGAGATCGCGAAGGAAGAAAACTTTCCGATAGAAGTATCAAAATTCAAAGCCAGAAGAAGAGAGATTGAAAAACAATGTACAAAGGGTTCGGTTGCTGCTCAGAATGCAACATTTCATTTTGCTAATGAAATCAGAACACACAAACGACTTGGATTAATGGATATTTGTAGGAAGATGAAAATGGACGATCAAGAATATTTAGAACACTTTCAGAGACTAGCATGAAAAATACTCTCGTTCATACATAAAGTAAATACACAAGAGAAAAGCAAACAAATTAAATATTTGGAGAGAGTGCACAATACCGTAGTAAAGCCCTCAAAACAACTCTTGTTAACTGCTTACTGCATAAGATTTTAATCGCTACAAATTTTTTTTCGTACGACAAGTGATGCCTTCCTCACGTATTCAGGAGAATATTGGGTAATGTCACAGAATGTTTGCCAACGTCTTAAACGTCAACGGAAAAGAAATTCAGTACATATATATTGTACATTTCTATGAATAACTAAGAAAGAATTTGTTTCTAGGTCAATGTCAGAAAACTCTATCAAAAAGAAAAGATTCCAGGTCAAGATTCTTGATCTCTGCTAACGTTCTCTACCATTCTTGATATTGTCAGAAATTAGCTGTTAACTAGGACCGAAAGAAAGCACTTAACACGAAATAAGTATTTAGCGTTATATAACTCTTTCGTATGAGCTCAGAACGTGAGTTCAATGTACTAGAACGCTATTAAATTTTGTGATTATTTTATTCACTAGCGAAGAAGTTATTTACAACAGTCGTGAGTATTCTATATTTTACAATTTATTTACAGGCTTTTTATATATTTGGCTAAACAAGGTGCAGTTATTACAAAGCGGATATAATGTACTTGAAATTTGAGTTGTTTTACGTAATTATAAAGTTAAAATCTAGATGAATAATATACGCACGTTATGTACGTCACTACAAATATATATACAGGATGTGTGTACAGGAAGATAGAAATATTGATTGCGTAGATTATTTCAATAGAATAAAGAGAACTATTTTACCCAGGATGTCCGTGACACTTGGGTTTAATATGCATACATGTTCTGATTTTTGATTTGATTGTTGCGCTTGATAAACACTGAGTTCACTAGCTCCGGTAATTTGAATAAAATGGAAGAAGACCACCGTTTTACCATCGAGGAACAACCACCAAGATCACAATTTGAATCGTCTTTATTTTTCAAATACATCCGACCATGTATTGCCGAGATGTTTGGCACTATACTCATAGTCTTTACTGATATATGTCTTGGATGGAGCAATGCTTTAGCACATGGTTACTTGATATTTGCGTTAATCGCTGCAACTTCTTCTGTCAGGTATATGCAAAAGTAAAACCAGGATGATTTTGTATTATCATCTATTTTAGTCTCTTGCTCTAAACTATACTCTATACTACTCTCTTGTCTCTAAATTTATTCTATATTAATATCTTCTCTCTCGCTCTACTCTCTTTTGCTCTCTTGTTTAATACTTTAAAATACTGCATGTAGGCAAAAAAAATGTGAACCAGTTGTTATCACGTCATGTAAGCAGCTGAATTTTGACATTTGCTACCGAAATACAAATGCCAGAAATGAAAACAATACAACATAATACTAGTACAACTACAGCCGTCAGCTTAACTAAACAGCTGCAAATAAACTGATTAAAAAGGTACTACAATCTTAGACAATTACTTTATTCTCAGCAAAAGGGAATGTGGAATAATGCATGTCTATATTGGTGGTTTGAATTTGACTTAAGATCATCCATGAATTGTCAGATAGTGATGTCAAGATGTTGAATTTGGGGGGTAATTTGCTGGGAAGTAAGGAATTATATAACATGCTACGAGTTTGTCAAACTTGTTTGTAATTGTGTAATTTTTTGAATATCGCATTTTTAGTTTGAAATACTTTATCTAAGTATAATTACTATACTATTCGCATAAAATTGCTCATCGCTATTTTCATTTTCATCTAAACAAGGACAAGTTTAACATTTATGGAAAATAAAGAACAAGTAGGTAAAAGAGACAAAATGTTAGGGAATCTTTACTCGACATATACCCAACTCACATTCAAATGTGTGTGTGTGTGTGTAGAGAGAGAAGGATAATAAAAGCCATGGGGGTTTAATAAGATCAAATACTTACAATACAATAGGTTCAAATACAATGTGCGAAATTGTTAAAGTGCCTATAAACGAAAATTTTGCACGTTATAGTTTAATATACGTAGAAACAATGCAAATGCATTAACTCGGCTGTTTCATATATCTAATCCTCGTCATCGAACACAAATAATAAGCTGTTTGTCTTATCTTTTACAGCGGTGGTTGTTTTAATCCAGTAGTAACCCTGGCGCTAACAATCTTTCGTGGTATACAACCAGTACTTGCACCGTTGCTTGTTCTATCTCAAATTTTGGGAGGAATAATTGGCGCAGCTTTAGCCCGAGTAAGTATTATATAGTGCAATAACATATGGAACACTCACTTTAATTGAAAGTGCAATGCTTTCTTTCAAAACGAGGTATGTCGATACGTCATTGTCATTTGAAAACGAGGGCATGAAAATAAAATCCTGGGAAATAACTTCAAAAAGTTGTATCTTCAATTGCATGCACGTATATGTCTCCAATACAAAAATTGAGACGACGAAATCTCACATACTTATGAGCATTTAAACGTAAAGTAGGAAAAGTTACATGTACAAATAATGCTTTAAAAACCATTAAAATAAACTCAGTTTACATGTATTGTCTTCTTTCCAGGCAGGGATGAGCTCTGAGAACTACAAAATGAACTTTGGTGGTGTTCGTATCCTAGGAGCTAATATCAATCCAGGTCAAGGCATTTTGGCTGAAGCCTTAGCGACCTCCATTTTGGTACTCGTAGTGTTGATGGTTTTATTAGATGAGAGAAACAAGAGTAAACTCGCTCCTCTCGCCATTGGTTTGTCAGTTGTAGGCGGAATTTTAACAAAGTAAGTTTATGAACACGTTAAGGTAACTTTCTGGCCAGTATATTGCCAGAAAAATGAAGTTCTGTGCACTGGTTCTATGTCATTCAATTAAAATTTTTGCTCTTAGTCATTCGATTACAGGAGGTTCCATGAATCCTGTGCGAAGTTTTGGTGCAGCAGTTGTGAAAAATTATTGGAAACATCATTATGTCTACTGGGTTGGTCCGTTTCTTGGTGGCATGTTATCAACTTTGATGTATGGTTTTGTCTTGGCTTCACCAAACCAACTATGGCTAGTTTGGTAGAGCACTGTATGGATACAGGACTCGCATTGTAAAAGTCTTTTAATGGATTTAAACCTTCGAGGATGGAGTAGTTTATATATATACTCGGAAGCTTGAAAATTTTTCGATTTTTTTCTCTTCGTGAGATTTAATGTGTTAATGAAAAACATAGGTCCATAACGACGCTCACTTTGTCTTTAGCATATTGTTATGTAGTAGTTGAAGATTTTCGTCAGGATGTAAGCAAGATAAAAGAATATGTATGAATCGGATAGATTATTGTGAGCCCTTTGCGTATCAGTTCTCAGCAGAAACCAAAACGCATTAAAGTTCTGCTTATCGACCGATAAAAGTTATATCTTCGCCTTCAAACGTAAACATCAAATGCTTCTCCACCACTCTCTAGCACTCTTCCGTAAAATTCACAATGTTAAACTTTACCTACCTCTCCTCGCACCTTTTCATAATGTTAAGCCTCACCAGTCCCTCCCTCGCTCACTTTCATCACCAAACAACAAATTCATTGTTATTCGGCCTTTGCGTAACCTATACACGACAGCGCTTCATCGAATAGTCGACATAAGCTCCAATTATTGCAATAGCCTGAACAAAATGGAGGAAGACAACCGCTTTAACATCGTGGAACAACCGTCCAAGTTGCGAGTTTACTCGACTTTGTTTTTTAAATACATACGGCCATGTGTAGCCGAGCTGTTTGGTACAACAATTTTCGTTTTTGCAGATCTTGGTGGTATGAACTACATCAGTAGCACTGCCTTTACACATGGTCTTATATTATTTGTGTTAATCGCTGGAACTGCTACCGTCAGGTAAATCATGCAGTGAAAACAGGTCAATTTTGAACTCCTATACGTGAAGGGTCTTTGCTTTGTAAATTAGCGTGAAAGCAAATATACGCCAGATTTTATCCATATCATCTTTCTATCTGAGCAATACGAGCTTGGAGTGAAAATGAAATGCGTTCGTTTTTTTCATTTCCATACTATAAAACTAAGTACTTATTCTACCTAATTACTTCAAAAATAGACAAAACAGACAATCATTTTTTAAACTCAAGATTCGAGTTTAATTAACGATCTTGTCTCTTTTAGTTTGTAAAATGGTTGTTAGTGTGTGATAACATTAATAACAGCAAAAAAATGAACAAGACACTTGCTTAGCTGTTTACTCTGTATACAGGTGGAGATACACCAAAACATTTACCACAACTCTAAATTTGCAACTGTTAACTGTGGCAGAAATATTATGAGAATTACGTGGCTCAAAGATCGTTTTAAATCCAGCATTTTGTTGGATTTCTGAGACTTCTAACACCGCATGACTATTATACACTTCCGCTACGGTAACAAGATCCTTTTAAAACGTCTTATTTTTTATGCGCCAAATTTTTTAAACGTGCCTAAAATAGTTCTTCGACAGTTTGGCATAAACTCGTTGGGTATCTAATACTTTCAATGTGTGAAGACTTTCGCTTGGATTAAACAAACGTTGTTTGCAATTCGCATAGAATGTCGATAGTGGTCTTTTTAAAATGCTATTCAATATGAGAATTGCCAATAGTTCTCAAACACGGGTGTCGATTTATCGGTACAACAATAATTTGATCAAAATGAGGTTACGATATCGAACGCCATATTGGACTTGCACAACAGATTTACCATAGTCCTCATCTATGAGTACCTGGATGAATCGTTGGTCTTAATGAAACGCAAGTTATGCTGGGATACAGATGACGTCATCTAATTTAGCACAACGTTACCACCTGAAGAGAGACAACGTGAATATCCACTTGAAGTTGAAGGGATAAAAAAGTGGAACAAAGCTGATTTCAAGTTGTACGAATTTTTCAATGCAACCCTTTGGGAAGAGATCGCGAAGGAAGAAAACTTTCCGATAGAAGTATCAAAATTCAAAGCCAGAAGAAGAGATTGAAAAACAATGTACAATGGGTTCGGTTGCTGCTCAGAATGCAACATTTCATTTTGCAAATGAAATCAGAACACACAAAGGACTTGGATTAATGGATATTTGTAGGAAGATGAAAATGAACGATCAAGAATATTTAGAACACTTTCAGAGAGTAGCGTGAAAAATACTCTCGTTCATACATAAAGTAAATACACAAGAGAAAAGCAAACAAATTAAATATTTGAGGAGAGTGCACAATACCGTAGTAAAGCCCTCAAAACAACTCTTGTTAACTGCTTACTGCATAAGATTTTAATCGCTACAAATGTTTTTTCGTACGACAAGTGATGCCTACCTCACGTATTCAGGAGAATATTGGGTAATGTCACAGAATGTTTGCCAAGGTCTTAGACGTCAACGGAAAAGAATTCAGTACATATATATTGTACATTTCTATGAATAACTAAGAAAGAATTTGCTCTTATGTCAATGTCAGAAAACTCTATCAAAACGAAAAGATTCCAGGTCAAGATTCTTGATCTCTGCTAACGTTCTCTACCGTTCTTGATATTGTCAGAAATTAGCTGTTAACTAGGACCGAAAGAAAGCACTTAACACGAAATAAGTATATATACAGGATGTATGTAAAGGAAGATACAAATATTGATTGAGCAGATTATTTCAATAGAATAAAGAGAACTATTTTACCCAGGATGTCCGTCACGGTTGGGTTAAATATGCTTAGACGTGCTGATTTTTGATTTGATTGTTGTGCTTGATAAGCAGAGCCCTCTATTAGTAAGAGTTGGGACAAACGGTCTGGGGCGAGCACGGAGCCCCCAATTTAATCCAAGCATGACATTTTTATTCTGAAAGATCACAAAATTTTCATGCTCAGCAGAAAATGACAGACTTTTTTACTTTTTAGTTATTTAAATATGCAATGATTTGACCAAGATGCATTTGACCTTAAACGTTTTATTCCTTTATATGAAGTTATTTCACCTTTAACACTTTATAAAGTATTAAAGTTTATTTCTAATAAAGTTTGTTAAGGATTCTGTTGAAAATTTTGGTGAAGCATTTCTTTTAAATGAATACATTATTTCTATAACATGAAACATTTCTGTTGTTGAAGAACAGTCTTTTGCTATAAATGCTACTGTTTGTAGTCTTTTATACAGCATATGAGTCTGACCCAATCTTTAATTTAGTAAAGAGTTAAATTTATTGGTTGAGGAATGACAAAACTTCTGTATGCGTTAAATGATCAAACAGGGGTGTGTTGGAGGGGGCTCAGCCCCATCTGTTCAAATTCTATGCCTTGTATTGCCAGTGAAATATATATATCTAAAAGCTAGCAGCACCTAAATATATATCAGAAAGCCAGCAATATTTTAATATATATGAGAAAGGTAGCAACAGTTGTAATATACATTAAAGAGCCCAAATGGCTGAAATTATGGAGATATGCCTCTGTGATCTTATAAACAAAACCTACAATTAAAATTTCATTGAAAAGTCTAGAAGAGAAGTAATGTTCTACTTTGAGCTACAGAAGTAGGGTACATTTGTACAATTCATTACCAAAAATATATTGTACTTAGCTGTTTCAGTGAATATCCTAATTATAATTACTTCATTTTTAAATGATGAACTAAAAATACAAAATACAACATAGAAAATCATAAGAGTTTCTGTGATTTGGTGTAGTTGTTTGTTTTAGTGTGGAAGTGGCTGAGAATTGAGAGGTTTGTAGATTGACCAATTTCAGAACATAATGAGAAATCATCTTCCATTAAAAAACAAGCTTTGGAGTAAGAAAACTATTGAAACTGCATCAGCACGAACTTTGTAATGTTATTTGGTCCAAAAATGTTTCTCTACTTGAGTCAGTTAATTGAACCTTATATCAAAAGCAGTTCAGCACAACAATCACCATACGCAATCAAATTTCGTAATTTTGAAAGAATGTTTTATGCAGTGCGGTGTTTGAAATTAAATGTAGATATGATCTTCGCACTTTGCTGGACAATTTAAGCAATTGTCTCATGAACCTGAAAAAATCAGGTGACTCAACGGGATTCGAACCCATGACCTCTGCGGTGCCGGTGCAGTGCTCTGACCAACTGAGCTATGAAATCACACAGTGGTGAGCAGGTCAATTTTGTTGGGTTGGTGTTTTCTCGTGAAAGGAATGTCATTTTGAAAGAATGTTTCGTAAGTTCGACGTAAAGGCATTTCTTTCATTTTTTTCGTAATCCTCGATTCTGGCGATATGTAATGACATTTAGTAGCCGTCAACAATCAGTTATTACAAACTTATCCATAAAAAAACGCAATATTATCTCAAAATACTGTATTACTAGCAGCAATTGCTATATAAACACAAGCTCAAATTTCAAAACTAGGAACCAAAATGGCGGAAATTGATCAGGTGATCAATATTGCCCAATCAACGTAAGCTAAACGGATAACAATAGATGTCCCAACTCTTACTAATAGAAGGCTCTGTTGATAACCACTGAGTTCATTAGCTCCGGTAATTTGAACAAAATGGAAGACCACCGTTTTACCATCGAGGAACAACCACCAAGATCACAATTTGAATCGTCTTTAATTTTCAAATACATCCGACCATGTATTGCCGAGATGTTTGGCACTATACTCATAGTCTATACTGATATATGTCTTGGATGGGACAATACTTTTGCACATGGTTACTTGATGTTTGCGTTAATCGCTGCAACTTCTTCTGTCAGGTATATGCAAAACCAGGATGATTTTGTATTATCATCTATTTTAGTCTCTTGCTCTAAACTATACTCTACATTACTCTCTTGTCTCTAACTTTATTCTATATTAATATTCTCAATATAAATATTAGAGCCCAACAAATAATTTTAAACATAGTCATAAACAATTTGGTTTTATGAAATTTATTAAAAGAGTGACGTTTTGTCTTTACTCAAGACATCTTCAGACTAAATTAGGAAGTTAACAAGAATATAGATATTATATAGAGCTATTTACATAGTTTGAGGTTACTGTGAATGTGTAGGTGTGATGTGATGCATAGTGTGATGTAAGTGTGATGTAAGTGTGATGTAAGTGTGATGTATTGTTAGGGTTAGGTGTTGAGACTAGAAAAGCTTAAGAGGGATGGAGCTGCCTTGGGTGTTAAGTGAAGGTTTTAGTTTGGAGATGAGATTTCATGGACTCACCCGAACGGAATTCAGTAATCTACTAACGCTATCTGTTAAAAATTGCAACTTTATGTTTAACGACCGCTTATACCACCAAATTGATGGTGTTGCTATGGGTAGTCCCCTTGGCCCCCTTTTTGCCAACATATTCATGTCTTTCCATGAACAAAACTGGCTGAAAAACTGTCCCCAGAAATTCAAACCTGTTCTCTACAGACGTTATGTCGATGATTGCTTCCTCCTTTTTAAATCACTTGATCACGTTCCTCTCTTTTTAGAATACATTAACCATCAACACCCCAACATCACTTTTACCTCTGAGACGGAAAATAATGGACGACTACCGTTTTTAGACATTGACATTTACCGCTCAAACGACAAATTCATCACCTCTGTATATCGTAAACCCACATTCACCGGTCTTTTCACAAACTTTCACAGCTTTTTCCCACTTTCTTACAAACGCAACTTAATCTCTGGCCTATTACACCGCTTTTTCAAACTCTGCTCTAGTTATGAGACTTTTCATGCCCAAATTGAAACCACCAGAAAACTATTCGAACTCGTGTAATAAAAATTAATGCCCAACATAAAGTTCTGATTAGAGCCATAGAAATAGACCAAAAAAAACAAATTGTAAAATTAAATTTATTGTAACGTTTCGTCTTTACTCAAGACATCTTCAGACAAATAATAAATAGGATGTTAAGACAAGATATTATATTTACATACGAGCGTGTTTCCCGTTTATTTCTTTTGAAGGAGTTTATTTTGGCATTGGCGATAAGCGCTAGAGTTTTGTAAGCGACGACTAGCTTCTTTGAACCACAGGAACCTTGGTATCACAGAGCGCTTTCTGCATGTCGTGAGAAAATCCAAGTCTAGTTTTGCTTTTCCCAGCTTGAGTTCAAGTCGTTGGAATTTTCTAAATGCTTCGAGTGCTCCATTATTCTTGCGATGATGTAAAATAGTAGCGAGAGACTTGCTGAGCGAAAATCGAATTTGTGTAATAAAAATTAATGCCCAACTTGAACTCAAGCTGGGAAAAGCAAAACTAGACTTGGATTTTCTTACGACATGCAGAAAGCGCTCTGTGATACCAAGATTCCTGTGGTTCAAAGTAGCTAGTCGTCGCTTACAAAACTCTAGCGCTTATCGCCAATGCCAAAATAAACTCCTTCAAGAAGAAATAAACGGGAAACACGCTCGTATGTAAATATAATATCTTGTCTTAACATCCTATTTATTATTTGTCTGAAGATGTCTTGAGTAAAGACGAAACGTTACAATAAATTTAATTTTACAATTTGTTTTTGGTCTATTTCTATGGCTCTAATCAGAACTTTATGTTGGGCATTCATTTTTACACGAATTCGATTTCCGCTCGGCAAGGCTCTCGCTACTATTCAAACTCAATTGTTTTCCAACTAATATGTTTGATCACATTGTCCGTCGTTTCCTTGACACAAAACTCGAACAAAAACCACCTGCCCTTAGTGTCCCAAAGAAAATAGTGTACCGGCTGTCACTTGTTACAAATCCGCACACAAATCATCGTCTCTACAACGCTGCTTTCCCTCATCTCAATGTCAGATTCGTCTTCCGTACCCCCCACACGACTCTCTTCATTTTTTCCCGTTAAGGACAAAATTCCCAAGTCTCTGAGATCTGGTGTTGTTTATTTATACACGCGTCGATGCTGTTCCGCGTCGTATGTGGGTCAAACCACACGCCACTTACACACCAGAATCTCGGAACACTTGGGGATCTCTCCTTTGACTGGAAAACGCTATACTAACCCATTAATGTCAAGTATTCTTTCTCATAGTAACTCCTCCAACCATCCTGCTTTGCCAGACGATTTTAAAATCATCTCATCCTGCTCCGACACATTCGACCTCATGATCCACGAAAGCTTCCTCATCTCCAAACAAAAAGCTTCACTTAACACCCAAGGCAGCTCCATCCCTCTTAAGCTTTTCTAGTCTCAACACCTCACCCTAACATCACACTTACATCACACTTACATCACACAATACATCACATCACACCTACACATTCACAGTAACCTGATACCTCAAACTATGTAAATAGCTCTATATATATCTATATTCTTGTTAACTTCCTAATTTAGTCTGAAGATGTCTTGAGTAAAGACGAAACGTCACTCTTTTAATAAATTTCATAAAACCAAATTGTTTATGACTATGTTTAAAATTATTTGTTTGGCTCAAATATTTATATTGAGAATCCGTTTCCCGCCTGGCACCTCATTGACAACTATATTAATATCTTCTCTCTCGCTCTACTCTCTTTTGCTCTCTTGTTTAATACTTTAGAATACTGCATGTAGGCAAAAAAAATGTGAACCAGTTGTTATCACGTCATGTAAGCAGCTGAATTTTGACATTTGCTACCGAAATACAAATGCCAGAAATGAAAACAATACAACATAATACTAGTACAACTACAGCAGTCAGCTTAACTAAACAGCTGCAAATAAACTGATTAAAAAGGTACTAAAATCTTAGACAATTACTTCTTTCTCAGCAAAAGGGAATGTGGAATAATGCATGTCTATATTGGTGGTTTGAATTTGACTTCAGGTCATCCATGAATTGTCAGATAGTGATGTCAAGATGTTAAATTTGGGGGGGGGTAATACACCATTTTGGCGGTTTTCAAAAATGTGGAAACACGTGTTTGCTAAAGAGAAAAACTCGGACAAACATGGCGGAGTAATTTTATAACAATGGTTACGACGAAGAGGTGCGCTTGGGGAACCTGCAAAAGCGATTCGCGGTATCCTGATCGTTTAAAACGAGACGCAAGTAGAAGCAAAGTATTTTTTTACATTTTCCTGGGGAGAAATACCATAGCGACAAGCGAGAGCGCTGGATTCGTGCGTGTCATCGAGGTGACAGATTTGTGTGTACGAAAGACAGTTATATTTGCAGTCTTCATTTTGTGGGAGAAAATGGTCCTACTGTAGATAACCCAGACCCTATTTCAGCGATACAAAGTATTGAGAATGTAAGTGTTGACTGCTCATAAATGTGTGAATTTTACGAAAGCTTGCTGAACGTTTTATAAGCTTATACATCATTTTAAATTCATTTAGAGAAGAAAACTAACGGGAAAAGGAAAAAAACAATGACAAGGGTATATAATCCGCCACCAAAACTAGCGTCAATCTCCAAAAAAGATGCAGCAGAGGCTCTTCTTTGCTTGAGCGAAAGGGAACACGCTAAAAGAGACGCAGCTGACGACCTCCTATCCTTATGTGAAAATAGTACAACATCCCGTGATATCCAAAAGGATCAAGACGAATATCTTGTTTTAAAGAAAAAAGATGCTGCTGCTCAAACCAACCTAACTCATGAACATCTTAAAACTTATGCGACTGAGTCATTTGTTAACACCAGCAGTATACAGAAATGCATGTTTTAGAAAATGTGGTTAATGATTCAGCCCATTATATAGGTATAAAATTTCATTTTTTACTATGTTGATTATAACTTGATATAATTGCTTATGTTGGAAGCTATTGGAAATAATAAAGGACTTTGTGAGCTACTCTGAATTAATTTATCTGTAGGCCTACCAGGTGAAATGTTGAAAATACTTTTGAGTTCGAAAGCAAAGGCTTCCAGGCTTATCAAATGGAAAGGGAAGAAAACAGCAAAATATAAACAAGAAAAAAAGAGCAGTGCTAGGGTACAGTAATATATAATCATTCATATTGCTCAAGTAAATACTCAAGTTAATAGTTGTGTAATGCAGTTAATAGCTCCCTATGTATAATGAATGATAAGCACTTAATCATTTTTATAGATCCACAAAACTTCTACATGGGCTAAACTTTCAGTTTATGAGCAATTTATATTCACATTGGTCAGGATCAAAAGATTCCCTAGTCTCAAGATGTTATGTGATTTATTTGGAGTGTCAGAAACTGTTGGTAGCAGCATATTCTTGACATGGGTGAAGTTTCTTGAGAAGGAATTAAAGTTATTTATTCCATTTACCACTTTGAAAGACATGGAAGGAATAACCGGCCTAAAGTTTACGAATCTAATCCATGTCTTCGTGCAATAATTGATTGCACAGAATTCTATATACAAAACCTTCTCTTCCTTCAAGTCAACGCCGGACACATAGTAACTACATAGGCAGAAACACCTTCAAACTATTTATTTCCATGTCATCGCTTCTACATATCAACTATATCTCTACATTGTTCAGTGGTTGCATAGCGACAAGGAAATCATCAAGAGATGTGGATTGTTGGAAGAGTTAGCTGCAGGGGATGGCTGACAAAGGATTTAATATCCAGGATTTACTTGCCCTTCCACATGTCCATTTAATTTCATCTCCAATTAAGCATAAAGGTAATGTTGGCACTGGTGCAACAACAATGACAAGGAGAGTGGCTACAAAGAGGATTCACATTGAAAGAATTATTCAACAACTGAAGTCATTTAGTATATTACAAGGTGTAATCCCATTAACAATGAAACCATATATTGATTCCGTTGCATCTATCTGTGCAGCATTGGTTAATTTGCAACCACAGATTATTGCATCACCTTAAAAACATTGTATATAGAAGTTTTAAAAAATATACAATAAAATATTCCTTTGTGTTGATAAACTTAGATCAATGCAGAGTAAACAATGAGTGCAAAGTTCTGTGCCATTTATTTCTTTCCATTGTGGCATCCTTGTTACTGAACCATTTATGTTCCATGACAATGAAAGCATTGGGACATTTCTCATATTTTTCAATATTCTAAAAAATGTTGTGAGATTGAAAAAGTAAGCACTCTTCCCTATGTAATTGCATTGAGTATATCTTTCCTATTATTAAGCTCTAACTTGAAGAAACATGTAGTTTCCATAAATACCTTCAAGAAGTATTTAATAAAAAGTGATACAAAAACAGCACAGAGGTTTGAAGAGATTTCCTGCTGTGGGACCTACCAAATAATGCATATAGCAAGATTTATTTGCACAATATATTTTATTGGTGGCATGATAAGAACTCACTTTTAACAGATGAATGACAATCTTGATCTTCGAATCCATTTACACTCCTTACTTGTAACACTATCCTCTCCTCTAGAATTAAGCAGATCATCAAGAGAATACAAAGCAGATGATACATGCTTACATCCTCCATCTCTACCACCAAGACAACAGCAATACGTATCAAGCACACTGCCACGATTAGACCCGTTTCCTTCCAATATAAACCATAAATCGTAAACGTCTTTACCATCTTTAGTCATTTCTTTCATTGTAGGCTTAACCTTGCCTATATAAACATGGACCCCAGCATCTTGCCTGTATGCTGTTAGCAAAGACTCAACATATCCATCGTAAAACAAACGATAGTTCTCGAACGACTTATAGGCTGCAAGATCCTGCTTGTCGTATTCCGATGAATGATATATAAGATGATTAAATATATCAAACAAGCCGAACGGGGTGAATTTTAAAATCATTTGAAACATTAATGGTAAATGGATCCGGCAGCTCAACGTCATGGATGGTCAAACGACAACCTAAATTTACTTGCTGCTCAGCTATACTGACTTGCGGGATCAATGGAATGTTCATTTTTCCACTGCACATGCAATGGCTATAGTCCCGGCTTCAGATAACTACTTACGGTTATACCTCTACTCACACTACAACGTAGGCAAATTCATTGCAAACCTTTTGAATCCACTCACCCTAAATAAATTTTCATTACAAGACTCTTTCGATGCTACTGATGCTATTAAATCTATACCTAAAGATCTATTTTCCCAAGGTTATAAGTTTGTCTCTTTTGATGTTGAATCCCTTTTCACCAACGTGCCTTTGCGTAAAACCATTAACATTGTACTAGATCGCATTTACAAACAAAATATTATTAATACCACTCCGAAAATCAACACTCAAAAAACTCATTATTGATTCATGCACCAAAACTATATTTTCTTGCAACGGTATTTTTTATGAACAACTTGACGGGGTTTCCATGGGGTCTTCTCTCGGTCCCGTCTTAGCTAATATAATTCTCACTGAGTTTGAAAACATTATTGTCAATGATTTGATCAACTCAGGTGTCCTTAAGTTTTACCGACGTTATGTTGATGATACTCTTGTTCTTATGCGACATTCTGACATTCCTCATGTTCTTGCCAAATTTAATAGTTTTGATAAAAATCTTAAATTTACTTTTGATGATTTTTCTGACTCACATGCCCACTTTCTAGACCTCAAAATAACAAATAATGACATCGATATATTCCGTAAAACAACTCATACTGGCCAATATACACATTTTTCAAGTTTCGAACCTTTCAACCGCAAAACTACTTGGATCAATTCCCTATTTTTTCGCGCATTTAAGATTTGCTCTAACCAAACATTATTCAAAAAACAAATTCAAACACTCCAGTCTTTTATGTCATGGAATGGTTTCCCTCTTACAGTCCGGAAATTCTTGATTCACAAACTCAAAACGAAAATCATAGCTAAAAATAACCCCTCTAAACAAAATACTGAGAATGACCTTCGTAAAATTTTCATTAGAATACCATATCTAGGTAAACAGGGTGAACGTTTGGTTTTCAATCTTCTTCGTAAAATTCGCCGTAGCTTAAAAATTCCCATCAAACCTATAGTTATATAAGAAACAAAAAAGACATCAATTTTCTGTCCCAAAAAGGACAAAATTCCGGAACTCTCTAAAGCCAATGTTATATATGAATTTAAATGTCCAGGCTGTGGTCATACATACATTGGCAAAACTGAACGAAACCTACACACAAGACTAACCCAACATGCTACTAATTACAATAATTCTAGTGCCATCTCACAACATTTACTCATTTGTCCAGACGCCAACTACATCTCACACCTTTTCTCACTTCCTGACGCTGATTCCGACCTCGATCTCACACACGTGCCACTCAATCCTTGTAACTTGATTCCTAGTAATACCAAAATATTATATCACTGTAAAAATAATAATCCTAATCAACTTCTCATCTTAGAAGCACTTTTGATAAAACGCGATATGCCACAACTTAATAGTGGTCTTAAAGCTTGTAAGAAACTATCTCTATTTTAATGTTAGTATATTTTAGTCTTATAGTTCTCTAATTACATAACTGCCATTTCCGCTTGTAAATATATAAAGTTTCGCAGCCTGCATTGTAAACCATAAGTCTGATGATGTCTTTGGAATAAAGACGAAATATTACACATTATTTTGTTTCAAACTCTTGTAATATCTTGAATATCAAGAAAACGAGATGTCCGTCTTCGGAATTTGCTTTATTTTGTATTATTTGAAATTACCTCTACTCTGCAGTTAACTTTTTAATTCTGGCAGTTTCATAGCTTTGAATTTCTCTTCACGTAACCTTTCTTCCATTTAAACGCTTATATTTTGAAATAAAGAAATGTTACAATTTATTTTGCAAGAGAGCGAAACATATTTCTATTTCATATAGCAAATTAGTCATTGTTATGACTTCCGCCATGTTTGTCCGAGTTTTCACTTAGCGAGCACGTGTTTTTATTCAAATAAAACCGCCAAAGTGGTCTATTTGCTGGGAAGTAAAGAATTATATAACATGCTACGAGTTTGTCAAATTTTGTAATTGTGTAATTTTTTGAATATCGCATTTTTAGTTTGAAATACTTTATCTAAGTATAAATACTATACTATTGGCATAAAAATTGCTCATCGCTATTTTCATTTCCATCTAAACAAGGACAAGTTTAACATTTATGGAAAATAAAGAACAAGTAGGTAAAAGAGAGAAAATGTTAGGGAATCTTTACTCCACATATACGCAACTCACGTTTCAAATGTGTGTGTGTGTGGGGAAGGAGGGGAGGTAAAAGCTTTGGGGTTTAATAAGATCAAATACTTACAATACAATTGGTTCAAATACAATGCGCGAAATTGTTAAAGTGCCTATAAACGAAAATTTTGCACGTTATAGTTTAACATACGTAGAAACAATGCAAATGCATTAACTACGTTGTTTCATATATCTAATCCTCGTCATCAAACACAAATAATAAGCTGTTTGTCTTATCTTTTACAGCGGTGGTTGTTTTAATCCAGTAGTAACTCTGGCGCTAACAATCTTTCGTGGTATACAACCAGTACTTGCACTGTTGTTTATTATATCTCAAATTTTGGGAGGAATAATTGGCGCAGCTTTAGCCCAAGTAAGTATTATATAGTGCAATAACATATGGAACACTCACTTTAATTGAAAGTGCAATGCTTTCTTTCAAAACGAGGTATGTCGATACGTTATTCTCATTTGAAAACGAGGGCATGAAAATAAAATTTTGTGAAATAACTCCAAAAAGTTGTATCGTCAATTGCATGCACGTATATGTCTCCAATGGAAAAATCGTGACGAAAAAATCTCACATACTTATGAGCATTTAAACGTACAGTACGAAAAGTTACATGTACAAATAATGCTTTAAAGACCATTAAAATAAACTCAGTCTGCATGTATTGTCTTCTTTTCAGGTAGCGATGAGCTCTGCGGACTACAAACTAAACTTTGGGGGTGTTCGTACCCTAGGGGGTGCTCATGCCCTATACCCTTATCGCACCCCAAAGACTGAGATCAGTCCAGGTCAAGGCATTTTGGCTGAAGCCTTAGCGACCTCCATTTTGGTACTCGTAGTGTTGATGGTTTTATTAGATGAGAGAAACAAGAGTAAACTCGCTCCTCTCGCCATTGGTTTGTCAGTTGTAGGCGGAATTGCAGCAAAGTAAGTTTATAAACACGTTAACGTAACTTTCTGGCCAATATATTGCCAGAAAAATGAAGTTCTGTGCACTGGTTCTATGTCATTCAATTTAAATTTTGCTCTTAGTCGGTGGATTACCGGAGGTTCCATGAATCCTGTGCGAAGTTTTGGTGCAGCAGTTGTGAAAAATTATTGGAAACATCATTATGTCTACTGGGTTGGTCCGTTTCTTGGTGGCATGTTATCAACTTTGATGTATGGCTTTGTCTTGGCTTCACCAAACCAACTATGGCTAGTTTGGTAGAGCACTGTATGGATACAGGACTCGCATTGTAAAAGTCTTTTAATGGATTTAAACCTTCGAGGCTGGAGTAGTTTAGAAATATATACTCGGGAGCTTGAAAATTTTTCGAATTTTTTCTTTTCGTGAGATTTAATGTGTTAATGAAAAACATAGGTCCATAACGACGCTCACTTTGTCTTTAGCATATTGTTATGTAGTAGTTGAAGATTTTCGTCAGGATGTAAGCAAGATAAAAGAATATGTATGAATCGGATAGATTATTGTGGGCCCTTTGCGTATCAGTTCTCACCAGAAACCAAAAACGCAACATAGTTCCACCGATAAAAAGTTATATCTTCGCCTTCGAACGTAAACATCAAATGCTTCTCCACCACTCTCTAGCACTCTTCCGTAAAATTCAAAATGTTAAACTTTACCTACCTCTCCTCGCACCTTTTCATAATGTTAAGCCTCACCAGTCCCTCCTCGCTCACTTTCATCACCAAACAACAAATTCATTGTTATTCGGCCTTTGCGTAACCTATACACGACAGCGCTTCATTATCGAATAGTCGACATAAGCTCCAATTATTGCAATAGCATGAACAAAATGGAGGAAGACAACCGCTTTAACATCGAGGAGCAACCGTCCAAGTTGCGAGTTTACTCGACTTTGTTTTTTAAATTCATACGGCCATGTGTAGCCGAGCTGTTTGGTACAACAATTTTTGTTTTTGCAGATCTTGGTGGTATGAACTACATCAGTAGCACTGCCTTTACACATGGTCTTATATTATTTGTGTTAATCGCTGGAACTGCTACCGTCAGGTAAATCATGCAGTGAAAACAGGTCAATTTTGAACTCCTATACGTGAAGGGTCTTTGCTTTGTAAATTAGCGTGAAAGCAAATATCCGCCAGATTTTATCCATATCATCTTTCTAGCTGAGCAATATGAGCTTGGAGTGAAAATGAAATGCGTTCATTTTTTTCATTTCTATACTATAAAACTAAGTACTTATTCTACCTAATTACTTCAAAAATAGACAAAACAGACAATCATTTTTTAAACTCAAGATTCGAGTTTAATGATCTTGTCTCTTTTAGTTTGTAAAATGGTTGTTAGTGTGTGATAACATTAATAACAGCAAAAAAATGAACAAGACACTTGCTTAGCTGTTTACTCTGTATACAGGTAAAGATACACCAAAACATTTACCACAACTCTAAATTTGCAACTGTTAACTGTGGCAGAAATATTATAAAAATTACGTGGTTCAAAGATCGTTTTAAATCCAGCATTTTGTTGGATTTCTGAGACTTCTAACACCACATGACTATTATACACTTCCGCTGCGGTAACAAGATCCTTTTAAAACGTCTTACTTTTTATGCGCCAAATTTTTTAAACGTGCCAAAAATAGTTCTTCGACAGTTTGGCATAAACTCGTTGGGTATCTAATATTTTCAATGTGTGAAGACTTTCGCTTGGATTAAACAAACGTTGTTTGCAATTCGCATAGAATGTCGATAGTGGTCTTTTTAAAATGCTATTCAATATGAGAATTGCCAATAGTTTTCAAACACGGGTGTCGATTTATCGGTTGAAGTAAAGAAAGTATCGTGCTACTGATATAGACAACAAATCCCTACATTGAAAAAATATTCTTGAAAATATCATGTTTATCACAAAAAAAAGATTTACTCAAGTCAACTGTCCATTTTGTATCTGGCTGTTTCTATATTATTTCTGCGGCAAGCCCATAAAAATGACGAGTGATATTGACAAAAATTACGGACCAATTATACTTTCTATATGATCTATACTCGGAACACGTCATTGAGTGGTGAAAACATTTTTTTCACAACAGGAGAGTGTCAAAAGATAGAATAACGATTGCATTTTGTTGTGTTTGTTCTTAAACTTCGACATTAAACATACAATATATTTATTTGAACTATGTTCGTTTTTGTGCTCATTTGCAAGATTACGTAACCATATGTACATGCGGCGCACCTATTTTCATTCTCTACTAGTTCTACAAAATGGCATTCAACTTGTCAACACTTACCTTAAGTTAGAGAAGCTTGTTTAATAGGACGATTGGTAAAATAAGCGTGATCTGCATGTTAATCATTCCTCAAAAGACTAAAAAACCCCCAAAAAAATCCACTCAGAAACAGATTCAAAGTCAATGCAGTTTTGAGGGGGGTGGGGGTGTAATTTACTCACTTGATATAGATGAAACGAAACCGTTATTGTTTATTTTTCAATGTTCATTTTGCACAGAGACTATATACTATCAACCACGAAATTGAAAAGCTATCATCAGAGAATCAAAATATGAGTTCAAATCCTGGAATTCATATTCTGCATTCACAAATGGTAAAAATAAGTTTAGTTGTCTTACTATTTGCAGTGGTGGTCATTTTAATCCGGCAGTAACTCTGGCACTTACAATCGTTCGTGGTTTACAACCAGTACTTGCACCGTTGTATATTTTATCTCAGCTTTTGGGAGGAATTATCGGCGCAGGTTTAGCACGAGTAAGTACTACGAACACATGATGCAGTCAATGGAAGTAAAAATGTTTTCCTTCGAAATGCCAATTTTCTTACACCGAAAAATTGACATCATGAAATATTGTCTATGGTATTTGATTTTCGCATTTTGTTTTCAAAATGCCTTTTTTGTCGTCAAATGAACTGTTCAATATTTATCTCCTTAATTAGGAAATAAATTTCTCGTCTCTTAATGGGAAGTAGTTAAACCGTGGTTTTGCTTCTCTAGTGACAGGCCATTTTCTGATAAAACATATTAACTACACACATTTCAAATCATGGAGTGTATGAACTAGTTAGGGAGGTTGCAAAAGGCAATTTCAGCTCAGTTAATATTTTCTTTATTGCAGGCAGCGATGAGCTCTGAGCAATATACAAAAACCTTTGGTGGTGTGCACATGCTTGGAGCTGATATCAATCCAGGTCAAGGCATTTTGGCTGAAGCCTTAGCGACCTCCCTCCTGGTGTTTGTCGTGTTGATGGTCGCATTTGATGAGAGAAACAAGAGCGAGTTTGCTCCTCTTGCCATTGGCTTTACAGTTACAGGCGGAATTTTGGCAATGTATGTTTATGAACATGTTACAATATGATGAAGGTCTACGGTTTTTTAAATATTTACTTTTTCCTTTTAGTGGGGTCATTTCAGGAGGTTCCATGAATCCTGCACGAAGTTTTGGTCCTGCAGTTGTGAAAAATTATTGGAAACATCACTATGTCTACTGGGTTGGTCCGTTTCTTGGTAGCATATTATCAACTTTGATGTATGGTTTTGTCTTTGCAACACCGAGCCAGCTTTGGCTACCATTAAGGGAGCCAATTACATGAGATGCTTTTAGAAAAATGACAAATAAACCAAGCTGACAAGCTCTCTTTAATTTTCATTTCTTCCAAGATTTTTAAATTTTTTATCATCTTGAGGGTATAGAGCAAGTGTAGAAAAACATTTAGACATCGAAACATTGGAGATTGGATTAGTTTAGAAATATAAACCAACAAGAAATTTTTCTGTATAAGATAGTGATGTTTTAAGTAAGTAAACAACATACAAATGCTGAATTTGTTTCAATCATATTGCTGTGTTTGATTTTTGGCAGGAGTTAGCAAAGACCCTGATCTTTTCCGGAGAAGAAATAAGGTGAATCTGGCATTATCCCCGAATAGTCCAAAACATGTATAAGAGTTTGTATGTAATTCATTTACCGGAAGCAATCTCAACTCATTTTGGATAAAATGACTACGACAAACAACATGGCATGGCATATGAATTTGTCAAATCCTCAATTCGGGTAGAAATAAAGACCCACCCGAAATGGCAGTATGACAGTGTCTACAAAGACTGCGCCAACTTTCACGAACAAAAAATAATCATTCTGAAGTACTTAGAGTGTTGGAATTGGTATTGTTTAGTTGACATACGAATGAATGACTATATTTCACCAACCTTCCATTATAATTGATGACCAAATGAGTTTTCATCCCATTTTCGTTAAATTCAGACGTAGTCAGTGCAGTGTCTTTTATCTTTACGATATTTAGCACACGAACATAATCTGTCAAATTTACCGCCATTGCGAAGTGTCGTCCCTTCTCTGCTCGATAAATCACACTCTTGGCCTTCGTTTGTATTCTCGTGGTAGTAGAAAGGAGCACAACATTGTAGTTAAGTCCCAATCAAAAAATTAAAAAAAATAGCGGTATCTCTTACAGAAAGACCTGCTACACAATGCTCCCATAGCACATTGAAATTATGTCACGAATGGTGGTGAGCTACTTGACAGGGGGATGGGACTCGAGGGAATTGCGGGAATGTAATTTTACGAAGCGATTGTTTTTTGCCAATACAAAGCTGTAAGGAATATTAAATGTTTACCGGTAAGAAATAAAATGCATGTGAATTTAAACAGTCGAAGTTTAAAGAAAAGAATGCTTTGCGACAAATGTTTGTTTTGTTTTAATTTTTGTGGCCAGAGAACAACTTACTCTTTATGAATATCCACCCCCCCCCCCGCCATTGATCAAGCAGAGAATTGACAGCATTTTGCAATGGCGGCAAATTTGATTTGACAGAATGTCCATTTTTTACAACTCCCATGACCACCACTAAAAGTGAACCTTCCAAGCATTTCAGAATATTTCTCTTTGTTTCTGCAGGTTAGAGCTATCCCAACACTGCCATGGTTGATAACAAACAAACAAACAAACAACATTTGTATACCGGCCAGTATTAATCCCCGCCAGGAGTTGGTCCATGAATTTTTCTACGCCAAACGTCTCTATCTCTCGCCATATCTCTCGTTATACCCATCGCCTTCATATCACTGTTCACAGCATCCATCCATCTCCTTCTCGGTCTACCTCGTTTGCGGACTCCATCAACATTCATATGCAACGTTCTACGAATTTTAGCACTTTCTTCCCTCCTTTCCACATGCCCAAACCACCTCAAACGCTGGCGCCTTACCCAATTCTCGATACACTCAACACCAACTCTTTCTCTAATCTCTTCACTTCGAATCCTATCCATCAACGTTACACCACACATCATCCTAAGCATTCTCCTTTCCGTCGACGCCAATCTTCTCAGGTCCTCTGCTTTCGGCGCCCAACACTCTGCTCCATATCCCAAAACACTTCTAACACATGCCTTGTACACATGCCATGTGTAGCCGAGCTGTTTGGTACAACAATTTTTGTTTTTGCAGATCTTGGTGGTATGAACTACATCAGTAGCACTGCCTTTACACATGGTCTTATATTATTTGTGTTAATCGCTGGAACTGCTACCGTCAGGTAAATCATGTAGTGAAAACAGGTCAATTTTGAACTCCTATACGTGAAGGGTCTTTGCTTTGGCGTGAAAGCAAATATCCGCCAGATTTTATCCATATCATCTTTCTAGCTGAGCAATACGAGCTTCGTATGAAAATGAAATGCGTTCATTTTTTTCATTTCCATACTATAAAACTAAGTACTTACTCTACCTAATTACTTCAAAAATAGACAAAACAGACAATCATTTTTTAAACTCAAGATTCGAGTTTGATTAACGATCTTGTCTCTTTTAGTTTGTAAAATGGTTGTTTGTGTGTGATAACATTAATAACAGCAAAAAAATGAACAAGACACTTGCTTAGTTGTTTACTCTGTATACAGGTGGAGATACACCAAAACATTTACCACAACTCTAAATTTGCAACTGCTAACTGTGGAAGAAATATTATGAGAATTACGTGGTTCAAAGATCGTTTTAAATCCAGCATTTTGTTGGATTTCTGAGACTTCTAACACCGCATGACTATTATACACTTCCGCTACGGTAACAAGATCCTTTTAAAACGTCTTATTTTTTATGCGCCAAATTTTTTAAACGTGCCTAAAATAGTTCTTCGACAGTTTGGCATAAACTCGTTGGGTATCTAATACTTTCAATGTGTGAAGACTTTCGCTTGGATTAAACAAACGTTGTTTGCAATTCGCATAGAATGTCGATAGTGGTCTTTTTAAAATGCTATTCAATATGAGAATTGCCAATAGTTTACAAACACGGGTGTCGATTTATCGGTTGAAGGTCCACCTTCCAAGCTAACTTTACTCTTCTACAACAATAATTTGATCAAAATGAGGTTGCGATATCGAACGCCATATTGGACTTGCACAACAGATTTACCATAGTCCTCATCTATGAGTACCTGGATGAATCGTTGGTCTTAATGAAACGCAAGTTATGCTGGGATACAGATGACGTCATCTAATTTAGTACAATGTTACCACCTGAAGAGAGACAACGTGAATATCCACTTGAAGTTGAAGAAGGGATAAAAAAGTGGAACAAAGCTGATTTCAAGTTGTACGAATTTTTCAATGCAACCCTTTGGGAAGAGATCGCGAAGGAAGAAAACTTTCCGATAGAAGTATCAAAATTCAAAGCCAGAAGAAGAGAGATTGAAAAACAATGTACAAAGGGTTCGGTTGCTGCTCAGAATGCAACATTTCATTTTGCAAATGAAATCAGAACACACAAAGGACTTGGATTAATGGATATTTGTAGGAAGATGAAAATGAACGATCAAGAATATTTAGAACACTTTCTGAGAGTAGCGTGAAAAATACTCTCGTTCATACATAAAGTAAATACACAAGAGATAAGCAAACAAATTAAATATTTGGAGAGAGTGCACAATACCGTAGTAAAGCCCTCAAAACAACTCTTGTTAACTGCTTATATTACTCTATAAGATTTTAATCGCTACAAATGTTTTTTCGTACGACAAGTGATGCCTACCTCACGTATTCAGGAGAATATTGGGTAATGTCACAGAATGTTTGCCAAGGTCTTAGACAGCAACGGAAAAGAATTCAGTACATATATATTGTACATTTCTATGAATAACTAAGAAAGAATTTGCTCTTATGTCAATGTCAGAAAACTCTATCAAAACGAAAAGATTCCAGGTCAAGATTTTTGATCTCTGCTAACGTTCTCTACCGTTCTTGATACTGTCAGAAATTAGTTATTAACTAGGACCGAAAGAAAGCACTTAACACGAAATAAGTATATATACAGGATGTATGTCAAGGAAGATAGAAATATTGATTGAGCAGATTATTTCAATAGAATAAAGAGAACTATTTTACCCAGGATGTCCGTCACGGTTGGGTTAAATATGCTTAGACGTGCTGATTTTTGATTTGATTGTTGTGCTTGATAAGCAGAGCCCTCTATTAGTAAGAGTTGGGACAAACGGTCTGGGGCGAGCACGGAGCCCCCCAATTTAATCCAAGCATGACATTTTTTATTCTGAAAGATCACAAAATTTTCATGCTCAGCAGAAAATGACAGACTTTTTTACTTTTTAGTTATTGAAATATGCAATGATTTGACCAAGATGCATTTGACCTTAAACGTTTTATTCCTTTATATGAAGTTATTTCGCCTTTAACACTTTATAAAGTATTAAAGTTTATTTCTAATAAAGTTTGTTAAGGATTCTGCTGAAAATTTTGGTGAAGCATTTCTTTAAAATGAATATATTATTTCTATAACATGAAACATTTCTATTGTTGAAGAACAGTCTTTTTGCTATAAATGCCACTGTTTGTAGTCTTTTATACAGCATATGAGTCTGATCCAATCTTTAATTTAGCAAAGAGTTAAATTTATTGGTTGAGGAATGACAAAACTTCCGTATGTGTTTAATGATCAAACAGGGGTGTGTTGGAGGGGGCTCAGCCCCATTTGTTCAAATTCTATGCCTTGTATTGCCAGTGAAATACGTATATCTAAAAGCTAGCAGCACCTAAATAAATATCAGAAAGCCAGCAATATTTTAATATATAAGAGAAAGGTAGCAACAGTTGTAATATACATTAAAAAGCCCAAATAGCTGAAATTATGGAGATATGCCTCTGTGATCTTATAAACAAAACCTAAAATTAAAATATCATTGAAAAGTCTAGAAGAGAAGTAATGTTCTACTTTGAGCTACAGAAGTAGGGAACATTTGCACAATTCATTACCAAAAATATATTGTATTCAGCTGTTTCAGTGAATATCCTAATTATAATTACTTCATTTTTAAATGATGAACTAAAAATACAAAATACAACATGGAAAATTATAAGAGTTTCTGTGATTTGGTGTAGTTGTTTGTTTTAGTGTGGAAGTGGCTGAGAATTGAGAGGTTCGTAGATTGACCAATTTCAGAACATAATGAGAAATCATCTTCGATTAAAAAACAAGCTTTGGAGTAAGAAAACTATTGAAACTGCATCAGCACGAACTTTGTAATGTTATTTGGTCCAAAAATGTTTCTCTACTTGAGTCAGTTAATTGAACCTTATTGATATAAGGTTCAATTAAGCAGTTCAGCACAACAATCACCATACGCAATCAAATTTCGTAAGTTCGAGGCATTTCTTTCATTTTTTTCGTAATCCTCGATTCTGGCGATATGTAATGACATTTAGTAGCCGTCAACAATCAGTTATTACAAACTTATCCGTATAAAAACGCAATATTATCTCAAAATACTGTATTACTAGCAGCAATTGCTATATAAACACTAGCTCAAATTTCAAAACTAGGAACCAAAATGGCGGAAATTGATCAGGTGATCAATATTGCCCAATCTACGTAAGCTAAACGGATAACAATAGATGTCCCAACAAGTGGTCCCAACTCTTACTAATAGAAGGCTCTGTTGATAAACACTGAGTTCATTAGCTCCGGTAATTTGAACAAAATGGAAGACCACCGTTTTACCATCGAGGAACAACCACCAAGATCACAATTTGAATCGTCTTTATTTTTCAAATACATCCAACCATGTATTGCCGAGATGTTTGGCACTATACTCATAGTCTATATTGATATATGTCTTGGAAAGTACAGTGCTTTTGTACATGGTTACTTGATATTTGCGTTAATCGCTGCAACTTCTTCTGTCAGGTATATGCAAAAGTAAAACCAGGATGATTTTGTATTATCATCTATTTGTCTCTTGCTCTAAACTATACTCTATATTACTCTCTTGTCTCTAACTTTATTCTATATTAATATTCTCAATATAAATATTAGAGCCCAACAAATAATTTTAAACATAGTCATAAACAATTTGGTTTTATAAAATTTATTAAAAGAGTGAAGTTTCGTCTTTACTCAAGACATCTTCAGACTAATTAGGAAGTTAACAAGAATATAGATATATATAGAGCTAGTTTGAGTTACTGTGATGTGGGTGTGATGTGATGTATTGTGTGATGTAAGTGTGATGTAAGTGTAATGTAAGTGTGATGTATTGTTAGGGTGAGGTGTTGAGACTAGAAAAGCTTAAGAGGGATGGAGCTGCCTTGGGTGTTAAGTGAAGGTTTTAGTTTGGAGATGAGATTTCATGGACTCACCCGCACAGAATTCAGTAATCTACTAACGCTATCTGTTAAAAATTGCCACTTTATGTTTAACGACCGCTTATACCACCAAATTGATGGTGTTGCTATAGGTAGTCCCCTTGGCCCCCCTTTTGCCAACATATTCATGTCTTTCCATGAACAAAACTGGCTGAAAAACTGTCCCCAGAAATTCAAACCTGTTCTCTACAGACGTTATGTCGATGATTGCTTCCTCCTTTTTAAATCACTTGATCACGTTCTTCTCTTTTTCGACTACATTAACCATCAACACCCCAACATCACTTTTACCTCTGAGACGGAAAATAATGGACGACTACCGTTTTTAGACATTGACATTTACCGCTCAAACGACAAATTCACCACCTCTGTATATCGTAAACCCACATTTACCGGTCTTTTCACAAACTTTCACAGCTTTATCCCACTTTCTTACAAACGCAACTTAATCTCTGGCCTATTACACCGCTTTTTCAAACTCTGCTCTAGTTATGAGACTTTTCATGCCCAAATTGAAACCACCAGAAAACTATTTAAACTCGTGTAATAAAAATTAATGCCCAACATAAAGTTCTGATTATAGCCATAGAAATAGACCAAAAATAGAAATAGACACGAATTCGATTTCCGCTCGGCAAGTCTCTCGCTACTATAATAATATCGAAGCATTTAGAAAATTCCAACGACTTGAACTCAAGCTGGGAAAAGCGCTCTGTGATACCAAGATTCCTGTGGTTCAAAGTAGCTAGTCGTCGCTTACAAAACTCTAGCGCTTATCGCCAATGCCAAAATAAACTCCTTCAAGAAGAAATTAACGGGAAACACGCTCGTATGTAAATATAATATCTTGTCTTAACATCCTATTTATTATTTGTCTGAAGATGTCTTGAGTAAAGACGAAACGTTACAATAAATTTAATTTTACAATTTGTTTTTTTTGGTCTATTTCTATGGCTCTAATCAGAACTTTATGTTGGGCATTAATTTTTATTACACGAATTCGATTTCCGCTCGGCAAGTCTCTCGCTACTATTCAAACTCAATTGCTATCCAACACAAAATGACACAAAATTCGAACAGAAACCACCTGCCCTTAGTGTCGCAAAGAAAATAGTGTATTTTCTGTATCCCATTCACCGGCTGTCACTCGTTACAAATCCGCACACAAATCAATCGTCTCTACAACGCTGCTTTCCCTCATCTCAATGTCAGATTCGTCTTCCGTACCCCCACACGACTCTCTTCATTTTTTCCCGTTAAGGACAAAATTCCCAAGTCTCTGAGATCTGGTGTTGTTTATTTATACACGTGTCGATGCTGTTCCGCGTCGTGTGTGGTTCAAACCACACGCCACTTACACACCAGAATCTCGGAACACTTGGGGATCTCTCCTTTGACTGGAAAACGCTATACGAACCCATTAATGTCAAGTATTCTTTCTCATAGTAACTCCTCCAACCACCCTGCTTCGCCAGACGATTTTAAAATCATCTCATCCTGCTCCGACACATTCGACCTCATGATCCACGAAAGCCTCCTCATCTCCAAACTAAAACCTTCACTTAACACCCAAGGCAGCTCCATCCCTCTTAAGCTTTTCTAATCTCAACACCTCACCCTAACAATACATCACACTTACATCACATTTACATCACACAATACATCACATCACACCTACACATTCACAGTAACCTGATACCTCAAACTATGTAAATAGCTCTATATATATCTATATTCTTGTTAACTTCCTAATTTAGTCTGAAGATGTCTTGAGTAAAGACGAAACGTCACTCTTAATAAATTTCATAAAACCAAATTGTTTATGACTATGTTTAAAATTATTTGTTTGGCTCAAATATTTTTATTGAGAATCCGTTTCCCGCCTGGCACCTCATGGCAACTATACTAATATCTTCTCTCTCGCTCTACTCTCTTTTGCTATCTTGTTTAATTAAAAATTAAACGAGCTTACCTGTAAGTGAAGTTTGATTGGGATTCTACCGATCCATTGCGAGGAACGAAGGGATTACATGAGATTGCGCCAGCGATCACAACTTCAATATTTAACGCTTGTCGAATATCATTATAACCTTGGGTCGGGGTTAGCAGCCATTTACAATCGGCAATAATCTACACAGTACTAATATCTATTACATAACAAAGAGTAAATCCAATATGGGAGGCAGTAATCCCTTCGTTCCTCGCAATGGATCGGTAGAATCCCAATCAAACTTCACTTACAGGTAAGCTCGTTTAATTTTTAATTCTACCTCACCATTGCTACGTCACTACGGGATTACATGAGACTTTAAAGTACCAATGATATGAGACAACTGAATGAACCAAACCAGTACCAGTCATAACTAATTTTATACTCTAACAAAACAAAAATAAATTTTTAAATAACATTGTGCAGTAATGCCTGACTAAAATTAGCTAAACCCTCAATTGGTTTATGATAAAATTTTGCAAAAGTTCGTGCATTAGTCCAGCCAGCCGTATTCATTATAGTTTGAATATTCACTCCCAATAGTGATGCTGCAGACGTAGAAGCTGATCGTGTGCTATGTGTTTTAAAATGTTCATATCTACCCCAGCCTTTTCCATTATTGTTTTGATCCACCGACTCAAAGTGTCCTTGGATACCGCAGAATGGGGTTTAACAAAACTCAACAATAGCTGTTTTTGTTGTCCTCGAATGACGGAAGTCCGCTTAAGATATTCTTTAAGGCATAGGACAACACATAATCTCTCATCCGGTGTGTATACCTCAAACTCTAAATCCTTTATGTGCCTGCCGGGTTTTGACTGCTTCACCAGCCCTTTGACTTGGAAAATAACTTTGTTTTCCTGCAATATCATGTGATCAATATGCAACAGATGAATTGTTTGCAGTCGCTGCCCAGACAATATCACCAGCAAGCTTGCCAACTTTAATGTAAGTTCCTTTAGTGACAGGTGTTCAGCCAAAGGTAGCGCCTTAAAATAGTTAAGCACAATATTGACGTCCCAAGTAGCTGTGTATCTTGGCAAACTTGGTCTTTGTTCAAATACCCCTTTCATAAATCTGATGACCAAAGGGTGAGATCCAAGAGAAACGCCGTCGTGCAATGAGAGAACCGATGAAAGGGCACTACGTGCTGTATTTATGCCACTATATCCCAAACCGGACTTGAACAAGGATAATAAATAATCAATTACCTCATTGATCTGTGGGGCACATGGTTGAAACCCATTTTTTAAACAAAATCGTGTCCATCGTTCCAAGTATCCCTTGTACTGCTGCCGGGTTGACTTACGCCAAGAACACATTAATATTTCAGTGGCCTCTGGTGAGATTCCTGTACTTTCGATTGATTGCCGGATAAACTGCAGGCCATCAGTCGTAATCTCTGTGACAGAGGATGTTGAACCCCTGGTTTGTAGGGCAATATTAGAATGTCCTTCTGGTAAGGCAACAACAGCGGTTCTTGGAGTAGCATCTTCGGAGAATGGGATACCATGGTTGTGTGTTCCAATCTGGGACAATTAATATTCCTGTAGCTTGATCTTGTTCTATTTTCTGTAGCACCCTGCCCAATAAAGAGAAAGGTGGAAAAGCATAAAATCGACGATTAGTCCAGTCAAACGTAAATGCGTCAATTGCAAAGGCTCCTGGGTCAGGATTCCATGAAATATAAGGTTGTATCTGATAATTGAGCCTTGAAGCAAATAAATCAATATCCGGTTGAAATGCGAAAAACTGAACAATATACTGATACATGCTAGGATTCAACTGCCATTCTGTTTGGTCATGAAAACTCGAGAAGCTTTATCTGCTTCCCCATTAAACTTGCCTGGTAAGTGTACTGCAGTAAGCCAAATGCTGTTTTGAATGCACCAAATCCATATTTCCCTAGCTTTGGCATTGCATTGAAATGATTGACTTCCCCCCATATTATTTATATATGACACTGCAGTTGTGTTGTCGGTTTTTAGGCAAATATGTGTATTGGACAAACTAGAACAAAAGGTTTGTAAACCAAAAGGACTGCAGACATTTCCAGATAGTTAATGTGTTGCACAGCTTCAGTGGGTAACCACTGCCCTCCTGCAGACTTTCCCTGGAAATTTGCTCCCCAGCCAAGCAATGAGGCATCAGTAAACAGTGTGTACTCAGGCTTAGGCTTTGAAATTGTCTTATAAGTGGTTTCTATATTATCCGCCCACCATCGCAAATCAGCCAGACTGGTTTTGGAAGGTGTCATAACCTCATCATAATGGCCCCTGCAGGCCTTAAGTGCTGAAATTTTATCATTCTCCAGTTGTCTGTAAAATAAAGGGCCCATTTCTACTCCTGGAAAACTGGCCACTAAGATTCCTATAACTTCAGATACTTCCCTTATGGAAGGTTGAGTTTGTGTCATGAGTTTTCACAAGCTTGCTTTAACCGCGCGACTTGTTGGGCGTCAAACTAACAATCATTAGTTTAGAATTTAATAAAAATCCCAAGAATTCTATTTCTTGCGATGGGATGAAATTTGACTTCTCTTCATGAACGCAAAACCCAGTTCAGATAAAACGTGGAGGTGGTAGAAACATTATGACGACAATCGTCATAGCTATACCCTTGTAAATAGGAATCATCAATATATCCCACTGATAATAAGCCCTGTGCTGCAAATGACCATAAACTGGTTTTAGTAGCTTGGTAAACAACCGTGGGGCACATGCAAGACCATTGGGCATACAAGTAAATTGGTATAACTGTCCCTTAAAGTGAAATTTAAGATACTTTTGGTGGGACTCATGAATAGCTACAGAATAATACGCATCCCTGATATCCAGTGAAGCCATGAAACAATCCGGTTTTATCATTTGAATAACCTGCTTAAGTGATTCCATCTTAAAATGTTGGTAGCGTACAAATTTGTTAAATCTCTTTAAATTTAGTATCAGACGAAATGACCCATCTTTCTTGGGGGTCAAGAAAATAGTAGAAATATATTCCCTTTCTCATGATGACTAGGTATAATAACCTGCTTTGCTAACAACTTAGAGATTTCAGCTTCAATGAAGGAGGCTTCTTTGCTGAAAACTGTTTCTGTTTAGAAACATGCATTTGGGAAGGTTGTTGAAGTAAATCAATTTTACAACCTTTCACAATATTCAAAATGAATGAGTCAGTTGTTAAGTTTTCCCACTTATTATAAAACATTGAAGTCGCCCGCTATAAAACTAGAGGCTGGATTTTGACTTACCAACTTATATTGGGTAGATGTCATTGCTGTTTCTGGCAGTCTTTTGGTGCCTTTTCTTTCCCGGTATGGGGTTTGTGCCATCGAGGGCCCTGCCGAAAATTCTGACCATAATGGTCCCTTGGGCGATGTGAGTGCCTGGAGTAGGAGCCCGTTCCATTCTGCCGATCATATTGTCGGGAACTAGCCAGCTGTTGGCTTACTCGATTGGTGGCACTAATATCCTGCACTTGTTTGGGTAAATCATCCCCAAATAGCCAGTTTGTGAACTCAATATGTTCACCACAAAGTTGCTGATATTTATCATTAAGGTCTGGTCGTATCAGTTCTCTACGTCTTTGCACGAACTCATAATTAGTATGTCCCAGAATGGCCATAGAGTCCATTAGACTCCTTATCATTGATTTATTATCCTCAAGTTGAGATGAATCAGCCTGCATGAGTTTGTGGATAACTTTAACCACCGGAATGCTAGCCTTCAGTAACATATTTTGCACCCTTTGTAATTTAATATCTCGACTCCGAGTGCTTGACTTCAATTTCGGCCAAATTTCAGGGTTGATTTTAGTGCCTACAATGTTCTCGCAGTTTGTGGGCCGAGTACTCTGTGTCAATTTTTCTTTAAGTTTTCATCGGTTAATCTGTTACGCACCATTTTGTTAACAATGCTTGCTAGTTTAGGATTAACCTCTTCAGCACATTGTTCGTCAAGGTTGTA